>NC_060124.1:377267755-377624752 GCF_021461395.2 Schistocerca americana | reverse complement strand
GAGAGAGAGACTGAGAGAGAGAGAGAGAGACTGAGAGAGAGAGAGAGAGACTGAGAGAGAGAGAGACTGAGAGAGAGAGAGACTGAGAGAGAGAGAGAGAGAGACTGAGAGAGAGAGAGAGAGAGGGGGGGGGCGTCAGGAAGTGCTGCAAATTGACGTGCTTAGCTAAAATGTTCAGTTAGTAGTGGTTGCCTTCAAAATCAGACCCATTTGAGTCCATACAAATATGCTTTTGATACTTCCCACTACCCTGAACATTTCTGCATGTAGTTTTCCGGAAGGTTGCGCTGATTAACCGATGGTTTTGTCATCTGACGGAACGCAAAAATGTCTGTAGTAAAGTTTTTCATACATGGGTGCCTTTGTGGTGACACTTTTTTAACTTCCTGTTGCCGGTTTCTTATCGCCTAGCAACCCATCATCAGATGGTATACATTTTTTAGTTATTGTTTACACCAACGTGGGGATCGCTGTTTAGTTATTTGAATCCACGGTATTAATCCTGGTTCACAAAGATTTTGTGTACATCGTGTAAAGCACGTGAGAACCATTGCTTCTGGCAAAGTTTATTTGATGCTGTGTAATTAACATAATTGGAAAACATAAACTAAGTTTTCGAGTGGTTTTTAATCATGGATTGATTCCACGAATTCAAATAACGCTACATGACGACCCCCACAATGCTATAAACAACTAAGAAAATTATATCGCCAGATGGGTCGTTAAGCGACCAAAAACCGGTGATGGGATGCAATCATTTATGAAAACGATTATCACAGCCGCAATGTTCCACGCCCATAACGGATGAAAGTTGCTTTCTTTTTGTGTGTACAGTAAATCGCTCGTTTAGTCTCTCGGAATTATTGTAATTTGATGAAACTTGCCACAGTAGACCAGCACAGTTACAGACTGGAAAAACAGTCGTGTAATAATCTTAAAAGTGTGGTCTTCATATTTTTGCAGCGTATTGACTGATCCATTGGATTTCTGGCGAACAATAGATATTTCAGCCGTATACCTTTTGGCCATGTGCCGTGTGAGATGACAGACTGAAACTAACAATCTTGTCCATTTTACCTGCATATATAGTTACTGCAAATGTCACGATGGTTTGGGGGGATCCTTATCAACTTTCCCTTTCAAGAGAAACCAATTCCGCCAAAACCAGCGTGAAACGACGACGATGAAACAGGGCAAAACCCGAATCACGTAGGTGAAATTAAATACACTCTTGCATTTTGTGCACATTAGCAAATGTCGAATTCGCAGTAAATGACATAGGCTGGTTTCGCTTAGTGATTGCGGAAGTACAGTGAGGAAGTTGCACACAGTAGAACGTCAGCTAGCCATAGTCCGAAACTTTTCTGCCTGCCTTCCTGGTAATGGTAAGTCTGAGGCACAACACGAAGACCATTACAGGCTGATACAGTCGTCGTTCTCTCTACAGTTGCGATTTCCAACGCAACTTCCTTGTCGAGAATTTCGTGAGTTAAAAAATTACAGCAGCGTCAACTATTAGAAGAAACGTTTAGTAAATCACCTTTGCATTTACAGGACAGACCAGAAGGTTTGTGCACTGGCTAGATCTAGAAAATACATACATACATACATACCAGACGTCCTATTTCTCCATCAGTCGATAAACGAGACACACACACACACACACACACACACACACACACACACACAGACAGAGAGAGAGAGAGAGAGAGAGAGAGAGAGAGAGAGAGAGAAGGGTTGTTGCGAAATGTTAAATTTACAGCATGTAAAACGTAATTTTCCACTAATCCCGGCATTTGCAAGTGGTAAGTAAACGTACATTACCGCAAAGGGCAGAAAGTTTAGTGACACCGTAACTGACTGTGTTCTAACCAGTGCCATAATCGTTGCATTATACACGAAAAGCAGACTTAAATTAGTACCTGTACTATGGTTAATCACTCACGTCTTCTAAACGTTGGTTTGCATCTGAAGACGGCGGCTTCGTCGTAGCACAGCATCGTGTCTGCGTGTAAGATTTCCACGCTGACGCGCTGCTAGAACGGTGCGACCTAAATGCAGAGACAAATGGCGACCTTCAAACATCACGCGTTCTCGTGCTCGCTTACTTTAGTTACGTCATAAAAATCTCTTCCTGTCTGTTTTCTTCATTAGTTTGCTAGGGTGATGGAGGAAATAATATTGCGTGCGGCTGATTCATTGTTGAATAGTCTGATTCGGCTGAATGGTGATCATAATTTATAAGCAAGGGAAGGACCTCGGAAGATGTTAGCGTGGTGACCGTGATTTAATCATGAAGTATTACAGAAGTACTAGCTTTTCCCCGCGGCTTCGCCAGAGTACAAGTTCAACACTTAAATTGCACACACATCCACATATCGTCCTGCTCTCTCTCTCTCTCTCTCTCTCTCTCTCTCTCTCTCTCTCTCTCTCTCAAAATTTTTTTGCCCATATCTCTGTTCCCATGGGAGCTAGGAGATTCTGATCCCCTCAATGCTGATTTTCGTGTAGCAAGCAGTGCATGTACCAAATTTGGCTGTAATAGATCCCGTGGTTTAGGGTATCTAGAAGCTTTGGGGGCACCATTTACACAAAATAAATCCTAATGTATTCCCCAACCTTCAGTTTGAGATAAGTGATTGGCCTCATTTCTGAGCTAAAGTTCAGTGTTCAAATACTGGCTTGGTTATTTTATATTTGATTGCACGCTAGTTAATAGTGTTAGTACAGTGACTAAATGGTGGTATTGAATCTTTGAAACATTTAAAATTCAGTACTTCTCTCTCACTCCATGCGAGTAGAATACTACATGTGGTAACAAACACTGATACAATGTGCTCTCTGCCATGTAAAAGTTGGTGCTTGAAAGAACTTTGATACTTCGGGGAGAGGCAGCATATCACAGCTCCAGTGTTAATGTTCCCCATTTCCCTAATAAGGAAAACGCAGCTCATTTAGGATTACTGCGAATTAGAGAATGGAGAGAGTAACAAATTTGATAGACAAGCTTGGGTGGCAATCCTTACAACTTAGGCGTTTTTCCTTGTGCCGAAATCTGTTGAATTTCAACCGCCAAGTTTCACCACCGAAAGCGACAATATTTTTTTGACACTTAACTACACAGAGAAAAATTTCTATCATAATAAAATCTGAGCTCGCACGGAAAAATTTAGGTATTCGTTTTTCCTACGTGCTGTCCGAGAAAATAACGCTCGAAAAGTAGTCTGCAAGTAGTTCTGCGAACACTGTCCAGCATTTACTTTGAATTTTAGAGTAGTGAGGCAGATGTGGAACAACAGTTTAGTCACAGCCGGCAATTACTTGAGTCGAGGAGAACAAGGTCAATCCTAATACAAGAAACACTCGTCGGAATTTCTCGCAGTCTCCATTTTTTACCTTTTGCTGCGCAGTACAGATTTGTAGAAACACTTTTGGTGTCTTGTGAGAGTTCTTCAATTACAGAAAGCCACCGGGGATGCTGTGCTTTGCTTCGTTGCATCATTCCTGCCAATGACTGTGTTTTCAAATGCCGAGAACAGGTCTGGGTTTACGTAATCTGTTTATCTTCTTTAATCAGCTATGTAATTAGGACTCAAGGTACGGAAGCAGCTGATCAGCCCCACAAAAGTTCGTTGTTTCAGATGCTCCTGTTTCTTGCTTGATCTCTCTCGTGAACTCACTCACCATAGCATTAGTTTTCCTTTTATTCTCGCGAAATAGCGTGGGTTTGTGCAGAGAAAGTAGCAGATGTAGGATAGAATCATCTCTGATAGGTGTAAAAGTGTTAGCTAACTCAATAGGAGTAACGCCAAATTGCCTTTTTCTCAAACTTGTTTTATCGGTTTTTTTTCCGTACGATAGACGTGCGAAAATATTGAAAAATATTACACCTTTCTTTTCTCAGATCTTTTCTGCCGCTTTCGTACACCTCTGAAGGTGCTATCAGATTTTTTCGCGTTAGCTAATTTTCTTGAGGGGTGCGAAGCGGTGTTCTACAGTAACGGCCCTCCACCACATGCCTCCTCGTGGCTAAGTAGGTTTAGGCCCTTTAGGGGTTTCCGTAGTTTACGTACATAGGTTGAATACGGAGGTGGTTTATGTAAGGCAGTGCTCTATTCCTTGCCCCATTCTAACCCAATCTGAAATAGCGCTCCGTAAATAAAGACCAGGTTGTCGTGACATTAAACGCATTCATCCTTCACTTATGCACACATCTTCGAAAGTATCTACCCAGATTTTGCGCAAAGCCGGTATCCTTCCTTCCATATTCTAACAGCAATTTCCTTCGTACAGGTTGGTTTACGCGTCAGGTTAGTGTCACGTTAACCACATTACGAGATTTTTTGCTTCGCCTGTGGAGCGTTTTAAGTGAAAATTTCTTATCACTGGCCCATTTCCTTCATTTTTTAACTTAAGTTCGCAACCGTAACGTCTTGTGTGTGCCAACGAACTGCTTTACATTAGTCTGGGTTGCTGTACCTTTGTGGTCTCATCAGAGACAAAAGGTATTTCACTCTTGTACCACAAGCATCCATATTGCAACGGGAGCTAGGGAATCTCACGGTGCGTTTATAGTAGTCACCATTTTACCACCTTGCTCCTCAGATAAGGCAAGATGTGGTATCTAATATAAAAATAATAGAATGTTAATTTACACAGTTTTGTGGTACGTAGTAATAAGCTAATAGTTCCCGAACGTCTACATTTGAAATCGCTGTGTAGACGTTAAAATTTAGGTGTATTCCTTACTAATCAGTGATCAGGTTTTATGCCTTTCAATAGCTCCGCTGTTACTTAATTCATTGTCTGCAAATCGTAGACAGATATCGCGATCAAACTTCGGAAACGTTAATCATTGACAGACTTTCCATTGCAGGTATTAAGCAAATCGTTGCATACTAACATGGTTTTTGGTTCAAAAAAATTGTTCATATGGCTCTGAGCACTATGGGACTTAACTTATGTGGTCATGAGTCCCCTAGAACTTAGAACTACTTAAACCTAACTAACCTAAGGACATCACACACATCCATGCCCGAGGCAGGATTCGAACCTGCGACCGCAGCGGTCGGTTTTTGGTTCGTCCAGAAGTTGTTCGATAACCATATCTCCAGCATCCAGTCTAAAATTTCACACTACCTTTAAAGGTGTACGTGGGATATGGTCTCTGAAGTGTTTCTAGTCCCAGTCAAGAGGTCACGAACGTCAGTAAGCCAGGTACTTCGTTTTCAGTCTGGAAACTACGACTGATGTCATTTAAACATGCTGCTGAGCGTGCTATTTTAGCACAATAGTTAGCCGTGTCATTAAGCAATTTTGTCTTCATGTGGTGATTAAACGTTTACTCCACCGTGGCACATACCCGACTTAGCACGAAAGCAAGCGCACATGCAGAGTGGAAAGACGGCGTAAAACTAATTGGAAGAAAGGCAGATGCAAGACAGAGGTGTATTGATGGAAAGCTAAATAAAGCACTTCACTCAGGAAAGAAAGGCATCTAACAAAACCATGTTTCGATGGATTCTTGACTATTGCTCGACAGTCCGGGACCCTTCCAAGAGTAGATTAATAAAGACGATTAAGCAGACACAAGTAGTAGTTTTGTTGATGGTTCATTTAGTAAACGTGAGAGCACCGCAGAGAAGCTTACGCAGCTCAGCCGCGGACGCTGCAACAGAGCGTTGTGTCATAGAGGCTTATCGTTTAAATTCCAAGAGTGTGTCTTCAAGACGAGTAAGAGAATCTTTCTCCCACGTCTATCTTCTGAAATGACCATAGTAGTAAAATCAGACATAATTGAGCTTATACTGAGGTTTCATGTCTTTCCTGCACAGCGTTAAGGAATGGGACAGGACAGGACAGGAAGGAAGGAAAAAAAAGCCTTTGCATCAAACGTGCAGGGCAGGCAACAGTTATTTGGGGACCAGGAGTGTTATTCATATACTTAAGTTCGCATGCCGGCGCTTTACTTGACGCTACAGCAGCGCTAGTAATGCGTAAAGTCAAAACTATAGCGCCCATGACGTTCATGTTTATGGGATAACGCATCGGTGTGAATGGCATCCCTTTCTCGTCACCCATTACCGACAAATTATGCCTCAAAACTCGCGTTTTTGAGAGCATGTTCATTGTGTTCACCCCATCTTCAGATTTTTTTCTTTTATTTACGTGTCGTGAACATTTTTTCTATACTTACGTTACACAGTAGCTATCTTAAAACCGTCCGTTTGCAGAAGTCAGCGACGCTATTAGTAAATAAACAACGTTCTCTACACGTAAATAAACGTAAACATCTGAAGCTGGAGTGTCAAGCATCTTGAAATGTCTTCATGGAAAAATAAACGCCAGTAAAAGCAACTGGTTGCAGCTAATTCGTTGTAAATGACGTGTTTCTACAGTTGCAATGTACTGATACGTCCAGAGATGAAAAAGAATTATTTAGTAATGTTAGTACGAGAAACAACAGAAAAACAAAATACGCCAATGAGACATACAGGCCCAGACGGTAAACAGTTACAAGTAAATTCGCGTTTTGTGGCCACAGATAGTTCTAAAAGTGTGTGTGAAATTTTTTGTCTTCAGCCCGAAGACTGGTCTGATGCAGCTCTCCGTGCTGCTCTGTCCAGTGAAAGCTTCGTCATCTCCGAAAAACTTCTACACAGTGCATCCTTCTGAATCTGCTCACCGTAGTCATCTTAGTCTCTCTCTCTCTCTCTCTCTCTCTCTCTCTCTCTCTCTCTCTCACACACACACACACACACACACACACACACTACTAAATCAGTGATCTCTGATGTATCAGAATGTGTCCTATCAACCGATCCCTTCTTTTAGTCAAGGTGTGCCACAAATTTCGTGTCTCTCCACTTCTATTCAGTACGTCCTCACTAATTACGTTATCTACCAACCTGATGTTCCACATTCTTCTATAGCACCACATTTAGAAAGCTTCTTTTCTCTTTTTGTGCGAACTGTTTATCTTCCGTGTTTCACTTTCAGACGTGGCCATTACCAATCTACTTTTTGTATCCTCTCTACTTCAGCCATCATCAGTTATTTTGCTGCCCAAATAGCAAAACTCATTCACTACTTTAAGTGCCTCGTTTCCTCATCTAATTCCCTCAGCATCGTCTGATTTAATTAGACTACTGTCCATTATCCTCGTTTTGTTTTTGTTGATGTTCATCTTATATTGTCCTCTCAAAGCACTGCCCATTCCGTTCAAGTGCTCTTCAAACTCCTTTCCTGTCTGAGGTTTGCCGATTACATTGAGAGAATTAAAAAGTTTTTATTTGGACTTTTAATTACTCCAGATTTTTCTTTTGTTTCCTTTACTGTTTGCTAAATGTACAGATTGAATAATAGTGGGTGACAGGCTACAACTGTGTCACTCCCTTCTCAACCACCGCTTCCTCTTCATGCCCCTTGGCTCTTATAAATGCCTTTAGTGTTTGAAATTTAGTCTAAATATCCACAAACAATATTAGGAAGCATTTTAAGTATTTGTCCAAAAATACCTTCGATGACTGAGCCCCTAGGCGTGGGCTGTTACTGTTACACTAAGTAAATGCAGCCTCATTTCTTTGTTCATTTTAAAAGTTTAAAAATCGCTTGAATTTCACACGTATTGGTAGATGTATATCGTCCGTATTACACAGAAAACAAACTGAAAAAATGCGAACGAGAGAATGGCGAATATCTGAAAATGCATAACGGCCGTAATCCAACGTGAGCACCACACTCTCCCCCGAATTTATTCCGCGGGCCGGATTGAAACCAATCGGGGGTTGGATCAGGCCCGTGGGGACCGGTTGCCCACACAAAGCCTGAGAGACAGATCATGCCATGGGAAACAACTTTTTATTACAGGTAAAGTGTTCGGTGACACAACTCAGCTTGACAAGGAGTCGTTCGGTATTCGCCAACCGTGGGGCGACAGGATTTCACCGAACTAGCAGGGTCTGCTAACCAGCAGTGCTGGATAGTACCTATCCCAGTAAACTGATGATGTGATTTTGCACAAGAAGACCTTAAAGAGTGTCTCTCAGTGGAGAAGGATATTTGAGAAGCGAATAAGGAACTTTAATTTTGCAGGGGCTACCTCGTTTCGTACAAAGCAAATGACTGCATTATAAGCAACACACAAGGCACAAAGTGCCTACATCTTGATGCGTCTCAGGAGCATAACTAATACAAAACGACACTTATCGTCTTCGGGAAGTGTCAAGTAACATTTTTCTTTACAAAAGTTGTTCTCCACGACATGATCTCAAACTCCTAAAAATTTGATGCAAAGGCTTTGAAACACCATATACAGTATATCAACAGAGGTGCCCTCTACCATAAGGTGGTCTGTGCAATGTAGATGTTATCGTGGATTAATGTTTCAACAACCACCGTAAAGCTATTTTTGCAAATCAGCATTTCACGACTATTAATGTCTGAAGCTGTATATCAAACAGCTGAATGGATTTTTCTATCTGTTATAAAGAACTCTTCTATTAAAAGGAGGAGGATTAGGGTCCACGACGTCGTCAGTAGACGTTTGGGACTCATTACATGTGGGGATGGAGCAGCATTTTAAAGACATTATGTTGACTGTGTCCATTAACCTGTAAGTCATGTTCTATGTATAAGAAAAGTGGTTTGTTGGCTTTGTATAAATGGTATTACAAGGCTCAGATAAAACGATCACATGTTGAGTTTGACATGTGCTGAAGCACAGTTCTCTGCTATATACCACCTGAGAATGCTACCGTCAGTGTCGACTGTTAAGTTATTTAAAAAGTTTTACATGACTATGAACCACAACCATCAGAAGTTAACAAATTCAAGTGTTAGGAAGTCTCTTCTGAAGGGATTTGTGTGGAATGTACCCTTGCACAGTAGTGAAACCAGTAACATGTAGTTCAGACGAGAGAAGAATATGTGACCTATAGCAGATTGAGCAAGCAATAAAGGAAACAAAAGAAAAATTCGGAGTAGGTATTAAAATCCATGGAGAAGAAATAAGAACTTTGAGGTTCGCCGATGACATTGTAATTCTGTCAGACAGCAAAGGACTTGGAAGAGGAGTTGAAGGGAATGGATAGCGTCTTAAAAGGAGTATATAAGATGAACATCAACAAAAGCAAAACGAGGATAATGGAATGTAGTCGAATTAAATCGGGTGATGCTGCTGGTATTAGAGTAGTGAGTTTTGCTATTTGGGGAGCAAAATAACGGATGATGGTCGAAGTAGAGAGGATATAAAATGCAGACTGGCAATGGCAGGGAAAGCGTTTCTGAAGAAGAGAAATTTGTTAACATCGAGTATAGATTTGTCAGGAAGTCGTTTCTGAAAGTATTTGTATGGAGTGTAGTCATGTATGGAAGTGAAACATGGACGATAAATAGTTTGGACAAGAAGAGAATAGAAGCTTTCGAAATGTTGTGCTATCGAAGAATGCTGAAGATTAGATGGGTAGATCACATAACTAATGAGGAAGTATTGAATAGGATTGGGGAGAAGAGACGTTTGTGACACAACTTGACCAGAAGAAGGGATCGGTAGGACATGTTCTGAGGCATCAAGGGATCACCAATTTAGTATTGGAGGGTAGCTTGGAGGGTAAAAATCGTAGAGGGAGACCAAGAGATGAATACACTAAGCAGATTCAGAAGGATGTAGGTACTGGGAGATGAAGCAGCTTGCACGGGATAGAGTAGCATGGAGAGCTGCATCAAACCAGTCTCAGGACTGAAGACCACAACAACAACATGCTGATTTCCTACGTAATGTTCTACCGATGTTACTAAAAGATGTTTCACTGCATGACAGAATGACGATGTACTTCCAACATAACGGGTGCCCGGCACATAGCTCGCGTGCGGTTGAAGTGATATTGAATAGCATATTTCATGACAGGTGGATTGGTCGTCGAAGCACGTTGACCGGATCTGACGTCCCCGGATTTCTGTGGGGAAAGTTGAAGGATATTTCCTGTCGTGATCCACCGACAACGCCTGACAACATGCGTCAGCGCATTGTCAATGCATGTGCGAACATTACGGAAGGCGAACTACTCGCTGTTGAGAGGAATATCTTTACCCGTATTGCCAGATGCATTGAGGTTGACGGACATCATTTTGAGCATTTATTGCATTAATGTGGTATTTACAGGTAATCACGCTGTAACAGCATGCGTTCTCAGAAATAAGTTCACAGAGGTACATTATCACATTGGAACAACCGAAATAAAATGTTCAAACGTACCTACGTTCTGTATTTTAATTTAAAAAAAACCTACCTGTTACCAACTGTTAGCCTAAAATTGTGAGCCATATGTTGGTGACTACAACAGCGCCATCTATCACAAAGCGAAAAAAGTGGTCCAACTAAAACATTCATATTTCTTTACGTACTACACGAATATGTAATAAAAATGGGTGTTCCTATTTAAAAAAAAACGCAGTTGATATCCGTTTGACCTATGGCAGCGCCATCTGGTTTCCCCCTTCAAGCTAGAAAAGTTTCATTCTTTGTAGTTTTTTCGTTTGACACTTATTTCATGAGATATTTGGTCTGGTCACGATCAATGGATCACCCTGTATACAACTTGTACATCTGTAACTGCGGAAAAAGGAGGCCTAGAGACAAAGAAGACAACATGGTTGTATGTGGTCGTTCCAGTTAGGTCGTTCCGAAAGGGTAGTGCTAAATGTTAACGGTAACGATTATTTCCAGCGCTTGATAACCAATCTCGCAATTAAACGATAAATAGGTCTTAACGCTTATACACGCTCGATACTACGTTTCCTCATATCCGTCTCCTTCTTGGACTGATGCTGTTCACGTCGTTATAATAAACCTGCAGACTGTGTAATGATATTTAATCATTGATACACTAGTTTTTTTTTAAAGATTCAGCTAACGTCGATAGGCCTGTTTGGTACACATTGACTGCGCTATATTACTACTGACATCGTGCAAAGAATCGGCGATGAATAAAACATTGACAGTTAGAACATTAACAATATTGGTGGTTCGAAAACGTAAGTTTGCTGTACTGAAGAGCATGTGTTCTCGTTCCCAGCGGGGTATCGTAATTGATAGTTGTGTTTTGGAAAAGATTGGTGGTCATTAACAGTTACTTTCGGAGTTTGAACGGGAGGTTAAAATCTAGTACTGAGATAAGACTGACATTACAGTTGTTATTTTCTAGAACATTACGATATAATGTAGTTATCTTGTAGAGCGTATGCAGTGTTTTTGTATGGATTTACCAGCAGATAATACTTATCGCAGTACCTTCGTTGGTTTATGATAAGGTTCACAGATGGCGACCGAACATCAGCTGATATGATTATCTATTTCCTCTGATAATCGTACATATTTTTTAATCTTTCCCCGTTTCATCAAATGCTGCGGAGGTATTACATGAGAGATACTACATATGCTTAATCAAATCAGTTCTCCTGCAGTATCGTCTAGGCACCGTAATGAAACACTAAACCAAGGTACAGAACATTTGATACTGAAAACGTCTTCGCTACACTTCCAATTCCAGATAATGCCTATTAAATTCTTGTTAATAGTTTGCCTTCAGTAGCATATTTTTATGTAATTTAATTGCAGTGCTGTGATAAGTCAGTTCACATCATTGACAATAACGCTAAACGGTATGACTATGTCGTGGCTTCTACCTGTTTATTTTTCCTTACTACACTGTCGTTTTAATTATACAGGGCTATTAAGAAAGAAGAAACAGATTTCAAACATTTATTACTTGCAAAATACAGGGGATAGAAACACAATTCCAACGTTCCAGGAAACAGAAAAGTTCAAATTTTCATGCGTTCAACTTGAGCACCATGTGTTACACGACAAATATCAAAATGGTGGATCTTTTCCTGCCACACACGAAACAGCTGCTCTCTCGTTATTGAATTCACGGCTTCAACACTGCGATGTCGCATACTTTGAAGTGCGGTAGGTATAGAGGGGATAAAAACGCGATCTTTTGAGTAATTCTCTAAGCACCTCCGACGTTACCTGAAAGACACCATTCCCTCACACCTTGTGACTTTTACGTAAAAGACCGCGTTTTTATTCCCACTATGTCTGACACTCTTGAAAGTCTGCGACATTGCATTGTTAAAGCTGTGAATTCGATAATGAGAGACCAGCTGCTCTGTGTATGGCACAAAATGAGCCACCGGTTTGATATGTCGTGTAACAAATAGTGCTCACATTAAATGCATAAAAATTTGAACTTTTCTCTTTCCAGGAACATTTGAATTGTTTCGTCTTTCGTAGTTTTGAAACATTAAATGTTTGAATTTGTTCCTTCTGTTTAAACTGCTCTGTATTTTGTACAGTTTGAGCTCTGACTTTGCTCTGTGAAGTTATAAAAGTGGAAAACTGCGTGATGGACAAATTGCGATCTGCTGACATAATAGATATTTGGACAACCTGCGGTTTGGGTTCGGGAGCTACCAATGCATTTAAGGCTCTCAAGGGGCGCGACTTTACCGACTTGCTTTTCTTGATACCTACAGGATGTCAAGGTCAGCACCGGGACATAAATTTCCTGAAGTAGAAAGCGGCTAAAAATCGTCTTTGATAATTAAAAGATCTCTGTCAGTTGTTAACTGCAAAACATTTCCAGCTTATTAATATAGTTGCCCGTAGCAGTGTGTTCAGCGTAAAAGTCTAGTAATCATAAAGTCGATGGATCGAATGCTACTAGTAGTAACTATGTTTTTTTCCTTTCTTTTGTTTAAATTCCTTATCGAGTAGCAAAGGAACATTAGTTGACAGTTGAATCTTTGCATTTTTGAATTATTAATAGCATGAGAATGCGAGTATTCTCAGTAAATTAAAATTTGACTAAAAAACACGAAACATCAAATAGAAAATAAAATTTTCTCATTCGTCTCAAATTTCAATTTACTTCCATGTGACTAGCAATTAAAATTATGATTCAGTATTTAACTAACATTTGCATTTATTAATAAATATGAAAATTAAATAAAAGTGAAAATTGCTACGAGTGATATTCGAACCAACCCGACCTTACAACATCTCCACTAATCATGCACCGACCGCCACGTACGTTAAAGAGCACGAAATATTTTGTAATTAACGGATTTCAGTAAATCTTGCCATTTATAATTAAAATGTCAGCTGAATGTCGTTCTGTAGTTTTTACAAATAAACTAGCGACTTGCCTCTGCTTCGCACGGGTAGCACCAATAAATATCTACCGCCGGATGACTTGTCTGGATAGCCGTAATTTTGTTGACGGGCCAATGCGTAAACTTATGATTAAAATCCAGAGACCTTAAGGTAACTGAATATTAACTGCAAATGCTAGTAATACGTAAGTTATTTAAGCAGTGCACGGCAGGAAAATTCCCAGGAGGCGTGACGTCATAGACAGTCATCATAGTTTAGTCAGTTTTTATGTAGTGCTTATAAATCATGTACACGAATTTCCTCGTAAATCAGTCTAACCATTAGTGAAAGTAGTGCCATAATCCCAACAGTGGTTTCTGAGCGTGGTCTTGACACACAGATAGAAAACGTGGCAGAGGACTTCGATATTTAGTAATAGCAAATAAATCGTAAAATCATGCTGTGTTTTGTGTAATGGAATCACGCAGGTCATAAAACTTGCTGAAACTGCGACTTTTGAAAATTCGATATCATTTTACACAGATGGTTGAATGAGTGTGATAAGTTTTGAAATGAGCTGTGGTTGGTGATGCCGTACTCTATAATGATCATGAATAAGAGAAGAAGATGAATATACACAGGGTGTCTCAAAAGAAAGTTTGTATTTGAAGAGCTCTTTGCGCATGTGCAAAAAATCTGAGGAGAGTGGGTGGCCACGTTCATCGCTTGCTTGGCCTCAAGGAATTCAGTCGGTATGGAGCGTTTTTCAGGAACGGACCGCGCGTTCTGTGGGCGAGAATTTAACAAAAACGGTGATTCGGCGACTGCGGGTAATTTTGCAGTGATGTGGATTGCATAATATAAACGGTGCTCCAAGTGTTCCTTTCATGCGGAACTGGATCAAAACGTTCGAAGAGACGGGTTCAACATTGGACGAACTAAAATCCAGGCGACCAAGGTTATAGAGAACGGTTTAACCCGTGGGGAGTGTAAATCGGTCCTTCGTGACGATCCACCTCTCCATTCGTAAGCGTGCAAGTTCTTTAAATGTGCATAGAGCATCACTCCACCGAATTCTGTACAACGACCTTAAAATGCACCCTTACGAAATCAAATTGGCGCAAGAATTAAAGCCTCAAGATGCCAGACATTGGCTGCATTTCGTTAATAATGTAAATGAGTGCCCTTCATTTATCATATTTTCTGACGACTCGTTTTCACCCGAGCGGTCACGTCAAAAAGCAAAATTGTCGCTACTGGAGTGTAACGAATCCTAAATAAAGGCGTGAAAAATCCTGCTTTTGCCAAAAGCTACTGCTTGGATTGCAATGTCGGCTCGAGGAGTAACTGGCACGTACTTTGTCGAGGATGAGAGGAGTCGTGCTGTAACATCGAATTCGGATCACTGTGTGACGATATTAAATGACTTTTTGGTGCCGGAATTGCAAAACTTTCCTGGTTACGACCAAAGAACATGGCTTCAGCGTCTAGCCAATTTACTTGCGTCATTCTTTCAATAAATTTGCTGCCAGTGGCCTAGATTATTCCTGCGGTGTAAGTTACCCAATTCTATGGTCTGGCCGCATCTTAGTCAATACTGTTAAAGTCACCTTATAGTGTGCAGCACTGCACTTTCTTACTTTCGTTCTTGAGAGAGAGAGAGAGAGAGAGAGAGAGAGAGAGAGAGAGAGAGAGAGAGAGAGAGGGGGGGGGGGGGAGGTTAAAATTATTCTTCACAACACGCTTCTGTTATTTATAGTCAATAGCACACAATTCATTGTGTAGTCGTGACCGCGATTCCAGGTCGGTCTCTTGCAGCTGTTGCTGTTGTTCCAAGATAGACCTAATCGGTTTAGTTATATACGAAGACGAAGATTTCCCAAGCTTCCCACTAAGTAAATGCGTTTATGGGTTATTGCATTTAGATGAAATTACTCATTCAATCGTGAGGCAGCCCCTTAATTGAAAATACGAGATCTGTCGGTGTATTTACTGTAGTTAGGATTCATAGGTTTCATCCTGCATGTGAAAAGTCTTTATTCTGCAGGTGAAGGTGATGTAGAGGGGATAGGCAAAATAATGTGAACAATGGTAGTAATGGGATGGTTGTGTTTGATGGTCGGCAACGCAGGTAAGGCACGGTTGCAGCTGGCCTGTGCGTGTTCAGTATGGACTATGCATAAGTGCGATTGTTTACGAGTGCTGCACACTTCTTATTTGCGTTCAGGGGCCGAGGTCAACGTGCGATGAAAGACCTAACACAGTTACAAAGAGGACGGATTGTGGGGGCCCGATTACTAGAGCATCAGTAACAGAGCGCCAACTTATTGAATGTCTCAAGAGCAACTGCTTCAACAATCATGACAACTTACACAAAACATGGGAAGATATCGTAAACGTAATTGTCGACGCAAATCAAAACTAAATGACAGAGATAGGCGTACGCTAACACGAATTGTGTAAAAACTACGGCAGTTAAAGTGACTGCAAAACTCAATAGCCATCTTCGAGACCCCCTATCTGTCGACACTGTCCGCTGAGAACACGATAAAACGAATATTCATGGGCCAGCCATTAGTGGCGACAACCATCGCAAAAAGATGTAAACATGGTGTCAGGAACATTAATCCTGGACGGCTGATCAGTGGAAACACGTCATATGGGTCGACGAGTCAAGGGTTTCGTTTTTTCCAATATCGGGCCGGATTTGTCTGGAGAACGCCTAAAGAAGCCTGCAATCCTGACTGCTTGATTCCAACGGTTAAGCATGGAGGTGGAAGTGTGATGGTGTGGGTAGCCATATCATGGTATTCTGTTGGTTCCAGCATAACTCTCAAAGGCCGCGTTACAGCTAACGATTATGTGAACATTTTAGGCTATCAGGTGCACCCCACGATTCAAATGTTGCTTCCCAACAATGATGCCATATTTCAGGACTATAATGCACCTATTCACACAGCAGGGACAGTACAATCGTGGTATGAGGAGCATACAACTAAACTGCAGCGTCTTCACTGGCCAGCACTAGAGATAGGTCGAACTCGTTCATTCTCGTGAACTACTTCATTCATTTCACTCTTTGCCGTGAAGCGTTCAAATGAAGTAGTTCATTCATGAAGTACGGAAGCCTGGCGAAGTTGCCCAGTTCGCCGCTAAGCCGCGGCTACGCTCGCTTCGCCCTCCGTACAATAAAACTTCGTAATACTTCATACTTTTACCAACAGATAGCCGAACTATGCAGTAACGTGCACGCAACGTTTTACGCTCTTACAGCGTCTGAGCTAACTTAAATAGAGCATGGTCGAAGGGGACAAACGAAAGATAAACAGAGAAGCCTGTCACATATAAAGAAGGTATTACATTTAATCTTGCTCGACATTTTCTCATGAAGCGCCCAAAAAAGTCTTTATCTGCCAAGTGAAACATTACTTGTTGTATTCCTGGACTGAAAACTAGGGCATCAACGAAATGCAGTCCAATTTTATGTTCTTTTAAAATTTAATCCAAAATAGAATGAGTATGTTACCACTATCACAAAGTCTATATATCAACGTTAAGTAATTACTCAGAAGTTTTCCTGTAGATTTTATTTTTGTTCAGAATAATAACCCTCCAGATTCAAAACGTAAACTGTCACCTGTGGTCATTGGTACGATCTCAGGTAAAATCCCTCTTTCAGTGTTATTAACAAACCTTTTATTTTCATGTTTGTGCATGCTCACACAGCCAGCCTCTTCGTTTGTATCTGTAATATTCATTTGTCCGCAAGCGCTGCCAACGGTAGGCTACCGGTAGACGCGAAGTATAACTGAACTGCACAAATAGTTACGGGTAATGATGTCAGCACTGCTGGAAGCAGCTGACGCTGCCTTCCCCTCGCCCCTCACCGCCCCAACCCATCGCAAAACCTATCGTTTCCCACAAACGCCGCGCGATTCGTCGACAGGCGGTAGAGGGGGGACTGAAGTGAAGGGAGAATGAGAGACGTAGCGCCGATGTAATGGGATGAGGGAGAGGGGAAGAGAGTGAGTGGACTAGAAAAAGGTGTGGAGTGTGTTATCTGCGAAGAGTTTGAAGTACCAGTTCATTGAATTTGAGTGGTTAGTTCACACTTCACTGGAGTGAAGCGTTCATTTGAACGACTCATTCACGAGCTCCCCATCACTAGCCAGCACAGTCCCCGACCTTGAACATTATCGAACCGTTTTGGGCGGTATTGGAGCGCAGACTCCGGAGCAGGTTTTTGCCTCTCTCGTCACTACAGAAGTTAGAAGAGGTTCTGATCGAAGAGTGGTATAACGTTCCACTGGAGACTATACAATCATTATATGCCAATATTCCAAGAAGAATCGCAGCTGTATTACGGGCAAATGGGAATACAACCCCTCATTAATAAACCATTCCCAAGCAAGTAGAAGTGTTCACATTATTTTGCCTATCCCCTGTATGTAATGCTTGCTAAGTTAACGTGTTTACCTATTAGGGGCACGCTTTCCGTTGAACACTTATCTTTGTTACGGAAACCACTGACATTACATGTAGCTTTGTACAAAATTTATTTAGATTATACAACAACCAAATGTAATACTTTTATTATACTTGGCCCCAATAACAAGTTTTATCTACACAATGACGATATTGATCTGCACCTACACGCATGTTCAGATTCAGAAGTAACATAAGCAAAACCAAAATCTAGATCTTCAATAACATAATCGAAGAAAAAGATTATAACTATCAAACCAGCGTTACACCAAAAGAAGCCTCGTAAAACATTGGTGAAAGCTTTGTAATGCTGCTCAACATAAGGTGTAAAAGAACTTGTCTGCAGACACATACGAGAATGGTACGTGACAAAAAACGCGGCTAGCGTTAAAGCTATTAGTTACATGTTAATTATTAGTATGTGTATATAAGATTTTATTAAAATTAAAAAAGTGTATCACCATAAATACAAATCAGTTGTTGCGTCCGAAAAAAGTGCAAATAGAATGCCACCAACAAGCGAGGGGCCAGTAAACACCAGATTCTTTAAGGAATTCAACCCCCGCGTATGTTTAAGGTGCAAACGTCCTCTTACTTCACAAATGAGTTAATGTGTTAAATATTTGACGCTAAGCATGTAAGCGAGAAAAAGTTTGAAATTATGTTTAAAGTTTGTTGGTAGTCTTTAAATGCTCTCTTTACAAATCACTGGATGAGTGTAGTCTGAGCAAACTGATCTCCGTTTTAAGAAAAGCTAGATTTTTCACGCATCTCAATGTTTGACATCACCTCTCCTGCACTGTGTGTCGCACAATGATATGATGACAGCGATGCATTCAGTGATGTACATGGATACTGTCTGCAATACGTGTTGAGTATATAGTTTGTAGTAAAGATGCAGTAAGCAACGAACTTTTTCCTTTCATCATTTTATGGGGGCGATATCAGGGAGGAAAATATTCGTAAAGATTTGAAATTGTTTATAAAGGTTGTTGGAAGTGTGTAAGTGCTCTCCTTTGCTGGATGGATATAATCTGTAATTGGCGCGCGGTGGTTTGTGCAGCCTCAATTCGTATACGTAGTTTCTAATTTTAATATTTGCTTTACTATTTTAAACCCTTAATATATCTTATGCATCTTGAGTGGATTATGACACCAATACAGATTTTTAAATTCCGTCAGTAAGTGTAAGAAATACTGCAAATGATTTTTTTTTCTAGAAATTTTTTGACATGCAACATGTAACGGGAAGTGTACACTGTGAACCGGGGTAGCCATCTAATAATAACGATGCTAGAGGCAATAAGGTAACATTGCGTGGAGAAACATGTACAGCAAGCAAATAATGAGAAGCAGTCGATCAGCATACTGTAGTTTTGCAGTGTTAATGAAGTACAGAGGAATAAACGTTCATTTTAATAATTATCCAAGTCGACACATTTCTAGTTTTCTTATTTTTAATTTGAAGATTACTTTAGTTTCATTTTTACAAAGAGCGATTTCAACTAATCTGGTGTCTGTCACAGGTGAAATAAAAGAAAAAAATACTAATTTTCAATCACGATTTTCACAGGAAAATGATAGTGTGTTATTTTCTTGTGTATAGCCTGATACTCTTTGTCCCTTTTCCATGTCTGATATTGCCAAACTGTCTTGGCTGGCGGCGATGTTGATCCGTTCATAAGCTAGCACGTGGTCGAGGCGTGAGCGGGCGCGTGCTCTATGGCCACAGGTCTTCGGTCTGGACTGGCGCTAATCTCTTTCGAGATTGCCCGTCAGCTGGTCGCCAGGGTCAGGGACGCACAGACACCAGCTGGCGTCTGCCACCTTATCGCACCGCACCGCTGCGCTGCCATGAAAGTCTCTTACAGGTGACCACCTACCTCAGTAAGCGGTACCAGTTAATGTGGAGTGCTCCAAAAGAATAGGCATTTTTTCGTATAGCGTGTATCAAACATAAATTTAGAGGATGACATGCGTCTTTCCAGCTTGTATTAAGTTTCATGAATCCCCTTTCTTCGCGAAGCTATTGTTCAGTAGTCTGTCTGAATGGTTGCTACACTCGATGTAATTTTATATTGAGACAATCCAATCGTGACAAGCTGACCAGATCATCTATTCTAGCCGATCATAGATTGAATCTGGTACCTTGTTCCTAAAATAAATTATAAGGGAGTTAATTATTATGTGGTACCAGAGCGCTCGTGTGTGTGTGTGTGTGTGTGTGTGTGTGTGTGTGTGTGTGTGTGTGTGTGTTTCCTGCAGTATCCCTTCCCTCGGCGTTTATGAGGGTTAGAAGTCCAGTGATTTGCCTCGCGAAATAAACAGAACTACAGAATCAATAGACATAACTGTCTGTGCGCTGTTACACTAGGCAGATATGTTCCTTGCAACATTCGCCTCGTTTCCTTGCAACATTCGCCTCGTTTCCTTGCAACATTCGCCTCGTTTCCTTGCAACATTCGCCTCGTTTCCTTGCAACAACATTCGCCTCGTTTCCTTGCAACAACATTCGCCTCGTTTCCTTGCAACAACATTCGCCTCGTTTCCTTGCAACATTCGCCACGTTTCCTTGCAACAACATTCGCCTCGTTGTTTCCCTACATTGACGAAAACAAAAGTTTATTAGTTTCAGTGTATCTCTTTTACTTGTAGTTAGTTTTCAGTTCATTCTGAATGATTATTACTCAGCACAGAAGTAATCTGTACTTAAAACAGTTCAGACAATTATGTTTTTTGCTTCCCTACAGTCTCTCAAAACGCTTAAAATATGCAATAACACCACCCGCAAAACTGAGGAGGATGTAACGAAAAGAGGAAAGACAGAAAAAATACGGATCGCTCGTCTTAGCGGACCCAGGCCGTTGGTCTCCGATCGGGTATTATACCGGATGGGGGCTTTCGAAAGGGAACTGGAGTAAGACGAGGTCCGTAGCCTGGCTAACGGAATTACGGCAATTTGGAAACTGATAGATTTTGCGCAAGACAAATGTCATTTCATCCAAACCACAATAAAAAAAATCACTTCCCCAACCGGGATGGATTCTTGAGCTCTCGAAGCTGGGCAAAAGCACATTCAGGTAACTTTATTCGGTAACAAGATTTTGTGGAAACGTACAAGATGTCTTGATATCCACAGCGTTTGACATACCGTCTCGCGACGTCATAGCAAGGTCACATGGCAGCTATGACAATTTTAATGAGAATTTAAAAAGTGAAATAACAAATGAGTTTATTTTAAATACGAATGTGTTTTATAAAAAAATATTTTTTGTGGTACTAATTATCCTAAAACAAATCGGAAACAGTTCAAATTACGTAATCCATGTTAAAAGGTTGACAGCTTTAGTACAATACCATGAACTACGGTTGTGGCTCTACCTTCATTATATGCATGGCAACGTAGAAGCAAAGCAGAGTTACAGTATTACTGCGGTGAGTAATGTTTTAGATTTACCTTGAAATTCAGAATAATTTATCCCAATAAAATACAAACTAATCGCCATAAGAGTTTAAAAGCGGAAGAGCCAAATGGAAAGAATTTCTATATTTAATCTCATTTATTTAGTGGCTTTAGTGGTCTAACTGGTTTAGCCTTGGAGGTTCCGTGTTCAGTTTCGGATGGGGCCAGGGATTTTCCACGTTCCAGTCTTAAGCCTAGTTTACACGACGACATTGGGTTGCGCCACTCGTTGCGTGGAAAGAGTTGCACGCAAATAATTTCATACAGTATATGACTGTAGACACGGCGACACAAGTATACATTTCAGTTTCGTCGTTTTGTGGGTTCGTGAGTCGTGTCTGAAATGAAAGTTTGGCAGCTGCATGTCGATCGAGTTGTGATGGAGTTAGCTTGGTGCATGAAATTGCTGTAAAAAAAAAAAAAAAAAAAAAAAAAAAAAAAAAAAAAAAAAAAAAATCGATTCGTGACTGGATGAAGAAAAGACTTCAGCTCGGTTGCTCAGCAACCTTGCTGAAATAATTTATAATGGAAGATCCAAGAAGTTCTTTTAATTATTTTAGAATGTCACCAGAACTGTTCACGTTTCTTCTAAATATAGTTAATTATGCGATTGGGAAAGAATACTGTAATGCATGGAGCATTGTCGCCAGAATTGAAATTACACATCACATTGCGTGTATTACAATCGAGAACACTCGATATGCTAAAAGATGCAGTTTTAGTTGGTGATAACGTTTTTTTATTAACACCAACAATTATTAGCATTAACTAATAATATCAACATTAACAGCAATAATTATTCGAAGCAGTCGCATTAAGAAGGGACTAGTTTGCAAACTACTGTCTTGAAGATAGATCTGTACGGTGGCAATATTTCAAAATTGAAACATACGTGAATGGGGAGCCCTGCTGCGAAGTTCTAAATAGATGACTATTGATTAAAGAATGCAGCTTCTTGATTTGTGTACCCTTCCCTCCTGTCAACAATATTCCCTACAAAAAGTCGGCCAACTCGAACGATGGGATTTTAGTCTTGTAGACGAGAGCATTTCCACAGCCAGAATTGTACTTGCTTGTATTTTTCTTAATTCAATTGTATATGTGCTCCTAATTCAATAAATTTTGCCCTGTTGCTCAGATATTGTCAAACCATCTATGTTCTGATCGCACATGACGTTCTCAGGAGCAGCAATATGTTGCTTGTTTTTGTAATCAGCATCACTGAAATCCCACAAACACCTAAGCAAAGCATAGATATCCAAAAAGTGAACGTTATTCTCCGTTCCCCACTTCATATTTCAGTTTGTCCACATGCTGTGAATACACTAGTGTGCCAAAGTTGGAACACGCCGAAAGTGTTTAGTTTCACCAACGAGTTGGGCAAGCGCGCATGCGTAGTGGCCGGTAGCGCAACTGTCTACGACCTAGTGTCGTCGTGTAAAGTAGCCTCTACTCGACGGCCCGAGGTCCCTAGGCCTGCTATCAGCTATCAGATTAATACCGAGGACCTTCCCGGATGTAAAGGGCGGCGAAGGTGATGGGCTTGTCCCCCTCCTAGCGCCACGGCAAAGGAAGATCGTACTCTGCCTACATTCGAGACAGCAGCCTGCCACATACTTCACTTGTACAATTTATTAAATAATAAATGCCACAATAATAAATTCTATGATAAAATTTTATAGAATTAAATAACGAACTTCAAACATCCTTACCGGTTTCTGTTTTATGGGCATTAGGCCATGGGATGTTTTCATTGCCTAACGGCGTGACTCCTTGCTTAGTTTCTTTGTTTCAGAATCGACGTTGTTACAGCGTCTTTTCTTTTTACAGTTTAATACCCATAACAACAGGAACTTCAGGAATTACATACCAGTAATGACCATCTGTATTGTGTAGGGTATGATTCAGTAGGTGGAAGGCAAACTCCGTGGGTCCTTTTTTCTGCCGGCAAGTTAGTTTGGAAGATCGCCGATAGAGCTTCCACCTACTTTAGTTTCTAAAAATGGCGGCGAACCAAACAGAGGAAGCATTTCATGTAATGCAATTTGCCCGGTGCCAACAAAAATGTTTTGATCATTTTCCCAATGCCATATATGTTGAAACCTTGTCATTTTACCATATTGTACTTAAATAGAATGTGTATTTTTGGTTCCTTCCCGCATTCCAGAGAGCACTGTCCTTGGCCTCCGTGGAATAAGACTAATGTAATGTAAACGTAATGTAGAAATAACACCTTATAGTCATATTAACGCCGATATTCTTCTTTTAGTAAGAATTATTTAATTTTTTTGAACTGTAATGTTTCTTCGTTTGTACCATCGTCACGTGACAGATCTATTATAGTTTCATTTCACAGCCTAAACAAGATAGCGGAATTGACATGGGGCTACTTCGGTATTCATGTCGATAGCCTCTTGAAGTGGCGCTTGGAATTGATACCATTTGGTTCAGTTTCTTCTTTAGCAATCTGTGTAGTAAGAAAAACCTTTCAGCTTTTAAAACATCTCATAAATCTTTAGATGTAATCTGACGTAGTTAGGAATGTAAAAATTTTAAAAAATACTGACCACTTTCGTTGAAGTCCTTAGACAGAAGATACCCTTGAAATAGGAGAACATAACGGGATAAGTTACGCATCTCTGTGTGTCGTTTCCGTAATAATATGATGATGAACGACGAAGTATTACATACAAAAATTCACGCGCTCTTAAGGGGAGCCGGAGGTGCCTATGCTGCCCATGTTAAAATCACTAAGTTTGAGGAACATTTATGAATAAACTACCAAATACTAAAATTTGAATTTTTTTTTTTACATTTACTATTGCAGTTATGACAGAGGGATTTTGGAGTATTTCTAGTTTCCTTCCAATTATTTTTTTATTAATGACCCAAATTTTTTTTACAAATAATTGCTTTATAATTAAACTGATATGAAACTACTGAATATATTGCCAAATGGCTGTGTTACAATGTAAGTTTGACCACTAGGAGTGCTGTATAAAAATTTCATCTCTCTAGCTTGAGTGGATTTTGAGAAAATGTTCCTTATATTCGAAAAATTCCAATTTACGGGAAATGGCTATCAAAGTTTCTCAATACATTCCTGTAGGATTATCAGGGTCTTCTTCTTCATCCTCCAAAAGCTTCCTCTTCTGTCTTCTTTTCTGGCCTGTTGTTCCATCATACTTCATATGCCTTTCTCTTCTTTCTGCTCCTCTTATCATTTCTCTGTCAATATTTCTTAGTGCTCGTACAGTGTTCACCCCAGCTGTAAATCCTAATGCCTTCAGAACTTCAAAATTCACACTGTTCCCTTGGTTGTAGGTTGCTATTGCATCATAAATGCCAAAGTGCAGTGTTTTTATGCTTACAAACACTCTTTTAGGAATCACTTTCCAAATCAAATTGTTTACACTCTCATTAGGATTCTGCGTCTTTCCGTGTAGACATTTGTGTAACAATTCTGGCTGTGCTACGTCATGAAAAATTGGTTTTATTGCATTTATCACAGCTGCTGGCAAACCATGTTTGTGATCATAGTCCTTTTTTGCATTATATTTGCACCAGGAATCTTTTGAGCACAGGCTGTGTTGAGGGTATTCATTGGAAGAGGCAGTATGAAGGAACAATGCCCACACTGCTTTTCGCATGTCACTAACATTACTAGTATTTTGCCTTATAGCATACCCATAGTATCTCTGTAGACGTTCAATCACCTCATCAGTAAGCCTGCCTCTCCCTCCTATTGTCTTTCCATCACTGAGCTTACTTGAACCCAAAGTTTGTTTGAGCCTTCGAAGCCGTGCACGCATACACTTTTGCACATGCCCAATGCATTCCAACTTTTCAACTACAAATTCATTTCCATATGGTTTCAGTTCCTCTATAGCCTTGAAACCTTTGGAGTCACCATTCCCAAGGTAGTATTTGTACCTAACGTTGTATCTGGGAACTGAACGTTCAAATATTTGTTTCAGTCCATCCACTTCCATTGCTCCACTTGATCCACCAAAATTTGCCTCACAGGTTCCACTGTGCTCTCCTTCGATTTTATTTTTGCACCTACAATGTTTTGATAATATTGCAACATCTATCACTTTTGCACTATCACCACAAGTAGGTTAGTAGGTTACAACCCCATTCAGGGATTTATGACCCCTCTTTTGCCAGGAACCATCTAATGCCACTACCAAATCCCTAGAACCACTGTTCATTTCTACAGATTCCTCCACTGCTTCCTTCATGGTTTTCAAAGCCACATCTTCAACAGAGGATCCTACCAGTTCACAGTAGTACCCAAATTTGCTTGGAGGCGATGGCAAGTTCATAATACCACAAAAGTTTACCGGCAGCAGACCCTTTTCCAATGGATCGAAGACCATACACAAGTCGAACATTCACATCAAACACTCTAGATCGTCCATTTTCACCAAAGAGACTGGCATGTGAATTGTAGAAAGTCACTTGATACTTGCAGCATGCACAGATTATCTTCATCTCACAAGCTAAACCAAAATGCTTTATCTCTAGTCCCACTCCTACACTTAACACATTTTGCACAGAACACTTTCTTTCAGCACAAAAGATAATAATCCAATATTCGGTACTTCTTAATATAATCACTGTCACTAACATATTCACGAAATCTATCACTTCCACCAGTCAGCTTCTTGCTAGAAGATGTCACAGGACTATGGCTGGCCATGTGTTGCTTAGCAGAAGAACGCACTGTTTCAGTAATTGTAGTATCGCAACTTGGTATTAGTGTTAATTTTCTTTTCCCTACGTTTTTCCTCTTATATACACGGTTACTAAAACGTGACATCGTAACCAGAACAACGCTTTACACAAGAAGTATAATACTACCAACAACAGGCGCAACACTGAACTAATTCGAAACGGTAAAGAGCAAAGAGACGATGTTCCGCGCTCTTAGCGCTTCATTTGTCACACAAAACAATGTAGCCAACCCTTGCACACTCGCTATATGCGTAACATAAGGCGCTGTATGCGTAACTGGCCGAGAAAATCCCAAACAGTTCGCCAGGAAGTCACGAGAGGGTATTAGATGCATTCAGCGGCCGCCCATTTCCTCTGCAGGCGCGGGGGAAAATGGTAATAACTCCACATCTAGGGCGAGTAGAACAATAATTCAAAGTTTACATTAAAGAAGAATGTTCCAATTAATTTCCGGTAGCAAAAAAATCGTAATTTTTTGGATTTAACCACCTCCGGCTCCCCTTAACACCACAGCACGATTCCTTCCATGCTAGCAGTACAAACATATCTCTAACAAAACTGTGCCCTTTGCGTGTTTTCGGTACAAAATTGACGTCGAAGGAAAGCAGTTTTGCAACACTGTAACACGTATACGGCAAATAACTTGATTCAGTACTGTGTAGCCCAGGTATTGCAGCGAGTGTGTTTATTTTGTAATTTTAGACTGCGTGATATGGCGTCTGTTTCCTTAACCGTTGGGCAGCAATTAAATTTGCTACTATAGAAAACACGAGCAATTGTTTAATATCAAGATAGAAATGAGTACAGTCATTTTTATTATTCCTTATTTAAAGACTATTTTTGCCTTTATACATTTCTCTATTCTCTTCCACGTGCTCTCTTTTTGTTAAGTTACAGCCGGCCGAAGTGGCCGTGCGGTTAAAGGCGCTGCAGTCTGGAACCGCAAGACCGCTACGGTCGCAGGTTCAAATCCTGCCTCGGGCATGGATGTTTATGTCCTTAGGTTAGTTAGGTTTAACTAGTTCTAAGTTCTAGGGGACTAATGACCTCAGCAGTTGAGTTCCATAGTGCTCAGAGCCATTTGAACCATTTGTTAAGTTACACCTCTTCCCACAAAGTAAAAATAGAGAAATCCACCCTCTCCTTTTTCGTCTCTGTACTTTTGTCTTATTTAGTTCTGCTGCAACCATGCAAATCGTAGACACATCGTCAAAGTGTGTTGTCTTGCACTTCAACTACATTCGAATCCAGTTCCCAGTATACCCTCCTGCCATTGGTTCTGTCGATTAGTACCAACTACCATGCTTAGCATTTTCATGTGCGTTCCATTTCTTTAGGACATGATGTCCCCAGTAGATCTAGCAGCCCGCTTCACAAGTAATTTACCAAACTCTATTATGTTGTTCTACGCCGGCAGTGAATGTGGATGGATTGGTAGATTGCCTCAGTGTTGCTGTTATAGCTTTCGATGCAGCTGTGCTACGAACAATT
This sequence comes from Schistocerca americana, assembly GCF_021461395.2. Lineage (NCBI taxonomy): Eukaryota > Metazoa > Arthropoda > Insecta > Orthoptera > Acrididae > Schistocerca > Schistocerca americana. The sequence goes on along the minus strand of NC_060124.1, from coordinate 377,597,414 downwards.
CTGAGAAACAAGAGCCACTGAGTCGACAATCGTTTGAAGTTGGAGTGGGATGTTTACAGCATCTGCTCTGAACACTATGTATGTTTTGTGAAGGACATGCTGTCATGGCCACTGTTAGTGAATGTATATATGCTTAACATACCCTCATCATTAATTTTGTAATTATTTCTGATTCTATAACAGGTAATTTTTTAACCGATTATTGCTCTTGACGAATATTTGACATAACAAAGTACTGTCTCCTCCGATTATATTCTCTATCCTAGTGTTACTTGCATGCCTGGCTAGCCGCGCGGTCTAACGCGCTGCGGTCCCCGAAACGAATCCGCCCGGCGGATCAGTGTCGAGGTCCGGTGTGCTGGCCAGCCTCTGGATGGTTTTTAAGGCGGTTTTCCATCTACCGCGGCGAATGCGGGTTCGTTCCCCTTATTCTGCCTCAGTTACACTTTGTCGGCGATTGCTGCGCAAACACCGTTTCCACGTACACGTACACGTACACCATCATTACTCTACCACACAAACATTTGGGGCACACTCGTCCGCTATGAGACGAAGGGGGAGGGGGTCCACTGGGGGCCTAACCGCACAGTAACCCAGGGTTCGGTGTGGGGCGGCGGTGGGGTGGGTGGACTGCTGTGGCCTGTTGTGGGGCTGTAAACCACTGAGGGCTAAGGCGGGACGAAGCCTCTCCATTGTTTCTAGGTCCCCGGTTTAATACATACATACATACATAATGTAACTTCGTAAAAGAGTTGTCCTATCAAATGTGGAAGTGTGGCATATTTTCTCGGACTGGCTTGTATACTTCGGGTGTGCAGGGATGTAAATCGTCACGTGAGGATTTCGAAGTGCGTGTCACACTATCGAAAGCTTTTTGATGTTGGTTTTATTAGCGAAAGTAGGTTAACTATGATGGATTCAGAAGTTATCAACAGCGAGTTTCTGTGTCGTTGACGTCAATAGACCGTTTCACAAGAGTCGTCACGGTGACCTCTCATTCCTAGTTCATTTGCTTACTTGACACCGGATTGGACCACTACAGAGTTCAATTTGTAGTGTACAAGACGAAGATTCCTTGTGGTCGGAGAGTTTATAAATTACATACTGTTACCGTTTTGTGCCGTTTCGTATCGAGCTGACAACGCTGAGTGGGCCGAATAATGACCAAGTTAAAACAACTGCACATAAAATACAGAAGAATGGTACTTCGCAGTGCTCTCCCTGAATAGCAGTGTGAAGTCCACCCTCGTTCTGAAAAGATATTATGTCCTATGTCCGATGACTTGCGGTTATCAGCTTGCGAGTCATTAGCACGTGTGTAGCATGTGCTCGACCCCGGTGACAGTGCCCCTTATCAGCCTGTCGCGGACTACTTTGTCCTGATGCGTTCCCGCAAATGTTTGTAGGCGGTAATAATAAATCGCAACTTTCCTTTATCTCTCTTTTTCTCACGATATGGAATTTCTGTTACCGAGGGCTAGGAGGCGGGTCACACGTGCGTGAACTCTGAATCTATTTGAGAAATTTGCTACAGATAAAGGTGTCTTGCAAATCTTACTGTTGCACTGTGCTTACTCCAATTCGCTACCACAGTTTCATGTCTATGTCTGTGGAAGTGTTTCACTTGAAAATTTACACATAGAGCTGAACAGTCGACCCTTGGGCCTCGTGAAGTTTTAGCTATTTGAACATGTTCTTAAACATGTCGGACAGTAAACTTTGTACCACTCACTTTTGCAGTGGGAGCTGTATACTCCGATTTTTGTGGAGGAAGTCTGGGGAAAAAAAAATCGGCATTTCTTCTTTCATTTTACTGTCGTCTGATTCCAAACCCGGATCATTAAGTATCTGGCCTTCAGTTTTTGTGTCAATGGTAGCCATGACATCCTATCATGAGGACCAGTGTTTCTCTCCATATTTAATATGGGACACTCCTCTGTCCAAACACAGGCCCAGCGAGGTGGCGTAGTGTTAAAGACAATAGAAACACATTCGAGAGGACGCGGGTTTGAAGTTCCCATGCGGCAATCTGGATCGTTTTCCATAGTTTCTAAGAAGGTGAAGATGAACAGGGATATGGCTCCGTTCAAAATGACCTGCCTCCTTCCTAACCATTCCTTCCATAATCAGAGCTTCTGTTCAGTCAGTAACGAGCTAGCCATTGGCAAGAGTCCTAAACATTAATCATCGTAGTGTGTGGCACGTAATTGATTGGAGGGATTTCGCCAACGATAAAAAATAAAAATAAATCACTAAAATAACAATGTACGTGCCACATACACACCTTGTAGAGATCAGAAAGGAGCAACAGTCCTAATGTTGCGGGTTGCATATTTGTAAATCAAGGCGCCGCTGTTACATCGGTGCTTAACGGGCCACCTTCGTTCCCGCTGTAATTCCCCAAGTATGACGAGTTCGAGAAATGCGACGGTGCATTCGCTTCGTTATTGTCGACTCGTTCTCCGTTACTGAAGCATGCAGGAGTGTAAGGCTATTGCCGGCCGCGGTGGCCGAGCGGTTTTAGGCGCTTCAGTCCGGAACCGCTCGACTGCTACGGTCCCAGGTTCGAATCCTGCCTCAGGCATGGATGTGTGTGATGTCCTTAGGTTAGTTAGGTTTAAGTAGTTCTAAGTTCTAGGGGACTGATGGCCTCAGATGTTAAGTCCCATAGTGTTCAGAGCCATTTGAACCATTTGTAAGGCTATTCGTGACTTGGTGTTAGTACATAGGGGAGGAGGGGGGGGGGGGGGGGGAGAGTTGAGGAAGCTTCGCCCTCCGAGACGGTTTCAGCTGGGTACGACAATCATTTCGAAATGTCTACTGTACTAACAAGTACTGTAGATATAGGTCGCAAAAGCTGGCACTGACCGGACTCAAAACAATCGTGGCCTGAAGTCGACAGATCTCTACCGGCTAAAGCCGATCCAGGTCTAGGGAGCTCTCGCTCCGACCATCGTGATACTCAACTACTTAAGTAGCTGTTTTCAGTGTGTAGTGTACGCCTGATCTATTGAAGGCGACCTACAGTACTCCACAGGATACCAATGGTATACGAAGTCGTCGCATAATCGGCTCATTTAACGTGCACACTAGGTTCCAAACCAGAAGACTGCGATCCTTTCAGCGAACGATGCTGCAAATCGCGAGCCATGCATTCACCCCACAGAGACACTAAAAGTCTTCGCTAATTCAGCCAGTCGTCCAGAGGCGCAGAGTTTGACTTCTAAACTCTGATGATATTTGTGCCTACGTGAGCTGCTCTTCGAATCCGGCTGCACTCAGTGCGTTCAGTAGCCGCCGACAGCGTTTTGTCCACTCCTCGGACGAGATTCCACGGCAAACTTGCAGAATACACACTGATCTTTCTCCCTGACTGCTAGGTACAATATGTCATCAAAAGTATCTGGACACCCCGAAAACATACGGTTTTTCAGATAAGGTGCAGTGTGCTGCCACCTACTGCCAGGTACTCCACATCAGCGACCACAGTAGTCATTAGACATCGTGAAAGAGCAGGTCGGGGCGCTCTGCGGCATTCAGACTTAGAACGTGGTCAGGTGATTGGGTGTCACCCGTGTCGTACGTCTGTACGCGAGATTTCCACACTCGTAAACATCCCTAGGTCCACTGTTTCCGATGTGATAGTGAAGTGGAAACGTGAAGGGACACGTACAACGCAAAAGCGTACAGGCCGACCTCGTCTGTTGTCTGACAGAGACCGCCGACAGTTCAAGAGGGTCGTAATGTGTAATAGGCAGACATCTATCCAGACCATCACACAGGAATTCCAAACTGCATCAGGATCCATAGCAAGTACTATGACAGTTAGTGGGGAGGTGAGAAAACTTGGATTTGATGGTCGAGCGGCAGCTCAAAGCCACACATCACGCCTATAAATGCCAAACAACGCCTCGCTTGGTGTAAGGAGCGTAAACATTGCACGATTGAACAGTGGAAAAACGTTGTGTGGAGTGACGAATCACGGTACACAATGTGGCGATCCGATGGCAGAGTGTGGGTATGGCGAATGCCCGGTAAACGTCATCTGCCTGCGTGTGTAGTGCCAACAGTAACATTTGGAGGCGTTGGTGTTATGGTGTGGTCGTGTTTTTCATGGAGGGGGCTTGCACCCGTTGTTGTTTTACGTAGCACTATCGCAGCACAGGCCTACATTTATGTTTTAAGCACCTTCTTGCTCCCCGCTGTTAAAGAGCAATTCGGAGATGGCGATTGCATCTTTCATCACGATCGAGCACCTGTTCATAATGCACGGCTTGTAGCGGAGTGGTTATGCGGCAATAACATCCCTGTAATGGACTGGCCTGCACAGAGTCCTGACCCGAATCCTATAGAACGCAGACTTCATGCCAGGCCTCACCGACCGACATTGATACCTGTCCTCAGTGCAGCACTCCGTGAAGAATGAGCTACCATTCCCCAAGAAACCTTCCAGCACCTGATTGAACTTATGCCTGCGAGAGTGGAAGCTGTCATCAAGGCTAAGTGTGTGTCAACACCATATTGAATTCCCGCATTACCGATGGAGGCCGCCACGAACTTGTAAGTCATTTTCAGCCAAGTGTCCGGATACTTTTGATCGCATTGTGTGTTTCTTTGGAAGGTACTTCCGCCCTCCTACATTTGAAGGTGTCATTGACAAGCATACCAACTTCCCTGTGCTTATCCAAACTATATCATCGGAATTCATTTCCCCTTTCACTTTTCTCTTCCAAAGTTTTCTTTAATTCCTTTCATAATTGCTTTGACGTCTGTGTTGAACGACAATTGTTAGCTACAACACTGGCTCACATCCTCCTTCAAACGAAATTTTGCTTCTAGACCTTCCATTTTCATTATTTTGTAGATGAATATTATTTGTATGTCTCTATTTTAACCACAATCTCCTAAGAATTGTGGACATCTTTTCCCGCGCTACTCTATCGACGGCTTTCTCTGGGGTCACAAATACTAGAAAGGCAATCCTGTTTCTTCTTCACTCTGATTTTCTTTACCAGTCGGAATTCCTTCTGATACCTTTCCTTCCTTAAACCTTACTTTCCTTTCAGTTACATGAAATTTTCTTTGTATTGTCCTAGTCATCAAGTTATAAGCTTGGTTACTCTGGTCGTCCCATAGTTTTCACATTACTTCGCTCGTGCCTACTTTAGTAAATTTAATTATTGCTCAAATACTGACTACATCTGTTGCTTATAACCCGTACCATTTCATTCAGTAACTTCTGACAGAAATATTTCCGAGTACCTCGAAAGTGTTTACTAATAGCTGTTGAGTGCTACCAGTTGGCTCGCTGATGAGTTTCGCTGTTTGTCTCTCAAGATGAGTAGTAGTTTTGGTAATATAACGTACTTCAGAGGTTAAGCAGGCAGAGCTTGGTATCTAGTAGTGTAATCCACAGTTAATTTCCAGTTGTCTTTGCAGTAACTCTGCAGATAAAAATGTCTTCGGAGTGCTTTTTGCGGCATTTGTCTTTAACTGGATGTTCAAACGAGATAAGCTATCAGTATTTGTGTACTTGATATATCGTCGTGTTTGTTCGATAGAGACTCAATTGTAATCTGCCATCGTAACTGCTGGACAAAGACTACATTTGGTCACATAGAAAACAAAGTCCATCGATGAATCTATTTTGAACTCCGCCAGTTAACCTACAACGTGACTTCGGACACGAAGCTGATCCCTTATTACAGTAACTGCAGAAATGTCCATGTGAATGTGTCTGAAGTGTGTTGAAAGTGGTGACTTCAGGTCATAAAGGGGTGGCGTGACCCCTGTTCTACACCGGACCTCATAGTTTTGCATATGGATCGTGTTATCCCATATGTAATTACTGTTACTTGTTCGATGGGCTTACTTTAACATGTTGTGAACGTTTAGATAATTGTCAGATTGCAAACCATTGTATGCAATTAGCAACTTTATGGAAGATCTTTCAGCCGTTGAAAGTAACAAACTTTTGTTTGGTGGCTATGTAAAATATTAGTCATAAACAGATTATAGAGTATGTGTGGGATTAGTGCGTACCATTCACAGTTACGTTATGTGATCAAAAGTATCCGGACATGCGATTAATTTTCACGCAATTTGGGTGCATAGATCCTGAGAAATCAGTACCCAGACAACCACCTCTGGACGTAATAACGGACTTGATACAACTGGGCATTGAGTCAAACAGAGCTTGTATGGCGTGTACAGGTACAGCTGCCTATGCAGCTTCAACACGATACCACAGTTCATCAAGAGTAGTGACTAGCGTATTGTGACGAGCCAGTTGCTCGGCCACCATTGACCAGACGTTTTCAATTGGTGAGAGATCTGGAGAATGTGCTGGCCAGGGCAGCAGTCGAACATTTTGTGTATCCAGAAAGGCCCGTACAGGACCTGCAACATGCGGTCGTGCATTATCCTGCTGAAATGTAGGGTTTCGCAGGGAACGAATGAAGGGTAGAGCCACGGGTCGTAACACATCTGAAATGTAACGTCCACTGTTCAAAGTGCCGTCAATGCGTACAAGAGGTGACCGAGACGTGTAACCAATGTCACCTCATACCATCACGCCGGGTGATATGCCAGTATAGCGATGAAGAATACACGCTTCTAATGTGCGTTCACCGCGATGTCGCCAAACACGGATGCGACCATCATGGTGCTGTAAACAGAACCTGGATTCATCCGAAAAAATGACGTTTTGCCATTCGTGCACCCAGGTTCGTCGTTGAGTACATCACCGCAGGCGCTCCTGTCTGTGACGCAGCGTCAAGGGTAACCGCAACCATGGACATGGAACCGATAGTCCATGCTGGTGCAAACGTCGTCGAACTGTTCGTACGGATGGTTGTTTTGTAAACGTCCCCATCTGTTGACTCAGGGAGCGAGACGTGGCTGCATGATCCGTTACAGCCATGCGGATAAGATGCCTGTCATCTCGACTGCTAGTGATACGAGGCCGTTGGGATCCAGCACGGCGTTCCGTATTACCTTCCTGAACCCACCGATTCCATATTCTGCTTACAGTCATTGGATCTCGACGAGCGCGAACAGCAATGTCGCGACACGATAAACCTCAATTGCGATAGGCTACAATCCGACCTTTATCAAAGTCGCAAACGTGATGGTACGCATTTCTCCTCCTTACACGAGGCATCACAACAACGTTTCACCAGGCAACGCCGGTCAACTGCTGTTTGTGTATGAGAAATCGGTTGGAAACTTTCCTCACGTCAGCACGTTGTAGGTGTCGCCACCGGCGCCAACTTTATGTGAATGCTCTGAAAAGCTAATCATTTGCATATCACAGCATCTTCTTCCTGTCGGTTAAATTTCGCGTCTGTAGCACGTCATCTTCGTGGTGTAGCAATTTTAATGTAATAGGGAAAGCTCTATCCTGCCAGGGAAAATCCTTTGTTGGAGAGACAATCTCTCACATATTTGATGAAAGTTTTTTTCCCGCAGTTATAGTTCAAGTTACAGAGTACTAAGAAAAGAAGAGGCGGAATCAGAAGTGTAAGATAGATTCGCTTATATTACATAAGAGAAAAAAATACCTTGCAACATGGCAGAACCGGCATTACGGAGGAGACGGGAAAGAGAAGTGTTCAGTATTTGGAATACAGCTACAGTTAGTGGGATAATATCAACTAGAGTGAATTATCAATAAAAATACTTAGATCATTGATTGTGTCGTTCAATGGAATTCATTACATACTAGTCCTTTCAATGAAGTGATCGTAGTTGGTTAAAATTGTGCTCACTCTCCCATTATCTTTTTGCGTGTAGATTTTCTGGTCGTTTCCGCGAGCAACCTTTGAGCAGCAAAGGTTATTTACAGGATGCTATGTAACATTTCCTCGTGGTAAAATTACTTGATGAAACTGGTCAAATGGAAATAGGATAGCATGATGTTTCATTTAGTTCTACAACAACGTCTTGAAACTATTTTAACTAAAGTCTTTTCCAATAGGTATTGCCAGGGATGTTTTTTACGGGATAACGCCAATGTACACACACGTTTCACGTGAACACGTATCAACGATTGCCTTAATCTCTCTTATCGTTGCAGGCAGATAACTTTCTTTCCAGCGTCAGCAGTGAAAGGTATAAGGTGCAGAAATGACTGGCAGAATCTGCTCGCGAACAGAAAATGAATCCGCATGGACGGCGAGCCTTCGGTTCCAGAAACACAGGCACTAACAAAGAGAAGTGATTTGTCGGTTGTATGAAAAGCCGTAACAGCTGCTGTACACTGAGCATCGCTATAGGTACCGCAAGCGGGGAACTAATCAGACGGAAACAGACTACTCCAAGAGAAAGAAACAATTTAGCCTCTCCTCGTACTCAAGCGTAAACAGGAGTCGTCCCAGATGCGGAGCGGGTGCGTCTGGACGCCATGAAGATCTCAGTGTACAGCCAGCTGCAGATGGTGGCTCTTGTCGATACTAAGGATGTGTGTCGCTTTGGACCGGAAGAGATTCTTCCTGTTTCTGGCGACTATTGACGTGGTAAAGACAGCCAGTCTTCCATGCGAGATGAAGGCAGAGCTCGCAACCTGTAGCATCGTCGATTGTTCCGACTGAGGAACTCTGGTGCAGAGCCGAGTAGAGGGGCTAAATCAGAGGCTACGACGGTTCTGAGTCCGTGTAGAATGCAGCTAGTGTGCTTTTGGGGTCTGCTGGATAGATCGTGAGTCCATTACACACAGGGGGTGGCTGCACGGGTAGTTTTTTTAGGTTGGAGGGTCTTGGGAAAAGTAGATAAAGGTTTTCAGTCTCAAAGAGTGCAGGGCAAACAAAGGACGACGGTAGATATTGCAACAACCGATGTTGTAGTTGTAAATCGTCGTAGCTGTGTTGGGAAAGAACCGGAGCTCCAATCGCTAATAGAAAGCATTGAAGCTAATATCGTTACAGCTGGCTGAAGCCGGAGGTAAGTTCAGCCGAAGCTTTTATTAAGGACCTAAGGAGTTCGGACAGGATAGGTTAAATACTATTGATGTCAGAGTGTTTATTGCTGTTAATATTAGTTTGTCTTGTAGTGAAATTTATGGGGAGAGTTCCTATAATTTAGTATGGAAAGAGGTTATACTTGGCAACCTAAATAAATTAATAATTCGCTTCTTTTACCGACCCGTCCCCACCCCCGACACAGATTTACTGAACAGTTCAAAGGACACTTGAGTGTCGTTTCGAACGCTACCCCACTCATACAATGATAGTTGGTGTTGACTTAAATCTACCCTCAATATCCTGGCGAAAATACATGTTTAAAATCGATGGTATGCGTAAAACGACGTCCGAAGTCATACTAAATGCTTTCTACGGAAATTGTTTTGAACAGTTGTTTCATCATTCAACTCGAAGTGTAAATGGTTGCGTACCCTTACTTACCCTTCTTGCATCCAATAATCATGAGCAAATAGAGAGCATCATGACAGATATTGGTTTTAGTGACTGCAAGGTCATTGTAGCGCGTCTGAATAACATAACATCCAAAGCGAGTCTGAATAAATCCAAATCCACCAAAAATAACCGCAAATTATATTTAATATAAAAATTCTCTTGACGTCTCCTGAAGAGACAGTATCCACTTCTTCCAAATTAGCTGTGTAAGCATAAATCAGGTGGGGCCGGAAATAGTATAAACAGCTCTTGAGATTTTGGTACTGATTCGTAATAGTACACAAAGCAGATAGCAACACTGCTGCAGAAGCAACGAAAAAGAGCATGCCAAATTTAAAAGATCGCAAAAACTCAGGCGATATTTTATTGAACCTCGAAATTTAGCCGGAATTCAGTGCGAGATGCTTTTAATAGTTTCCACAACGAAACCCTGTCTCGAAATCTGGTAGAAAATCCAGAGATCTTCTGATCGTATGTAAATCACACCGGAAGCAGGACACATTAAATACCTTCACTGCATATAGCAATGGTAACATTACCGACGCCAGTACAACTAAAGCCGAGTTATTAAACACGGTTAACCGAAATTTCTTGACCAAAGACCACGAAGTAAATTTTCCAAAAATCGAATCAAGAACTGCTGCCAGTATTAGTAACTTATAAGGAGATATCCTCAGGATAACAAAGCAGCGAAACTCTCGTAATAAAGGCAAGCCCTCTCGTCCAAACTGTGTACCAGTTAGATTTATTTCACAGTATGCTAATATAATAGCTCCATAATTAGCAGTTATAAACAGCTGCTTGCTCGATGAAAGATCCATACCTATAGGCTGGAAAGTTGTACAGGTCTCACCAATACTAAAGAAAGGAAATAGGAGTAATCCACTAAATTACAGGCCAGTAACGCTGAATTCGATTTTTAGTAATTTTGGAACAATAAATTACAACAGTACGAATTACCTCAAAGAAAAAAAATCTATTGACGTAGAACACGGATTCAGAAAATATCTTTCTTGTGAAGCATAACTATCTCTTCCTTCACTCGAAGTAATGATTGCTATTGACAGGGTATGTCGAATTGATTCCATAGTTCTAGAATTCTATTTGACACACTTGTAGTAAAGTTTTATGTGTGAGGAATATCGTCCCAGTTGTGCGACTGGATTCGTAATTTACTGTCAGAAATGTCACTGTTCGTGGTAATTGACAGAAAGAGTTCTAGTAAATTGGAAGAATATATGGCGTTGTCCAAGGGAGTGTTACACGCCCTCTGCTGTACCTAATCTGCGGGGTGGTTATAATTAAACTGTGGCTACTTGAAAAGGCCCGCCACGAAAAACAAGTTATCGTAGGACAATGAAGCACTTGTAAGGACATGCGGAAGAGAGGGAAAGAATAAGCCATGGAAAGAAACACATTTTAATTTCCACGTGGGAGGGTAACCTTGGTTAATTGCGTACCATGTTTACGTTTCGGATTCCAAGCGATGCTCAGTGTGACGACCATCTGCATCCACGACAGCCTGGAACCGCACTAGAGATCGCCGGACAACAATTCGCAGCCGTTTTCCGAATGGTGGTATATCGAATGGTGGTATATCCAGCATTCTCAGCCATGGCCACAGTAACTTCAACAATTTATGGCAGAATTAGCCCTCGGCCTCTCCCAGGAGCAGTCCGCAAATCGCCAGTTAATTCCAACTTCTGAATTATGCTCTTCAAACCCCCTGCGGAAGGAGAACCTCACCGTATTCCTTTGACGCATCAGTACTCGCGAAGAGTAGCACTATTGCTGTTGTTTTCGTAATACAGCTTTACGAGTAAAGCTCTGCTTACCTTGTCCGGATCCATGTTAAAGTCTGCAACTGCAATGCACACTGATTTTTGGTTCAACCGTGCGTCGCCGAAACTGTACTGACGCTCACGGATGCTAGTATCCGTACGGGAGACAGAGGGCAAGTCGTGGCACTAAACACTGCGATACTAACAACACAAATCTTGCACTCCTATGAAGTTGGGTACACACAAGGTAAATAGTTTTCTCTCTACACTGGCTCAAGCAGCGGAGGTTATGAATAAACCACCCTGGAAATGAAGGATTTAGGATACCATCTGACCAGCCCTTTTAGAGTGCTTACAGATGATGCTATGATTTGCGCACTATTAAAGTCTTCAGAAGATAAAAAAATAATTGCAAAATGATGTAGACAAGATATCTGTATGGTGCGAAAAACGACAATTGGATCTAAATATCTACATCTAAATCGATACTGTGCAAATCACATTAAAGTGCCTGGCAGAGGGCTCACCGAACCACCTTCACAATTCTCTATTATTCCAATCTCGTATAGCGCGCGGAAAGAATGAACACCTACGTACCGTACGAGCTCTGATTTCCCTTATTTTATCGTGGTGATCGTTCCGCCCTATGTAGGTCGGTGTCAACAAAATATTTTCGCATTCGGAGGAGAAAGTTGGTGATTGGAATTACGTGAGAAGATTCCGTCGCAACGAAAACGCCTTTCTTTTAATGATTTCCAGCCCAAATCCTGTATCATTTCTGTGACACTCTCTCCCATATTTCGCGATAATGCAAAACGTGCTGCCTTTCCTTGAACTTTTCCGATGTACTCCGTCAGTTCTACCTGGTAAGGATCCCACACTGCGCAGCAGTATTCTAAAAGAAGATGGACAAGCGTAGTGTAGGCAGTCTCCTTAGTAGGTCTGTTACATATTCTAAGTGTCCTGACAATAAAACGCAGCCTTTGGTTAGCCTTCCCAACAACATTTTCTGTGTGTTCTTTCCAATTTAAGTTGTTCGTAATTGTAATACCTAGGTATTTAGTTGAATTTACGGCTTTTAGATTAGACTTTATCGTGTAACCGAAGTTTAACGAGTTCCTTTTAGCGCTCATGTGGATGACCTCACACTTTTCGTTAAGTAGGGTCAACTGCCACTTTTCGCACCATTCAGATATTTTTTCTAAATCGTTTTGCAGTTTGTTTTGATCTTCTGATGACTTTATTAATCGATAAACGACAGCGTCATCTGCAAACAACCTAAGACGGCTGTTCAGATTGTCTCCCAAATCGTTTATACAGATAAGGAACAGTAAAGGGCCTATAACACTACCTTGGGGAACGCCAGAAATTACTTCTGTTTTACTCGATGACTTTCCGTCGATTACCCCTCTGACAGGAAGTCGCAAATCCAAATAACTGAGACGATATTCCATAAGCGCGCAATTTTACTACGAGCCGCTTCTGTGGTACAGTGTCAAAAGCCTTCCGCAAATCCAGGAATGCGGAATCGATCTGAAATCTCTTGTCAATAGCACTCAGCATTTCATGTGAATAAAGAGCTAGTTGTGTTTCACAGGAACGGTGTTTTCTAAACCCATGTTGACTGTGTGTCATTAGACCGTTTCCTTCGAGGTAATTCATAATGTTGGAACACAATATATGTTCTAAAATCCTGCTGCATATAGACGTTGTAATTAAGTGGATTACTCCTACTACCTTTCTTGAATTTTGGTGTGACCTGTGCAACTTTCCAGTCTTTGGCTACGGAGATTTCGTCGAGGGAACGGTTGCATATGATTGTTAAGTATGGAGCTAATGCATCAGCATACTCCGAAAGGAACCTAATTGGTATACAGTCTTGATCAGAAGGCTTGCTTTTATTAAGTGATTTGAGTTGCTTCACTACTCCGAGGATATTTACTTCGTCTTCTTTTTTGAAGGTATTTCAGAAGGCTGTTTTCAGTGAATCTGCTTTGGCAGCACTGTCTTCGATAGTATCTCCATTGCTATCGCGCAGAGAAGGCGTTGACTGTTTCTTGCTGCTAACATACTTCACATACGACCAGAATCTCTTCGGATTAAGGCTTCATACCCTTTTAATTTACCGATTAAATATTTCAGGAGAAAATCAGCTGTTCAGCCCAAATATTAATTCTCGAGATAGTAATGAACTAAGACAGCTACCGTAATTAGACGTATGTGGATCCGATTGTGATTAACAGTTGTTTCTCGGCTACGTTGTCGCGTAGTATTGAAGTTCGACGCTTCAGTATCTTCTATTAGCCGCACCGCTGGGCAGCTGTGTCTTGGGGCACGAACGGCCTTCAACTCGCTACGTGGCCATGACCAACGAGGCCACGTCGTGTCTTCTAGTAACGATACAGTTCGCGTCTGAGACGTGATCACCTCGCCCGGTGCTCATGTCGAGCCCCCCCCCCCCCCCCCCTCCATTGGACTCGCATTCGGGAGGACGACGGTTCAATCCCGCGTCCGGTCATCCTGATTTAGGTTTTCGTGATTTCCCTAAATCGCTCCAGGCAAATGCCGGGATGGTTCCTTTCAAAGGGCACGGCCGACTTCCTTCCCCGTCCTTCCCTAATCCGATGAGACCGATGACCTCGCTGTCTGGTCTCCTTCCCCAAAACAATCCAATCCCTCCCCCCCTCCCCCCTCCCTCCCTCGCAATCCCTGATTAAACTGTTTGCTTGTGAAGACTTTTTCGGCAGAGATTCCTTTAACGGATTTTCAACGTTTTTTGAAGGAAAGTCATAGCCACATTGTTGTTACTGCAAATAAACCAGCTGAAACTGTAATGCAAGAGTCTTATAGAAAATAGTACATGAGTAATCTACATATATCACATTTACAGCTTACGTTAAAAGATAATAAATTATGTTACTACACTTCTGTATTACTATAAATTTTTGTAACTGAATGATTATCATATATTTCATAAATTCATGACTAACAGCAGGTGCGGAAGACATCAAAACTTGTGTTAGTAGCTCCTAGGTGATGATTTATGACAGTCTTAATAACTCAAAGTATGTTCTGAGAGATCTGATATGTGCAGATTTTTTTCAGTTTAAAAAGCTATTTCGTGTCATGAGCCCTTAGTCAGAAATAAAACTTCCTTTTGCTGTCACTCTCAAAAAAATTGCCCCATTAGCCTTGTCACTGGATATTAAAGACTTTAATGAATTGACTGTTACTTTTTTAGAAAATAAATTTGTTCTTTTCTTTCACAGTATGGACGTCAACATATAGAAATAGCACAGAAAGACCGCCAGGTGAGCAGAGATAACTCAGATGATGAAGAAGAGGAGGAAGAAAAAGAACAAAAAGATGTTTTAGAGGTTAAAGAAAACTGCAATAATGTGTGCAATAAAACACCAGAAAAGAAAATGAATGGGGTGATAAGCAATAATTTGATTAGCAGAGAAGATCTCATCCTCGCGCCAGATCCTGTACAGAACTACAAAGGCAATAACAAACAGGAAGAGACATCCACTGCTCCTCCTGTGAGTAGAAACAAATCTTACTGACTGTTTTTCAAATCAGATTGCTGTGCAACATTAAAAAATAATTACTGTCTTTACCACAAGAAAATAAATAATTTTTAAAAATAAACTTTTTCTTTGTGCCACAGTTTTTCAGCATTACATAAGTGATGTAAGACCTTGTGAATTGGACTAACAGTGCAACAATTACAATTTCAGGATCTCATTCGAAGGAGATCATTTGAGACGCTGAAGAGGGAATTTCAGCTTTCAGATCTCCTTGACTATGTCAAGGCTGGAGTTGAAGCAATAATAGAAGATGAAGTTACACACAGATTTGAAGCAGAAGAACTCAAGGTGTGTTATTGAACTCTTAATGACTATACTTTTTTGTCAGATATTTTATCTTAGTAGCAATGATGATGTCCAAATGAGAATTGGTGATATTGGGAGGGAGGAGGGGGAATTGTAAAGAGTACTAGATAAGTATTATAATGCTGCTGTAAGTATCTTTTGCCACACAGCATAATGTGTTCTGTTGAGTGTAGATATAAGTTTAAAGCTGAAGACAACTGCCCAGCATTAGTAGTTTTCTACATACTGATGTTAGGATCTACATAAGCATGTATACTGTACTATGAACCAAAGCATTTCCTTAAACAGATATTTACCCCTACGGCATATGAATATCTAAACCATATTCAGAGACAAATTTTGTATGCTTATTAACTATACCTGTACTGTATTATTATTTCATTATATAAATTGTTTTGTTTGCTGTGGAATTAATGTATACAGACATTGAACTGTGGTTCAAAACTGCCAGCTCAATGAGGGTGGTGCTATAGGACCTAAAATTTCATACTACATAAGTGACTGAAATTTTTATGTTCAAAGTTCATTTCCGTACTCAGATTGATGCAGGGTTATGATAGTCACAGTTTTCAGTGAACTGAATCAAGCTGTTATTCTTATGAAGTGTTTTTGTGCTCTTTCTCAGTTACTTTGTGAGTGCTGTCAAACATCTAATTTTGAAGTGTGTGAAATCAATTACCGTTGTTGATATTTAGACTTGCTCACGATTAGATAAGTTAATTAGATAGTTGATTTCACTTGTGAATAACCTAAATCATTCATAAAATAATATGTGATCATGTTGAGTAGAGCAGTATATGTATTGGTATAGAAGAAAGTGTGGATACAGGCAAGGCATGGTGATGAGCACTGGATTACAGTTGTAAAAAAACATTTAAAGGGGGAGAGGTGCTGGAGAATGGAGAAAAGGATGCCTGCTGTTGCGATGGAGTGTCTGACCAAGAGATGAGAATTAGTCAGTCATCAGGGGAACTATGTAATGGAAAAATATCTTTATTTCAGATACAAAAGTGGAATGCAGTATCAGTATGCCAAAAAACTTGTTTAATAGTAATTCAGTCAAAAAGTGGAGGAAAACCAGACAAATGGAACAGGAGAGGATGAAAATAGTAGCATTCCTATCATTGCAGTAATCTGATTTTTAACATGTCATGTCATGTAATTAAATCATATCATTTATGTGTGCCTCAACAGAAAGGTTTCTTGTGCTATTGTGGAAGACAATTGCATGAAGAACATGAAGTTGAAATACTTCTTGTCATTAATTAAAGTGCATAGGTATTATACCAGAATAATGAAAAAAAGCACTGTTTGTGCCCTGCACATCTTCGTTTTGATTTGTACTATTATTATTTCATTAGCCTGTACTCTAATTGACATAAGATGTACTTGTGTTTCAGTCCTGGAATCTTTTGACACGTACAAATCAATACTATGAATTCATCAGCTGGAGACTTACTGTTATTTGGATGGCAGGATTCTTTGTCCGCTACTTCTTTCTGCTGCCTCTACGTGTAATGATTTGTTTCATAGGGGTAAGTCATTTGGAACAGTGAATAAAATAAATTATAAAGAAAATAACTTTCCTTACTTTCACCCATGTAGTAAGAAGGCTAAATTTTCATGTAATTTCAGTTCTATTGTTTACTGACATTTATGCATAAGAACATTTAAATTAGAAAAGTACAGCATTTTAGTAAGCTGTTTGCTTCTCTATTTTGGGAGATAGTTTCTTTTAATGTGTGTGGTTTCATAATATTAATATGCAAAGAAAGATGTTCAGTTACACTGAACTGCTTTGTATAATTTTTAATTATTCATTCTAATATTCCATGCAGCATTTGATGTTCAAATTCACAAAACTGATCATTTGGATAAACAAAGTCCTAACAGTAGCTGTGGAAGGGTTACATATTGCCATAATTTAATAGAATTTTTTTCTTTTGTGGTAGGGCTGTTATATTCCCCCACAATTCTATTTCTTAAATTGTGTGGTTTCTGTCTGCTGGAGTATACTCAGCCTTTTGCATGTACTCACTGTTGTTATGCAAAAGTTTGACTTAAATTAGTTTGTGCTCAATGAAGTTCTTATGCGGTGTGGACCAGATTAGACCAGCTTTGTTAAATACAGTACACAAACATGAATTCATGAATTACCAGTGATCTATTCCACTTGTGACACTATTTAATCTTTTGCAGTATATTTCCATTTTGTAATACCATTAATTTTAAGTATTCTAGAAGTATTTTACTCTGTTTGCAAGCTCAACGAGATTAATTCTGCTTCAGGTTGAATTATTTATTTTTACTAAATTGCTGAGCCCAGACTTGTTATCAGAGACTTCGTTGTGCAGTTTCAGTTGAGATGCTGTTTGATGTAGTCAGTCAAAAGCAAACATGAGCTGTAGTTAAGAGTGTGTAAGATGTTAACAAATGATTTGTTGAAGAATTCTTTCATAAGTAATTATACTTCAGAGCTTTTTCTGTTGCCTGTTTTCTCTTTTTTTTTTGTTTTTTCCTTTATATGGTGTGGAAGCTTCCATAAATTTCTAGGTGGATCACAATTTGAACAAAATATTACAGTGGAGTTGGAGTCTCTAAATTATCACTTAATTATGGTATATTTCAGTAAAATTGCTAGATATTGTCATTATCAGCAACTGGGGTAATTTATTGCTATCAGGAACTTAGTCTTGTGCATACAAAATATTGCCAAAAATTATCCTGAACATTTAAAGAAACTGTAGACAAATGACTGGGAGAATATTGGGGAGAGGGGAGATCCTACACAAAACAGATTTTTAACCTAAAATCAATAATTCATTGCAGAATATTAACCAGCAATTATTTGATTTCAAGGAAGCATTTGATTCAGTAGACACAGAAATGACAGATAAAATCATTAGAGAATTTGGTGTTAAAACAAAATTACCAAATGTAATTTATGAAACTCTAAAATTTATATCCAAAGTTAAATTTATGGGAGAAGTATCTCAGGTATTTGAAATAATATTAATATTATTTTTTTTTAGACATGGTGCAGTTTGTCACATTTACTGTTCAACATTGTTTTAGAAAAAAAGCCTGTGAGGATCTGGAATTTGGAGCTCAAAATCACAAAATTGATCTAATAAGCCTGGATAGGAAAACAAGTGGTATTTAGGTAAATTGCTTGGCATTTGGATGTGTTACTGCAATACTTTAAGAAAATGTGACAGAAAATTTATTGAAATAAATCTTCTGCAAAAAATAGCGAATAGATCTGGTTCCAAAATTTAAGGTGAAAAAACAAAATTCATGACAAATATAAAAAAATGTGTCAAAATAAATATGTAAAATAGAGCAGTTTAGTAAATTTAAATACCTTAAAGAACTATACAGCAGAATGGACTAGAAAAATTTACAATGGATGTAAGAGTTGATAAAATGAAAAAAATGCATGATTTGACAATACAAATTTATAAGAAATGCATGTCTAGAAAAACAAAACTATAACACTAACAAAGTGGTAAGACCAACATGTTTATATGCATGTAAATGCTTAATGATGAAAAGTGAGCTGGAGCAATAGAGGCACTAGATACTCAGATTATTAGATAAAAATGGGGGTAATAAAAACTACAGCTGATTGGAAAATTAGAAGTAGTGAGATCTATGAAAGTATAGAGAAAATATCAGATGTAATAGTAAAGCAAAGATTAATCTCCTTTGGAGCCCTCCATGGACTCAATGAGAACAAGCTAATGAAACAAATAGTCCTGCATTTCTGGAAAAAGAAATAAATAATAGCATGGATTACAAAAATGAGAAAAGAACTAAATAGAAAAACATCAAAGAATCAGAAATAACAGAAAGTAAGTTTTTTGATACTAAAATACTATGGTTTTCTAGGCAGAAGAAATAATAAATTGGTAACAATGTGGACAGAAGAAAGGAATAGGTAACATTGGTAGAAGATGGAGGACTGGAGAAAAAGAAAGAGGAGGAACTGAATTGAGAGATCCTAGTTGGTCAAAATAATAATAATAATAATAATAATAATAATAATAATAACAATAATAATAATAATAATAACAATAATAATAATAATAACAATAATAATAATAATAATAATAATAATAATAGAAAAAGGAAAAAGAAAACACTTCATGGCAAGCACCCGTATCATCTAACACAGCCACACATCGATCAAGACGCATCCAACACATGGCTAAGAAAAGGCAATATATACAGTGAGACAGAAGGATTCATGATTTGCAATACAGGATCAAACAATAAACACCAGGTATTACAGCAAGCATATTATTAAAGATCCCAATACCACAACAGATAAATGCAGACTTTGTAAACAACAAATAGAAACAGTAGATCACATCACAAGCGGATGTACAATACTAGCAAATACAGAATACCCCAGAAGACATGACAATGTCGCAAAAATAATACATCAACAGCTTGCCTTACAACCTAAACTTTTAAAACAACACGTTCCTACATACAAGTATACACCACAAAATGTACTGGAGAATGATGAATACAAATTATACTGGAACAGAACCATTATAACAGATAAAACAACGCCACATAACAAACCTGACATCATACTCACCAATAAAAAGAAGAAATTAACACAACTAATCGAAATATCCATACCCAATACAACAAATATACAGAAGAAAACAGGAGAAAAAATTGAAAAATACCTCCAACTGGCTGAGGAAGTCAAGAACCTGTGGCATCAGGATAAAGTTGACATTATACAAATTATACTATGAACTACAAGAGTCATACCACACAGTATCCACCAGTACATCAACACAATACAGCTACATCCAAACTTATATATACAACTACAGAAATCTGTAATTATTGATATATGTTCAATTACCCAAAAGTTCCTAAATGCAATGTAACATATACCGTACAGTTAAAAGGAAGTCACGCTTGATCAAGGTCCCCGTCACTTTCCATTTTTAACCAGACATAATGTCTGAGAAAGGAAAGAGTAATAATAATAATAATAATAATAATAATAATAATAATAATAATAATAGAAAACCTAGTGTCTTTATAACATGGAGAACCATTAAATATGAAGGGTCTGGGAAAGGAATGAGCTAATTCCAGTTTTGTAAATTTTATGGAAAATTAATATTTCTATTTAAATATCTCACAAATCTATAACATTTGTACTTATTTTGCTATGTTAAAAACTGTAAATGTATAACAACATTATTGCTTATTTATTGAAACTTGATGCTACGTGTTAAGAAACCAAGTAAGAGTAACTTATTCAATGAAAGAAGGGACTGATTCCATGGATCAAAGTAGCATAAACATCGCTTTCTCCTTTGTTACTGGAAATAAGAATCAAACTATATTTAAAAAATAGTACAAGATTGCATACCCTGAGAACTTCAAGCAATAGGAAGACTGTCATAGTATTCTTGTGCTTCTGAACCACAAAAAAAATCAAAAATTGCAGATCCTGGCATTTCTTGTAGTCTTACTGGTAAAAGAAAACTGTCAAATCACTGTAATCCATTGGATTCTACAGCTGTATGAGCCAATTTGAAAATGTGCTGCTTATAATGGTATTAACTGTTGCATCACATAGCTTCCAGGGCCTGTTCCTGTGTTTGCCTCCTAGTATCAATAGGAACATTCCTGGTAGTTTGAAGACCAGGTGCTAAATACTGAATCTTACTTTTGATATGCCTTGCATTGTAATAAATGCCTAACAACAACTGAAAACTTCTTTCACTCTATCGCCTATTTGTTCTCTAACTCACATTTGTCTTTACTACGCCTTATATTGTTGTATTGGAAATACAGGAGTGAGACCACATAATAAGCACCTGAAAATCTACGGATTCCATTAAGTTTAATTCTTTTCAAAATACTTTGCTTTGTATCTTCAGGCATGTCAAAATGTTGTAACTTACAGTAGCAGTTGTTTCACATCTCATGAGACATTAAGTTAATGATTTTTTAAAATGTATATACCAGAGACATACAGCTATGCTTTTCTTTTCTTAATTATTTCATGACCTCCTTCCAAACTTTCACTACAGGCAACACCCATATCAGTATTTTCACAAAATTGCAGAAACTCTAGTACATTATATAAAGACCTGTACACAGAAGCTTAATGTGCCAACAGCACACAGAATCACAATAATATTAGACATCTGTTTGTCTGGGCTGTAACCTAAATTATTATTTACTTTAAATACCTGGCTTTTCCCACAATTTCAAATGGACTAAGCTCTTTCTCCCCCTGTACAGCTTCTTTGTAACACTGATTTTCAGTATGAGAGAGATTATTTTTGGTCATTTATTGTAGTAGGAAATATTTCATACCTTCCATATTTTCATATACTAGTGACAACTCAAAAAATAGAGAAATGAACTTGGCTTTCTTCATGGGACCTTTGTATTTTCTGATCAGTTTGCATTTTTCTGGGCGTAAGAATGTGAGCTGGGAATGAGATACTTGATGTGAAGTAAGTCGATTGGGATTTCAGTAGGTAGTAGAATCATAAGAAAGTCAGTTCAGTGAGATGATGATCATTTAATTTTTGCTTTAATTTTCACCTTTCCTGTTTGCCTTAATGATTAACCTCCCAATGTTTAAAAAATGAAGTTGATATATTAAATCAAAGCTATAACCATTGAATGAAAATAGATATGCTTATCTTCCATGACCTCTGAATTAAGTGCATAAAAATACTTTGCTAGAGTTGTCTTTAGAATAAAACATTGATATTCATTAGAACAATTCTGAGCAGTTTTAGAGGAATATAAAATGTTAGTATTTTTATGATATTTATTGTTATCAGAAAGGACTCTGATTATTATTAACCTGCAATAACCTTTTTTCTCTAGATATGTTGGATGCTGTCATCAACTGGGGTGCTAAGTTTTGTACCAAAGTGCTGGCTGAAAAACTGGCTTGTTAACCATGCATACCGTATAGCATTTCGTATCTTAGCATGTTCTTTAACTGTCGTCTTAACATCTCATAACATTCAGTACCGACCTAGAGCAGGGGGTGTCTGTGTTGCAAACCACACGTCACCAATAGATGTTGGCATACTTTCCACAGAGACAACATATGCTTTGGTGAGTTATAAAAAATGTTCTGCAGAGATTTGTGGGCCATTTTTGGGTATCATCAGTTGTTTCTCAGTTGCTTCCTCTCTTCTTTGGCCAGGCTGTTGCCTATCATGAGATGTCGTCTTCTGTCCATACTCTTCATGTTTGTGTGTGTGTATGTTAAGGCCTGCAGCAGGTGTTTGTTAGCTTCTGGTAGCAGACCCAAAAATCTCGTAGTAGCTGTAGCAATTCTTCATAATTCTTCCCCCCCCCCCCCCCCCCCCCCAGCAGCCCCCCCCCCCCCCCTTTCCAATTATGACTTGGGGCCTGTACTGAGATTTGACTATAGTGTAACTCACTTTCTGTGAATTTAGTTTAATGACTCTCCTAAATTGCTGCTGAAGAGATATTTGAAACTCCATTCTATCCCTTTCAGAAGTAGTCAAAGCATTTTTTGTCTTAGTTGTTTGTTTCCTTAACATTAGAACTTTTAATTATAAATTCACTATTCCAAGAAATATTTTTAAAAAATGTATATAATTTACTTCGAGGATTTATAGAAATTTGTGTTACTTCTAAGAAGTGTGTAATTTTCCTTCTGTGACACTGTTGTGTGGTGTGCAAGATGTGTTGTGTGTTGAGTTGTAGCAGGATATTGCTTCCTTTATTTCAGGTTATGTGGTTGACAGCTTGTACAGCTGTTGTGGGCTATGTTCCTGAGGGTCCATTCAAGCGTTGGCTCAACCATCGTGTTTCCATAATGTGCTTTGGTGTTTTGTCCAGTGCTCTGTCATCTGTGATTACCTACCACAATCCAGAAAACAGACCTAAGAGTGGAATATGTGTAGCAAATCACACGTCTCCAATTGATGTCCTCGTCCTAGCTTGTGATAACTGCTATGCCTTGGTATGTCATTGTGGAAATATTACCTTTACTGGTTTCTTATTGTGACTTTATTTTTAAGTTTAAATTGCCTTTTGCTTTGTTTAGTCATATACTTCATAAATAAAAGTAGTTGAAAATATTTTAAGGAACTTACTTTTAAATAAATGGGCTGAGAAGGCACAGTCGATGTATCAGCAGTGGCTCCTCAACCCAAAGTTTTATCAGAAGTAAGCACGAGCCATGAAAACCTTCAGTGCCTTGCTAATGGAAACCTGTGTTACTACGAATTAACTTACATTATAAACTGCAGAACAGGAATAAATAAATCTGGTTATAAAAGTGTAGTGTGTCAGTATAACAACTGATGCTGTACTTGATGAGGTTCTCTTGCTATAACAAAATAGTTTGTGTGCTGTATGACTGTCACAGACTCATTCTGCTGAAGGATGAGTTCTATGTTATATGCATTATGTGCAAATTACTGCCTTGGTAGTAACTGTAGACTGACAGACAAGAAGTTCTTAATCAGATTAGTGTTGGAATTAATATTGCTGTACTGTCACCAATATCTGTGCAAGGCAAAGCGGGGAAGCCTGGAGTCGTGGGGAAAGGGAAGGTATTTGACAGACTACCTTTGTTGGTTGGATAAATAATACATTACGATGTTGTGCACTTTATAGCCCATTTAGAAATGGTTTTGCGTGTGCAACAAAAGTAAAAAAAAATTGTAAATAATTCAGGAGTAAAGACAGCTGACCAAATAGTAGAACCATAGTTGTCGGCGTGCACGTACACCACTGTTCTGAATACAGTTGATATTTGTGGCCACTTTCCTTGGTTGCTAACAACTACTTCAATTATGTTTTATGATAAAACATAACTGAAGTCCTTGTTCTGAAGCTCAGTAAACTGTATAAACTGAACATGACTGTGCGGTAATTATTTCTCCTAGAAAAAATTAAAACTAATCAATTGCCACAAAAATATTACACACGCCTGCTGCTTGGGCAGTTAATTGTGCCAGCTGAACACAAGATACTGGGTTTTACAGCTCAGCAGGTGGACTGGGGTGAGAGCTTGTCTGTTGAGGTGGCTGGAGGGAGAAAGTGGTGGAAGCAGAGGTTGAGGAGGCAGTAGGTGTGTGGAATTAGGAATGTGACATGAGGATACCAGAGTTGGAAAGTTATTTGCTGCTCACAAAGTGTGCACTCTGACTCCTTAAAGGATTCATCCGAAAGCTAGCAGAGTTTCAATTTTTGCCTGTAGAACTCAATTTTTCTATTATTCAGTGAGTAGTGTCCTTTACTCTTAATATTATTTATGTTCTGCCAGAACTTTCTTACCACAAGTAAAAAATTAATGTGCTCTTAACTTCTCATCCTAGTGATAGCTTCATAAAATGCCATGTAATGAACAGTAAGCATCAGTAGTCTCTTAATGAAATCACACCCTCGCATATAGACACTTATTGCATTCCTTAAAAGGATATAACCTGTAGCCAGATTGATATATCTTTTTAGTCAGAGATTTCCACTACATTTTGAGTAAGCCTGTCATTGTCTGTATAACAGAAAAATGTAGCTATTTTATTCAGTCATTTGTTGCTAAAGTTAGTTTCTTTGTTGTGAATACTTTGCATAACAGAAGTATGTTGATGTAACTGCTAAAGCATGAGTGGGAAAACTACACATTGCAGGAAGTGTGTTTTTCCGACATACAATGGAACAATGTAGGGAGTAAATGAAACAGCTCACCATATACTTGAGGCATCGATTGTTTGATAGGCACATATGCAAGATTTAAACATAAACAATATTTCAGAACTTAGTTACGTATCTAATGGTCTTTGTGTGCATGTTGATCACTTGATGCCTCAGCTGTGTGGTGAGTGGTTACCTTTATTCATTGTGTTATTTGAATTCCATCCAGCATTTTCCAGTATCAAATTGCCAGAAAAAGTATATACTAACTTTGCAACCATCCAAAGACAGACACACAGAGTGAGTAGTGACAAACCTATTATTCAGGAATAGATTGTGAATCACATTCTTTGAAAGTAGCAGTTTTGTCATACTGGTACACAGGGAAAGTGGAGCTATAAAATCGCATGATGTTTTACCAAGGTGTATTGTCATCTGTTAATTTTTTCCTAATTTGTTTCTTTCTTCTGATTTACTCAAAATATAGTAGCATTCTTCCAGTTTTGTCAGTCTGCTTGTAAATGACAGTGTAAAACTTTGTATAAACAGTGGAAAAGCATATCAGCAGTAATTTTCTAATTAACTGAACCAAGCTACCACAGTTCACAAGAATTTGAGACCTGATGGGGAATAGAATATGGAAATTAAAATTTAATTTTTAGCAGTATTTAGCTTTTCTATGAGTGTGTACCTTCAAAATGCATTTTGAATTTAAAGAATGGTAATCTTAACAATGCCAACAACAAGGAGTGAGAAGATTCCTAAATACCAATACTCCATGTTAATACTATAACAAAAATCCATGGCGTGACTTGGCTTGGTATGGGTAAATAACTTCACACCTGGTAGAATTAAACAAAGTGTTTGCAGCTTTAGTTTTAAGATGAGGGTCTACACTTACAACTTCAAATAAAAACTTTACTTCATAGTTAGAAAGATGATCTGTGCACATTATTTTAAAATAACTCTCTCTCTCTGTCTGTCTGTGTGTGTCTGTGTGTGTGTGTGTGTGTGTGTGTGTGTGTGTGTGTGTGTGTGTGTGTCAGACTTTGTGGTCAAAATTTAGTAAATGATAATGAGTTTACTTTAGTTCTGTGTGAAGTGAAATCCTTACAATACTTGTACTCACTGTATGTCGGAAGTAATCATGTAGATATACAATGTACCAGATAATGGTAATTTTTGGAGTGCAGTGATGTGGATATGAGGAATGTCTACTAACTTTCCTTTACTTCTGTATAATGTACTGTCATTGCAGATTGGTCAGAGGCATGGTGGTTTCTTAGGACTCCTCCAGCGAGCTTTAGCGAGAGCGTCCCCTCACATATGGTTTGAACGTTCTGAAGTAAAGGACAGAGAAGCAGTTGCAAGAAGGTATACCACACCATTAACAGCACCTGTGACAAAAATTTATTTACAGATGTTGCCTTAATTACCAATTTTGCTCGTAGCAGAAGTTCGCCGCATATGTATTTTGGAACAGATTTAAAAGTTTCTGGAAAATTACACTCAACATTTCGCAACCTATTAAATTCATGGAATTAATTAGGTTCAGAGAGGACATTACATGCAGGTATCAAATAGTCAATCAAATTAAAATCTTTGCTGGCCACTGTGGCCGAGCGGTTCTAGGCATTTGTCTGGAACTGCGCTGCTGCTACGGTCGCAGGTTTGAATCCTGCCTCGGGCATGGCTGTGTGTGATGTGCTTAGGTTAGAACTACTTATAGTTCTAAGGTGTAGGAGACTGATGACCTCAGATGTTAAGTCCCATAGTGCTTAGAGGCATTTGAACCATTATTAAAGTCTTTAGTATTGCGACACGAAATATTTATTTCTCTTCACACGAATGTCAGTTTGATTACATGCTTGCTTGCTTTTATCCGCATTACTATACTATTGTGTTAAATATATCCAGTTAAGAATGGTTTATAATTTGAAAAACAACTTGTTCCAATTACACACATTAGACACATACCTTACGTAAAGTTCTTATAAAAATGAAACTAAAAGCTTTAGCTTATATTGACTTTGACCAAATTCATGAATAAGTGAAACATACTGAGGAAAGGATACATCGTCAGCATGTGTTCGAGCCAGTGCCTCAATTAGTAAAAGAGGCAACATCAAGGGACTTGCTGGCGTAAGTTTGAAACTTGTTTCTAAAAACTGAAGCATGTGTGTAATACAGGACATAGAGCAAACATTGTTAAATTCAAGGTGAATAAATTTCTATAAAAATTTCCAATTTTATTATTATATATACAGGGTGAGCAATGTAAAACAAAATTCAAAATGTAACTGCTGCAGAATCAGTAAATTATGTTGGAATGAAATTTTAGGTTGGTACACAAATGTTGCATTTATTAATATTATTGTTAGTAAAGATGTTCAAAATGATTATCC
Organism: Schistocerca americana; assembly: GCF_021461395.2. Classification (NCBI taxonomy): domain Eukaryota; kingdom Metazoa; phylum Arthropoda; class Insecta; order Orthoptera; family Acrididae; genus Schistocerca; species Schistocerca americana. The sequence goes on along the minus strand of NC_060124.1, from coordinate 377,570,235 downwards.
TAGGCATTGGCACACTTTTGTGTCAGACTGAATATATTGAGTCGTCTGATGCAAAATGTAAATTGCGTTGATTTCTCATTGAATGTTCATCTTCAGTTCATCAAAATTGTGGGGGTTAGAAGCATACACACTCCCCTTTAAGGAACGAAAGGAAGTGATCTCAAGTAGCCAGCTCTTGAGAACATGGAGGTCACTGGGCACTGCTGGCAACGCGTTCATTTGTGAAACTTTCATGAATGTGATTCAGTGAAACATTGCTCCATCTTGGTGGAAGATAATGTTTTCTTTTTCATTATCAATCAGTTGTGCATAAAAGTCCTAAAAAATTGTGGAGTAAACATGTGGATTGACAGTTCAGTCAAAAAATATTTTTCCTACTTTATGGTTATTGGAAAGGCACACTAATACCAATACCTGGGGTTCTCAATCTTAACATGGCTGGATAAATGAAACTATGCCTTGTCTGGCATGAAATAAGTCATTAGATCTATTTGTCCACCATCAATGTTTTCAAGAAGCCAGTTGCAATAATCATTTATTGTCCTTTCTTCTTCAATTGTTGCACAGCTGTAATGTGGTAAGATTTAAATTTTAATTCATGAAAAATTTTAACAGCAGATTGTTGGGATAACTTGCTTAATGTTGTTTTTTGGACTGACAATAATTCTTTAAATATTGACAATACCTGTGGAGTCCTTATAAAGGAAATTTGAAACCAAAGCTGTTGTATGACCTCCATTGTGTGTCCTACTATCTTCTGGGATCACAACATTTGGAAATTTTTCTACGATCACTTGATGTGCTTCTTCAAGCTATTGAGAAAAAATGTAGTCTTCAGCTCTATAGTTATTCTCTCCTGGACTGTATAGGCATTTTAGACACACACATTTGTAGCCACAACACTCCACTGCAATGAAATATATACGGTATACTCCTAATTTTGGCTCAGTTGTCTTCCATTGCCGATGTGGGTTAGCACCAGCTGCTGCCCGCCAGCGCCCTCTCTCTCTCTCTCTCTCTCTCTCTCTCTCTCTCTCTCTCTCTCTCTCTCTCTCTGTGTGTGTGTGTGTGTGTGTGTGTGTGTGTGTGTGTGTGTGTGTGTGTGTCCACAAATAGTGTTGTGTTCAGTTTTACGTTGCTCTCACTGTATATTGTAACACTAGATATTAAAAAAATATACAGTTTTTACCAGTATAATTTCAGTGATGATTTGCACCTGATGTTAAGAAAAAGTCTTCTCTGTAATTTTTCAGGCTTCGTGAGCATGTGTCTGATCCTAACAACCCACCAATTCTCATTTTCCCTGAAGGAACTTGCATTAACAATACATCAGTTATGCAGTTCAAGAAAGGAAGCTTTGAAGTTGGAGGTGTCATTTATCCTGTAGCCATAAAGGTAATATTGCTTTCAGTACTTCTGTTTCATTGTTTGCTTACTTTGGGGTAGATTAGTGGCATGCATGCTGCCAAAGTAGTGTCAAATTGAGACATGCTATATTAGACTTACATGGCCTGTAGTTTAGTAGCAACCTGAAATAGGAACTGTCAAATGCTGTAAAGATAATCAAACTTAATTGTTTTGGCATCAGAAGCTGTTGCTTTGTTGTCAGCAAATACAATACAGGGTATTGAAAGAGAGTGAAATATTTTGAGAGATGGTAGTACTAGTACTAACATAAGAAGATCTAACGAAGATGTATCCTGAAAAATCTACTGTGATGTTTGAAGACATGTTTGTAGGAAGAGCTTAGTTTGATATCCAATCTACATGTGCATCTGCACCGAATATGTGGCAGAAAGTAGTTTTCATTGTACCAAATGTCAGGATTTCTCCCTGTTTCATTAGGAAATGGAGCATGTAAAGAATGTTTGTGTAAATGCCTCTGTGCATGCTGTCGTCCAATCTTGTCTTCGTAATATCTTCAGGAATGATATTTAGGTGGCTGCAGTTTAGTCAGAATTTTAAAGGCTTTTTTGGGATAATTGGTATCTGTCGTCAAACATTGGGTTGTTCACGTTTTTCAGCATGCAACATCTTTCTCCCGTGGACCAAATGAACCTATTTTTGGTGCCCTTTTTCTGTGTACAAACACAGGCTGTATACGACCCAGAACAACTGGGAAATCTGGCAAAAACTTGGGAATTTCAAATCTGGCAAAAACTTGAGAATTTCTTCATCTGGGAAAAACCTTGAATTTTTCATAGTTTTAGTTTTTAGTTAAATTTTTGTAATTCTGACTGATGGGAACTGATATTTTAACAAATAATTTTACTTTAGTCTCTTGCTGCAGCAATAAAACAAACAAGAGAATGACACCAAAATAAATTTTGGTTGCAAATAAAATGCACCACTTACAACACACACACACACACACACACACACACACACACACACACACACACACACAGAGAAGAACCTGCCAACTGCAGCAAAATGTGTCAAAGGCTTTAGGATGTAGATTACTAAGCACAAACCTGCGTTTAGTGGATGTGACGTCACAACTGTTTGTTGCTGAAGGGTTGCACACATGAGCGACGCCGGCCGAAGTGGCCGCGCGGTTCTGGCGCTGCAGTCTGGAACCGCGAGACCGCTACGGTCGCAGGTTCGAATCCTGCCTCGGGCATGGATGTGTGTGATGTCCTTAGGTTAGTTAGGTTTAACTAGTTCTAAGTTCTAGGGGACTGATGACCTCAGCAGTTGAGTCCCATAGTGCTCAGAGCCAGCCATTTGAACATGAGCGACAGATCACAGTGATCAGTCACATGGGTGAGAATTGCACATATGCATGAGCAAATTGTAGCAATTGGTCGCTGGTCATGTGGAAATCCCAGGCAGTCTGATGGATAGCATTCATTTTGTGCACGCAATATGGCTGCCTGGCTGGTTAGCAGAGACTCGTTTCTCTATTTATTAAGCATGGTTGTGCAGCGTCATTTAGCTTTGCCCATGTTTAGTAAGGAATTAACACTAGAATTTAAAATTACCCAGGGACCCCGAACTACTCTGAAAAGTGAAGTGGAAGAGGGAGTTGCCACTTATATTAAGAAGCAATACAAAATACACTCACCGTTTTGCAGTGATTAGCATTTTGAAGCTTGTGCTATAGAAGTAGGAATGACTGAGCCCACTGTATCATGACTATGAACTTAACTTCTTATGATTTTGAGTTATTTATGAAATTAATACACGCATTATTAAAGTTTTTAACTTCTAAACAGAATGACATAGATACCTACTGTAATGCTAAGACGACATTTAAATTTAAATGTTCAGCACAAACGTATTATACAGCTATGCTCAAATCCCTTGTCATTTCATGTAAACTAGTGCTCCTTCATTCAATTTATAAGGGTTACAATAATCAGTGCAGCTGCTATTGACATCTCAGTAGAAACATTGAGTAAATTGTGTAAATATTTGCAGTTAAATTATAAGACCAATGAGTGGAAAGGAATAGAGGACCAATAAAATTGAAAATAATTGTACTGGCGCACTGGAAAGGTGTGCACAGCCCATTTGGCATCAGTGTGAAAACTGTAATATATTGTGCAAAGTACTGTACAATGCCAAGAAAGGCATTTCAAAACAAATTCAATAAATTTATTATAAATTTGTTTTGCAGGTGTTCTTGGGAACAGGGAAATCAGCTGTAACTGCTACTAAACATAGCAGTTCATTTTCCATAGCAGAACTTCCCATAACAGTGATATTCATAATACTGATTGAAATTGCTTGTCAAATCGCTCTTGTATGGGCTGCCAAGGCGAGCGACTGGTTACAGGCAGTAATTGCATTTGACGGATCACTGTGATCCTCACACATGTGTGGGGCCCTTAACAGGTTACAGGAAAATATTGTGAAGGGTGTTTTGAAAAGCGTTAATTTCCACTTATGCAAGAGGAATTGTGTTATGTGTGACAATGTACAATGAATTTCTTAAATCGTAGAGTGTTTCACTCCCATTCAAATCGTAACACTCTGAGGACCAGCCACATAGAACTGTTTTGGATCTAGAAGACCACATTTGACTGGCATTTGATATATCTTAAAGGGTAACACACTTAAAAAGGCCCCCCCTGCGGGTTCGGGGGTAAGAATAGGCCCGCGGTATTCCTGCCTGTCGTAAGAGGCGACTAAAAGGAGTCTCAAATGTTTTGGCCTTAATGTGATGGTCCCCCTTGGGGTTTGACCTCCATTTTTCAAAATTCTACAGAAGTACGAGCCTTTTGGGGAAGGACACCTTACATGGTGTACCACTGGTCCTAAGTGCACTAAGACCTTGGCACTCAGCATTGCACCGGCGTTGTCACCATACCCATTATTCCTCAAATTGGGCCTAAACGCCTGATGGGTTGTCCAAGTTACGCCCATAGTGCATCTCCATCTGCACCAGCGATCATGATGGACTTTCCATGGCACCAGAAATCCAGCACGGTAGCCAGCCCGTTGTGGTGGGGTCGTCATGTACCCTCTAGGTTGTAGCCCCCTGACAACACAGGGATCGTACTGCCGATACCTGAGCTGCACCCTCCCCACGTTGGCCAAGGAGTAGATGCCCGTCTCCTTGGGGCATCAGGACTCCCGGCAATGGTCATCCTGCCAGGTGGCCCTTGCTGCGGCTGGGTGGCGCCCGTGGGGAGAGCCCCTGGTCGGAGTGGGTGGTATCGGGGCGGACGTTTCGCACATGAAACGTCAACACGTATCAGGTCGCTCTGCGGCCGAGTCTTCCAAAAGAAAAGGTACCGTTTCTAGTTCTGGTTCTCCTGCCCTTTCCCCCTTGGCCACTCCATGGGAGGAGGGACAGGCCCGCCGGCTTGGGGCGAAGTACTTCCCCCGCTATTTGGTCTGTTCTCGAACAGATGGGGGGACGTTCGCCACCTCCAAGCCCATGTTCTTTGTTCAGCACATTGAGGACGTCTTCGGGGAAATCGAGGCTCTCAGCAAGATGCGATCAGGGTCCGTTCTTATCAAGACCACCTCTGCCACACAATCGGCGGCACTCCAGGCGTGCGACCGCCTAGGGGACATCCCAGTCTCCATTGTCCCACATCTGGCACTAAATAGGACGCAGGGGGTTATTTTTCATCGTGACCTCCTGCTACAATCTGATGAGGAGCTCAGGGCCAACCTGGAGCGCCGCGGCGTGCATTTCGTCCGGCGAGTCCAGCGCGGCCCCAAAGACCGTCGCATCGACACCGGGGCCTTTATCCTCGCCTTCGAGGGGGACGTTCTCCCGGAGAAGGTAAAGGTGATGTGCTACCAGTGCGACGTGCGACCTTACGTCCCGCCTCCTATGCGCTGTTTTAGGTGTTTGCGCTTTGGGCACATGTCGTCCCGGTGTGAGGCTGAGCCCCTTTGTGGCGACTGTGGACGTCCTCTTCGTGAGGAACATACTTGCACCCCACCACCTCGGTGCCCTAATTGTCCTGGCGTCCACTCGCCTAGGTCCCCAGACTGCCCCGCCTATCAGAAGGAGAAAAAGATACAAGAAATCAAAACTTTGGATCGGCTCTCTTATTCTGAGGCCAGGAAGAAGTATGACCGCCTTCATCCCGTGTCACTGGCCACTTCGTTTGCCTCAGTTGTGTCCACTCCTTCCGCTGTATCCTCACCTCTATCCTGTCCCCCCTCCGCCTCCTCCGCCCATCAGGGGGCTCTGCCTCCGCCTCCCAAATCCCTCCCTTCCAACTCCTCCTCCCCCGCGGCCCCCACCCCCCCTGCCCCAGGGGCCACCCTTCCTCCTCCTCCTCCCCCCACGCCACCTGAGAAGCGATCCTCTTCTCAGGCGTCCATCGGGGAAACGTTCCGGACCCCAGCTTCCGAGGTCCGGCGTTCCAAAACGGACCCCGCGCGTGAGGACCTTCTTCGGGTCCAGCCCACCATCCCTGTGCCTCCTCGGCCTTCCAAGAAGGCCTCCAAGAAGAAGTCTCTATCCCCCTCTCCACCCCGGCGCGTTTCATCTGACGCTTCATCCGTGAGTCGCTGCTCCCGGCCGTCCTCAGTTTCGCCGGGACGCTCTGCTGCCAGGCGTTCCGCCGGCCTTTCGTCGGCAAATGATGCGGCCCCTCCTACACAATCAGGGACAGCGGCCGCAGCTGGCGACGAGTCGATGGAACCGGATCCGCCTGCCGTCAGTTGTAGCGTTGTTGCCTCGCAACCTGGCCCTCTGCGGCCATCAAGGTGACCAGCTCTTCCCCGTCTCGTTCCCCCAACTTTTTGACTAGCATTGGCATTGTTTCATTGGAACATAAGAGGTATTCGATCTAATCGGGAGGAATTACAACTGCTCCTCCGCCTGCACTGTCCGCTCGTCCTTGGTCTCCAGGAAACCAAGTTGCGCCCGACTGACCGTATTGCCTTTTCCCACTATACCTCGGAGCGGTATGACCTCGCCCCTGTGGACGGTATCCCAGCTCATGGTGGTGTCATGTTGCTCGTTCGGGACGATGTCTATTACCATCCCATCCCATTGACCACCCCACTCCAAGCAATAGCTATCCGCATTACTCTTTCTGCTTTTACTTTTTCAGTTTGTACCGTCTACACTCCACCGTCATCTGCTGTTAGTCGGGCTGACACGATGCACCTGATCGATCAGCTTCCCCCGCCGTTCTTATTGTTTGGCGACTTCAATGCCCATCATCCCCTTTGGGGCTCTCCTGCATCCTGTCAAAGAGGCTCACTCTTGGCGGATGTCTTCAACCATCTCAATCTTGTCTGCCTCAATACCGGCGCCCCGACTTTCCTCTCGGACTCTACTCATACCTACTCCCACTTGGACCTCTCGATCTGTTCTACCACTCTTGCCCGTCGGTTCGAGTGGTATGTCCTTTCTGACACCTATTCGAGCGACCACTTCCCCTGTGTCGTTCGTCTCCTGCACCACACCCCATCCCCACGTCCTTCGCGCTGGAACATACTGAAAGCTGACTGGGGACTTTACTCCTCCCTGGCGACCTTTCCGGACCACGATTTTTCCAGTTGTGACAGTCAGGTCGAATACCTCACCGCTGTTATTATCCATGCTGCCGAACGTTCCATACCTCGTACTACTTCTTCTTCACGTCGCGTTTCCGTCCCCTGGTGGAACGAGGCTTGTAGGGACGCTATCCGTGCTCGACGACGTGCTTTACGCACCTTTCGCCGCCATCCTACGTTGGCGAATTGTATTGAATACAAACGACTCCGAGCGCAATGCCGTAGAGTCATCAAAGACAGCAAAAAAGCTTGCTGGGCCTCTTTCACGAGCTCCTTTACCAGTTTTACTCCCTCTTCCGTTGTTTGGGGTAGCCTGCGCCGGCTGTCGGGCATTAAGGCCCACTCCTCAGTACCTGGCCTGACCTCAGGTAATGAGGTCCTTGTTGATCCTGTGGCTGTCTCCAACGCCTTTGGCCGCTTTTTCGCGGAGGTTTCAAGCTCCGCCCATTACCATCCTGCCTTCCTTCCCAGGAAAGAGGCAGACGAGGCTCGGCGACCTTCCTTCCACTCGCTGAATCTGGAAACTTACAATGCCCCCTTTACTATGCGGGAACTCGAACGTGCGCTTGCACTGTCCCGGTCCTCTGCTCCGGGGCCAGATGCCATTCACGTTCAGATGCTGGCATATCTTTCTCCGGCGGGCAAAAGCTTCCTTCTTCGTACCTACAATCGCGTCTGGACCGAAGGTCAGGTCCCCATGCGTTGGCGTGACGCCGTTGTTGTTCCTATACCCAAACCCGGGAAGGATAGACACCTTCCTTCTAGTTACCGCCCCATTTCTCTTACAAGCTGTGTCTGTAAGGTGATGGAGCGCATGGTTAATGCTCGGTTAGTTTGGATTCTTGAATCTCGACGACTACTTACTAATGTCCAATGCGGCTTTCGTCGCCGCCACTCCGCTGTTGACCACCTTGTGACCTTGTCGACATTCATCATGAACAACTTTTTGCGAAGGCGCCAAACGGTAGCCGTGTTCTTCGACTTGGAGAAGGCTTATGATACCTGTTGGAGAGGAGGTATCCTCCGCACTATGCACAAGTGGGGCCTACGCGGTCGTCTGCCCCTTTTTATTGATTCCTTTTTAACGGATCGAAAGTTTAGGGTACGTGTGGGTTCCGTATTGTCCGACGTCTTCCTCCAGGAGAACGGAGTGCCTCAGGGCTCCGTCTTGAGCGTAGCCCTTTTTGCCATCGCGATCAATCCAATTATGGATTGCATTCCACCTAATGTCTCAGGCTCTCTCTTTGTCGATGACTTCGCAATCTACTGCAGTGCCCAGAGAACATGCCTCCTGGAGCGCTGCCTCCAGCGTTGTCTAGACAGCCTCTACTCATGGAGCGTGGCAAATGGCTTCCGGTTCTCTGAAGAGAAGACGGCTTGTATCAACTTTTGGCGATATAAAGCGTTCCTTCCACCATCCTTACATCTCGGTCCCGTTGTTCTCCCATTCGTGGACACAACTAAGTTTCTAGGGCTCACGTTGGACCGGAAACTGTGTTGGTCTCCACATGTCTCTTATTTGGCGGCCCGTTGTACACGTTCCCTTAATGTCCTCAGAGTTCTTAGCGGTTCACCTTGGGGAGCGGATCGCACTGTCCTGCTTCGCTTGTATCGGTCCATAGTCCGATCGAAGCTGGATTATGGGAGCTTCGTCTACTCGTCCGCTTGGCCATCCCTCTTACGCCGGCTCAACTCCATCCACCATCGGGGGATACGTCTTGCGACCGGAGCCTTCTACACTAGTCCTGTCGAGAGTCTTTACGCTGAAGCTGCCGAGTTACCATTGACCTACCGGCGCGACATACTGCTGTGTCGGTATGCCTGCCGGCTGTTGTCTATGCCCGAACACCCCTCTTACAAGTCCTTCTTCGCCGATTCTCTCGACCGTCAGTACGGGTTGTATGTGTCTGCCCTGCTGCCCCCCGGAGTCCGCTTCCGTCGCCTGCTTCGACAATTGGATTTTGCCCTCCCTACCACCTTCAGAGAGGGTGAGAGCCCGACACCACCTTGGCTCCAGGCTCCGGTTCGTATTTATCTCGACCTCAGCTCACTCCCGAAGGAGGGTACTCCGGCTGCAGTGTATTGCTCACGGTTTGTCGAACTTCGTGCTCGACTTGCTGGTCACACCTTTATTTACACCGATGGCTCCAAAACTGACGATGGTGTCGGCTGTGCCTTTGTCGTCGGGACCGCCACCTTTAAATACCGGCTCATTGACCAATGTTCCAGCTTTACGGCCGAGCTTTTTGCTCTCCATCAGGCCATTCAGTATGCCCGCCGCCACCGCCATTCATCGTATGTACTCTGCACTGACTCACTCAGTGCTCTTCAGAGCCTTGGGGCTCCCTATCCGGTCCATCCCTTGATTCAACGAATACAGCAGTCCCTCCATTCTTTCGCTGATAATGGCGGTTCTGTCAGCTTTCTGTGGGTCCCCGGACATGTAGGAGTGCCTGGGAATGAGGCTGCGGATGCTGCAGCCAAGGCTGCAGTCCTCCAGCCTCGGCCAGCCTCCCATTGTGTCCCGTCATCCGACGTTTGTGGGGATGTATGTAAGAGGCTTGTGTCCTTGTGGTGGGATGCTTGGTCATCCCTCCAAGGAAACAAGCTCCAGGCAGTAAAACCGCTCCCAACTGCTTGGACAACTTCCTCCCGACCATCTCGGCGCGAGGAGGTCCTTCTGACCAGGTTGCGGATTGGGCATTGCCGGTTTAGCCACCGCTACCTGCTCTCTGGTGACCCAGCCCCGCAGTGCCCTTGTGGTCAGGCATTAACGGTGCGCCATGTTTTATTGTCGTGTCCCCGTTTTAGTCAATTTCGTGTTGTCCTGTCCCTGCCATCTACCTTACCGGATGTTTTAGCTGATGACGCTCGAGCAGCTGCTCGTCTTCTGCGTTTTATAACTTTAACTGGCTTGACCAAAGACATTTAACCTTTTTACTTATTTCATCTGCATCTTTGTCAGGTCCTTTTGATGTCCCCCCCATCCCCTTGAGTTTTAGCAGGTTCCTTGTGCTCTAACACCAGTGACTGGGCGCTAATGACCTCAGCAGTTGAGCGCCCTTAAACCCTACCAAAAAAAAAACAAAAAAAAAAAACTTAAAAAGGCAAATATTATATTTGAAAGCTTAGTTTTTCTTGAAGATCTACTGTACATATATAAATTTAAACTCTTTAACTTTTCCTATTTGTGTGTTCGCACTACTTAATAGTGATGTTGCTAGTGGCTGACTAAATCACGTGACATGAGCTGCAATTGGCTAATGTAAGTGCATCTCAATCTTGATTTCAAAGCATCGGAAAGTATCATGCTGTATTTGGTGGAATTTACACTTTAGTAATGTGAAAATATGCAGTGTACATGTTGCCATGCATCAAAGATCTTTCCAAAATGCTTTTTTTTTGTGCTGGCTTTTGTTTCCTAAAGTGCTGGGAAGTTATACACTCGTATGTGAAACCTTTACCACTAAAAGAATTGAAAAGTTATACAGCTATGAGGCTAAGTATATTGTCACTTAACACAAAAAGTGTGTTTTCACCTGGGAAATAGTATTTTTAACCTAGATATCCAGGAAAAATATGGAAATATTTTTTGTGTGTGGATACATCGTGATTCATCTCCCTCTATTACTCATATTTGGTATGAGCGCCACACTTCGGCAATATTAAAGGATGACCTGTGTGTTACTTCCACATGCAATTTACTTTGTAGACTGAATGAAATTTTCTGCGCTATCATACTAATGAACCAAAGTCTGTCATCTGCTTTACCTATGACTTGACCTAATGATTATTACATTTAGTATCCCTACAAAATGCTACACAGAGTTATTTGGAAGAGTTGAATGTTTCCAGTATTGATTCACTAGTATTGTGCTCACAGGGTACTAAGTTTTTGAGGCTTATAAAGTGCACAGTTACACGTTTCTAACCGTTTAAGGTATGTTGCCAATTTTGCACCACTTTGAAATCTTATCAAGAGCTGGTTGAATATTTGTGTGGATGTTTAAGACATCGCTTCATTATAGATAACTGCTGCATCCTCTCCAAAAAGTCTGAGGTTACTGTTAATGTTGTCTGCCATGTTATTAATGTAGAGCATAAATAGCAGTGGTCCCAGAACACTTCTCTGGGACACACCTGCAGTTACTCTTCATCCAAGATAACATGCTACATGCTCTCTGCCAAGAAATCCTTACTTCGGTTGCAAATTTCATTTGATACCCCATTTGATAGTACTTTTGTTGATATTATTGGTGTTGTACAGAGTCAAATGCTCTTCTGAAGTCAAGAAATACTGCAGTTACCTGATTGCCTTAATCATTGGGTATGTCAGCAGTTCAAATTTTTTGGTTGGTGTATGATTGTAGTACTTTTTGTGGTCCCAGGTCACTGACTCCTCTGTACAGGGTCTGTAGGCTTACCACTGACTCAGAACCCAGTTATGTTTGCAAGTATATTCTGATTAAAATTACTTGATCGTTGACACTTCACACACTTGAGCTTTCTTCCTGCAGAGCACTCAATGCCACACCAGAATTGTTTGGAATTTCCAAATTGGCACAACAAATGGTTAGTTTACTTCTAATTCCTTGGCTTGGTTTTTCCTTGATGTGTTTGGATCCCGAATCATGGATCTAGTCCTTTTCACATTTCATCACACACAAACCCCCATCTTTGCCACATCATATTCTTCCATGGTGCAGAAACCTATTCCCAAGGCAGATGCTTCGACACAAACGACTCCTAGTGTGCCTATATCCACCACAAGCACCAGTACTTGCACATGTACATGTCAAGGAAGAAGAGTAAGAACAAAGCAATCCAGGCAGCTGCACCAGGAAAGACCAACAGTTCTACAGCAAGCATCCAGAAGGTACAAGAAAAACAGAGTGCCTCTCAACGCCCCCTTTCCCCCTCACCCTTGAAGGGATAGGGTACAGGGAAAGGCTCACGACGTTCAGATCAAAAACTGTCCCGAGTGCCATCAGACGTCATTCTTTCCCATCTGACTGCTGAGGAGGATATCGTGGAGTTAGATGCCTTGGATCCAGGCAGCCCCTCCACTCCTCCTCGCTCTTAAAGTGCTTCACCTCCCCAGTACAAAATAGGGCTAAATTAAAACTGCACTGATGACATGGCTTCCATACTACAGTGGAACGTGATGGGTTCAGGACTCATGTGGAGGAACTGAAATTCCTAGCACAGGCATGCCCCTTGTGCTTTTGTTTACAAGAAATGCATTTTAAAGATACAGGGATATATGTTATACCACAAGGATGACCTATTGAGGGAAAGGGCCAAGGGAGGTGTTGCAGCGTTTGTCACTAACATGCACCACTCCTCTGCCCTCCCCTTGGCTACTGACCTGCAAACAGTTGCAGATCAAATTTGCATGTGTCGAAGGATCACTGTTTGCTCACTGTATTTACCTTTGCAAGATGCACTAGACTCTGAGGCTCTCATAGATCTTAACACACAACTCCCGCGACCATTCCTCCTCCTGGGAGACGTCAGTGCCCATCATGTCCTGCGGGACTCGACCAATACTTGCCCTTGAGGTCAGGTTTTGGAGGACCTCATGACGCCTTACGAGCTGTGCATCCTCAACACGGGTACTCACACACATTCCTCTACTGCTGCTGGGTCATTCTCAGCCACCGACCTGTGTCTGTTCTCACACCCTCGCCAACTCTGTTCAGTGGCATATTGGTTATGTGACAGGATTTGTGATTTCCTGTCAGAGAGATCAGTTTCTAGTAACTGACAGAAAGTCATTGAGTAAAACAGAAGTGATTTCTGGCCTTCTCAATTATAGTGTTACAGACCTTCTGCCGTTCTTTACCTACATAAACAATTTAGGAGGCAATATGAGCAGCTGCCTTAGGTTGTTTGCAGATGATCCTGTCATTTATCATCTAGTAAAGTCATCGGTAGATCAAAACATATTGCAAAATGATTTAGAAAAGATATCTGTATGGTGTGAAAATTGGCAGTTGAGACTAAATAATGAAAAGTGTGAGGTCACCCACTAGTGCTAAAAGGAATCCATTACTCTTCAGTTACACAATAAATCAATCAAATCTAAAGGCCATAAATTCAACTAAATACCCAGAAATCTGAAGTGCCTTTAACAAAGGAATCACCTTCAGAGGTGATAAGGTATCCAAGTAGAGAAGGCATTAGCATATTTCATCAAAATATAAGAGGTATTAGAGACAAAATTGGTTAACCGCTTATTGATATATATCGGAGCACCATGTAAATAATTTGACAATTCAGAGGCTACCTTTCTGAGGATACAGACCAGCTGGCGGTTTTTCAACGAGTTCTTTACGGAGTGGAGAAGTGGCCGTGTACGTAACACAAAAAAAAAAGCAGTGTTCCTTTTGAGTCCGTAAACAAATCATGGCACTGCACTGAACAGGCATTTGAATGCTGTGCAGGGGCAGTTGAATTTAGTGAAGCATAACTCCTAATTGTTTTTGTTTATAGATCCCTTAACTCTGACTTCAGAGCATTTTTGCTGAAGCTAGAGAGGGTTCTTGGTTCACTTTGTAGGAAGTACCAGAAATTAGTTGTGACTAAAACATTAATTTTGTATGTGCTTGTGCAAGAAAAGAATGTTGGAAGATCTCCTAAATTCATATGATCTGATGCAGAATGTGTTTTTTTCCCAACCAGGGTGCGTTGGAACAGTGGCACAGGCATAGACAATATTTTTATTCATACTTCGTTACTAAATGGGCATTCTGTTAGTATAAGGGTGAATGACCTTTCAGACAATGCTGCCCAATTTTAACACTAAAAAGTTTTTGTACTCGAACAAATGTTATATATAATTACAAACTACATAGAAAAGCTAATCCAGTAGTAATAGAGTGTTTTTTAAACCTCGTTAAGGAACAAGTGTGGCAGGATATTTATAGTGCCAATATCATAAATGACAAATATGATGTTTCCCTCAACACATTTCTCATGCTCTTTGAAAGTTGCTTTCTGTTGGAACATTGTAAATGGGGTACTAGCAGTAAAAGGCAGCCTGGGTGGCTGATGAGTGGGATAAGGATATCAAGTAGAACAAAGCGGAAATTATACCAAAATGTTAGAAGTAGCCAATCTTGGAAAGTCATTTTCCAAGAGAGTTATATGATTCTCCATGTACAGTTTCTCATTACAAACAGTATTGTAATGCGCCTAAAAATGTTATTAGCAAGGTAAAGTGTATGTGGTATGCAAATAGAGTAGCCAATTCACAGCATAAAATTAAAACCATATGGTCAGTCATGAAGAAAGTGGTCAGCAGCACAAGGTCGATGATATAAAGTCAATTCGTAATAAACCTATTTCTGTTACTGATAAGTCAGATATATGTACGATATTTAACAATCTTTTCTAAACATTGACAGTGAATTAAATAAAAACTTAATTTCTACAGAGAATCATATAACTCTCTTGGAAAATGACTTTCCAAGACTGATATCTGAAATACTCTTCTGTGATACTGACAAGGGGGAGATTGAGTCAATATTTAAATCACTTAAGACTGAGGACTGCCATGGGTATTACTTGGCCATATTAGTAATTTTTCCTTTAAGAACAGTCAGTTTCCTGAATGATTAAAGTACTCAGTAATAAAACTGCTTTATAAAAAGGGAGAAAGGGGATAAGCTAGACAATTTTAGACATATTTCTATGCCATCAGTGTTTGCTAAAGTTATTGAAAATGCTGTGTATGTAAGGATAATTGACCATTTTATTTCACATAATTTGCTATAAAATGTACAGTTCTGTTTTAGAAATGATTTAACAACTGAAAATGCTATATTCTCTTTTCTCTGTGAGGTACTGGATTCAGGGTGGCATACGAAATGTGTTACCAATTGTTTCTTTCACAATTTATGACGCACATTAGATATCCCGCTGGGATCTCTACAGCAGTACTAGCAGAGCTTGGAAAAACAAATGAGTTACGAAATGACGTTTAATTCACAATACTGCTGTTAGGAGACTAGTAAGCAGCAATGGCTGACAATTGAAGACTGACAACACAGCAACGATCAGCAATTGTTACTTTTTCATGAAACGAAAAGCCTTGTTGTGACTCAGAGACATTTACAACAGTTTACATCTACATCTACATTGATACTCCGCAAGCCACCCAACGGTGTGTTAACACACAATGGGTCCCTTGCAAGAAGACCATCCACAGGTTGTATGATAAATTTGTACAGGAAGAAACAGTATTGGAAGCGAAGCGACCTCGGCCTAAGCCTGTTTGTTCGCCGAAGAATATTGAAGCGGTACGAGTTGCTGTACAGAGAAGTCCCAGGAAATCGTGTAGAAAGGCAGCAGTGCAACTGGGAATATCCAGATGCTCTGTTCAACGCATCCTTAAAAGTGACCTCTGTATGTACGCATACAAGATGACCTGTGCACAGAAGCTCACTGAAGAACACAAGCAGCAGACTACTGTTTGCTCAGTGGGCGTAGTATAGGGAAGAAACTCTCAACAACGTTTGGTTTTCAGTCGAGGTGCATTTTCATTTAGACGGTGTGGTTAACAAACAAAATGTATGCTTTTTGGCCACTGAAAACCAACAAGTGCTTCATGAACGACAACATTATGCTCCAAGGATTACAGCGTGGGCAGCAATTTAGAGTCACAGCCTTATTGGACCCTTTTTCTTTGAAGAAACTGTGAACAGCAAGCGTTGTTTGAACATGCTTCACAATAGCTTCATTCCACAGCTTCTTGTTACTGCCTTGCCCTTCAACACGCGGTGGTCCATGCAAGGTGGAGCAAGGCCACATACTGCAAACACTGTGTTGGAGTTTTTACACGAGCATTTTGACATGTGGATTATTTCACTCAGGTGTCCAGGTCGCTTCAATGATGGACAAAATTGCCCCCCCCCCCCCCCCCCCCCCCAATAGTCCAGGCCTCAATCCATGTGACATTTTTCTTTGGGGGTACCTAAAGGAAAAAATTTACCTGAAACGTCCATGTGATTTAATGGAGCTCAGAAGACTTATTCTTCAAGCTTGCTACGGAAGACATGTGCCATAGGGTAATCACTAATTTCAGTGTTCATTTGAAGGAAGTTAGGAAACGAAGTGGTGGACATATTGAGCATGTGCTGAGTTAGAACAAATCTCCATGGACGGCTCTTCATTGTAATATATATATTCCTTTCAGATTGTATTGACAATAAAGTTTATATTCAAAAACAAAATGGTAACACATTTCATGCGCCACCCTGTATATTAAACAAAAGGTTTCAAATGTTAGACATCATTTTTGATTTAATTAAGGCATTTGATTGTGTTGATTACAAAATATTGCTCCAGAAGTTGGGCCGCTATGGAAATGGGGAGTAGTTCACAATTGGCTCACCTCTTACTTTAATGAAGGCAGCAAAGATTTGTATCCACAGTGTTGAGAATGGGGCATGGTTGAATGGGGAGGGGGGGGGGGGCAATCCTCCTCCTTATTTATACAAATGATATGCCCTTTAGTATTATAGGTGATTCTAAAATATTTCTGTTTGCTGATGACACTAGTTCGGTAATAAAGGATGTTGTGTGCAACTTTGGCACTGTTTCGAATACTGCAGTTCTTGACATAAGTTCATTGCTTGTATAAAATAAACTAATGCTAAATCACAGTAAGACTCAGTTTTTACAGTTTCTAACACACACAATTCAACAGAACCTGACATTTTAATTTCACAGAATGGGCACATGATTAGTGAAACTGAACAGTTCAAATTTTTAGGTGTTCAGATAGATAATAAACTATCATGGAAAGCTGACATTCAGGATCTTATTCAAAGACTTCATGCTGCCAGTTTTACTATTCGAGCAGTATCTGAAGTAATTGATAGTTTGATGCGAAAAGTAGTCTACTTTGCTTATTTTCATTCACATATGATATATGGTATTATATTTTTGGGTAACTCTTCCCATTCTCAAAGGATATATTTGGCTCAGAAATGGGCAGTTCGGACAATAAGCGGTTAAATTTCGCAAACCTCTTGTCGACCCATATTCACGAGTCTGGGTATTCCGACATTGGCATCTCAATATATATGTTCTTTACTGTAATTTCTTGTTAACAATATTGGCTACCACAAAAATTTAAAAACCTTAGCAGTAACCCATGTGCTTTCAAATGAGTCACCCCTTCTATTCTGTCAAGGAGTTCCTTGAAAAATTAAGCTGATTCCTGTTATATTGTTCAATGTGTTTATATTAACCTATGGCTTGTCTTTTTTTGGGTTAATAAACATATTTATTTAAAGAAAGTTTCACAATAGCAAAAACTGTGTGTGTAACTCATTTACTTTCTTACACAGACTGGCAGTCACATTACGATTTCTGACCACAGAGGAACTGTCCCAGGTGAAGGCCTTTGCAACAAGATTTGTGGCAAATACATTATTTGTAATAAATAACATCGAATATTGCAGATAATACTTCTGTTGAATTATAAGACAGTTCCAGAATCTTTTAGAAAGTAAAAGGAGAGAGGAAGAATGAAAAAACTGAGAGGCAGTGGATGTGAACCTGCTACTTTTCTCTTCACAGCTCAAGATACTATCAGTTGTGCTACGGCTTCAACATGCAAAATCTAGAGACTATATCTACAAATGTCATTATTTGATATTTAATTTACAAATTGTACCAGAATGATGCGCATTTGATAGATCATTAGTGTGCCCTAGCACTGAAACTATACCATTTCATACCACACAATTTGTAATACTGGAAACATAACATACAGGAAGTCTTTAACTGCTGATTGTGGTTTCCTGTCATTTTATTATAACAAATTGTAGCTAAATTTATTAATTTTTAAGAGATCCTAAATTTGCCAATGCTTTGAAACAGCTTGTATTCAGACAATACGCTATATGATGAAGAAAACCCACCAAATATGAAGGTTAACACTATGCAATAGAGCAGCTTGTGACGAAAAAACAATGCCGCATCTCATTGGTTACGGACCTCTGTACCAGGCAAAAATCTGACATGCCAAATTCTTGATTTCACACTACACATTGTAGTGGAATATGGAATTCCACACTGTGACGTCACCAGCCTCTCATCCGCGTGCATTTTCTTGCCCCTTGAGAGGATGGCTGTAATACTTACAATGTAGGTTGTACTTAATGGTCAAAACATATAGTATTTAATGACACATGCACAAGTTTCAATACAATCGGTAGAAGATAATGAGGATATGACACAATCAGCATGTTTAGAAAGTATGTAATTGGTTATAATTTAGATTTTCAAACTCCCTTACCTACATAAAAGAAAACTCCAAAGTTGGCTTATATGTGTAAATAAGCATTTGGATAGTACAGATATTCCTCAGAGAATTTGTATACTAGCATACCAAAGATGAGTGTTGCAGTGTTAGTCTATTTCACTAGAACAGCAAAAGTCATGGAGCTTAATAAAGAAGTCTTAGTCATAGGTGGTGTGCAACATGATGCTTATCCATGGCAATGCATCCGTCTACTCTTAAGCATAAGGAATAGTGCAATATGGATATTATTGTTATTGCATGTGCTGACATGCAATCCTGTACTTCCTGAACATAATTGACAGGAGTGATATTAACCGATTCCTTGAAGTGTCCTCATAACTTAAGAGATTGAGGTCTGGAGAATGAGACAGCCAGGGTACGGGATCTCCCCTACCAATCCAGTGGTCAAGAAATGTGAGCATCAGATGTTCATGCAAATTTCTGCAAAAATGTTCTGGTGCATCATCATGCGTGTAACACATCCATAGTCCTAGATAATGGGGCACATCCTCCAGTAGAGGTAGGCAGTGTGCTTATGATGTACTTTATAATACATACTAGTTAATCTCTATGATAACATGTACAGTTGTCCACAAGTTTACAGAGAAACTGTGCCGCTGCCATCTTTTGACATTGTGTATGGATTTTCATCGGAATTTTCACCGTCTTTCACATGCTCATAATGTAAACACCTGGATCGATTTCAAACAAATTTGGCATGTAGACAGCAAACTTCATGAGTATCAGCACTGAGCTTTTTCAGAATGCGACATAGTACATAGCCTGTCCGTCAAGACAGGCATGTTGTGTGGGGATAGTATCAGCCTGTCTTATTGATCTGCTTTGGATGGCAGCATACACATCAGGTGCAAGAAATTTATTTCCAGGCACACATCCCTCTATGCGTAGGCAGCCCTGCATGACAGGCATGTTAGCATAATATTGGAATGCTTTATCAATCTGTTTTGCAGGGGCTACACATGCAGATGGTTGTGGGTGTGGGAGGTGGTGATGTGTGCAATATATGTGGTGAACGTAAATGTGAACAAAGCTGTGAGGAAAGAGTTAGTTAGCAAATAATGCAAGAGTGATGGAAGAAGTGTAGTCCTTGTGTCTGAGTGTGCTGATGGTGGTGCAGATACAATTATTATTCATAAAGTAATGCTCAGACATGCGTATGACTCGTGCTTTCAGCTACTTTTCATTGTCACACTCTGACTGCAGACTGCCTAACGCTCAGACTAATGTTACTTAGTGTTCTGTGATATGGAAAGATAGCAAAACACTGTTGGAGTGTCAATATAATGGCTGTGCTCAAAACTGCAACCAAATGTTTCTCCCTCCAATGAACAAATGTTCATATCTTGGAAGTGTGTTTTTCAGGACTCGTGTTTACTGGTCTTACTTTTCTTGTTTTGGTGAGTTCTGCCATCTCTCAACATATTCAATGTGACATCATTTTTACTATTTTGTATATTTACATTTCATCTTACCTCAGAGCTGTATGTCTCTAGTGCTTTTGGAGCAAATAATGACAAATATGAATTAGAATATTGCCTGATTTCTAAATTAAAATGGATATTCTATTGTGGAGTGTTGTGTACTCTCCCTTACAAACTGTAAGCAGTATCTGATAATTGCTAGAGCTTTGCTTCGAAAGTAAATTTGAAGCTAAGTGGATCTCCAATGAGGAGCTGTGAAAGAAAACTTTATTTCATTTTCAGTATGATCCAAAATTTGGTGATGCATTTTGGAACAGCAGTCGTTATTCAATGATGCAATACTTGTACATGATGATGACAAGTTGGGCCATTGTTTGTGATGTATGGTATCTGCCACCTATGTACCAGCAAGAAGGAGAGACAGCTATAGACTTTGCAAACAGGGTGAAAGGCGTTATTGCCAGGCAAGGTGGACTGGTAGATCTGATGTGGTAAGTCATTTATGAATTATATATTTACAGCAACAACATGTATTAAGAGAGATTGAGGACAGAACACCTGTGATGATGATACTTGCATTGCATTTTCTGTATTGTAAGCAATGGTTAACTGTAGTCCTAACTCCTTCTATTTTACTGTGTTGACTGATGTGCTGCTCTAGCATACTTGGCAAGTTGTTGATCTTGTGCTGTGTATTCACAGCTGTTATGTGTTTTGTGTTTAAATTTGAATTGCTTGTCACCAGATTTCTTTCAATGCAATATAATTATTAGAAGATGATTTAAACTTCTCATTAAAAGTACTTGGAGTAACTTTAGTAATAAGGCTATTTTGCAAAGGGGCTGAGACTTCCTAGTTATATTCCTATCAAAATACGGAGATAAATGTTATTTTTTTACATACTGCCTAAAACTTACCATGTGTGTTTTCTAGTGGTATGTGGGTGGTAGCAATGAAACTTTATGTAACACTTCAGAATGTTACTGCTTGTAAATAAATGGTAGGCAGTAAGAGTAGCTATACATGAGAATTTTAAGACAAGTATTAATTTATAATAATTTACACACAGATAGAATTCTAAGTGTCAAGTGTGAACTTTGTTAATTTGGAAGATGCAATCCTTATATCATGTTTTGATACACTTTATAGTGACAAGAAGCCAAATATGTTGTCATATTTGTCCAGTTATTAAGTAACAATTTCAATTTCTTTTTTTCAAGGGATGGGCAACTGAAGCGCATGAAACCAAAGAAAGAGTGGAAAGAGAACCAGCAAAAAGAATTTAGCAAGAGACTGAAACTGGAATGAGGTTTAACTACAGTGAAACATTTCCATCATTTTATTGTTTTGAAAAAGTGGTCCCTGTGATTTGCAGTCTTTTAATTCTGGATTATTTTATATGGTTATTGTTGTCTTTATCTTTGATAACAAGAATGGCTGTGCAAACTAATTTTGGTAGTACAGCTCTGTTTACAGAAATGCTTTTTATGCAAGTATTTCTTATGTTTACATCCAGAATTCAGTGGACTGACTATTTTGTATGGTGATTACACATTTTATGTCAATTTGTGTTTGACAAGACAGGATGAGAGTTATAAAGTATGAGCAATTACATATGTTCCTGACATGATGAGTTGTGTTGTGTCTGCATTATCATTTCTGGGGATATTCATCCAGAAACTGGACATGCATATCATCTGAATGCATGTAGCCATCCTCACCAAAGAATTCACTGTATAAAATTCATTGATCATTTTTTTTAGTTTCATTGATAGTTGTGTATTTGTAATTAAACGTGTTTGTGTCAACTGTAGCCATTATAGCATCATAATTTGTGGCACACATTCCATGTATGCATTTTCATTTTGTTCTGTTTACATCACAGTTTGTATGACTTGTAAATTGTGTAAATGTTAAGCAGTAAAACTTGTGCTGGTGTGATAGAACCTATTTTGTATAGACCGTACCAACATTTTTAATGTGCTTTTTAATTAATAAACTCACTGTGATAACTGAAAAGCAACAAAATTACTCCTGTGGAATCTTGCAGAAGTGCCATGGTAGAAGTAAGGTATCATTGAGCTTCAGATATATCAAAATTGAGTGGAAACAACCAAGTGAGTTAACTCAGATGGCATTCATTTTCATTTATACAGTTTTGATTATTCAGGACCCAGAAATTCATTCTTAAACAATTCCAAGAACTTGCTATCATGTTCAGATAAGACTGCTGGATGGCGTGACTGAGACAAGGAAATATGAGGCTGTGTAGAGTTTTTATGATATTAAAGGAGGGAATAAGTGAAGATGCCTAGTAAAATGGGTGTGAACACACTTTGTAACTTGTATATAGGCACTAGGTAATTTTATAACTTGTTTTGATGCAATAATGTCTTGAATACATTTCACTTAATGTTTTTTTTATATTTATTGTGGCAAGGAAAATAAGAGGGTTAAGCAAGATTATGGCACAAAGTATTCCATTACATATTTTGAATAACTTTATCTAAGAAATGTTGTGTTCAACTGTGACTTTCCTGATAGCTTACTGTGAAGTTTTTTTTTTTTTTTTTTTTTTTTTTTTTTTTTTTAAGGTAATAGCAAAGGCAAACTTCCCTAATGATCTTTCAATATTTTTGTACATTGCACTTCATAAGATGAAGTAAAATGACAGTAAATTATACATGAAGACTGAACAATAGGTGTAAAAGAAATGAGAGTATTGTTATTCTTATCTTAGATTTTCATTGTATATAGAAATGGACTTTCTATTGTAAGTAGTCATACCAGTCACTGCACTAAATCTGTGAAGAAAAACTTTTGTAATTTATTTGTTTGTGTACTTCACATTTTTAGAAAATGTGTGTTAAAATGGTGAGTCAAGCTGTTTTGTTGCATTTTGTATTGTTATGTACTAGCAAAGCTTGTAAATAAACTGGCAATCATTAATGCTGTTTTAGGAATCTGTGTTCCATATAAATTTTTCTTTAGTACAACCGAATTTCTTGTTGAGTAATTCATATAATTAACATTATACCAGAATATGTGCGTTTTTGTCTTGAGCAGTATAACTTGAATAAAATCCTTCTGTGGGTTAGGCTGCAGTATTCTATAAAATAAATACCCATTAGGGTTTTAATCATATTGACGCTGGAGACATAAGCCTAAGAATTTCTATCATGAGAATTTTATTTTACATGTTGACTGCTGCACTGATGTTTCACTCCAGACTAGGTTATGGCCTGAGGCATTAAAGGCTCTGCTGTGACTGCCAGCAGCCTCATGGCAGTCAATGTGTCAAACATGCTAGCAGAAATTTGTTTGAAATGGTGTCTGGCTTGCCTATTTTCAAAAGATTCCAAAACTGTGTACAGCTGTTAACACTATAAAAACATAATTTTAAATGGTGTTTCTTTAAAAACAGTATATACAAATTATCCAATGATTTGTGTTATCAAACAAAAGCGCTGGCAGGTCGATAGACACACAAACAAACACAAACATACACACAAAATTCAACATGTGATGTGTGATGTGTGGATGGATATGTGCGTGTGTGCGAGTGTATACCTGTCCTTTTTTCCCCCTAAGGTAAGTCTTTCCGCTCCCGGGATTGGAATGACTCCTTACCCTCTCCTTTAAAACCCACTTCCTTTCGTCTTCCCCTCTCCTTCCCTCTTTCCTGATGAGGCAACAGTTTGTTGCGAAAGCTTGAATTTTGTGTGTATGTTTGTGTTTGTTTGTGTGTCTATCGACCTGCCAGCGCTTTTGTTCGGTAAGTCACCTCATCTTTGTTTTTATATATAATTTTTCCCGCGTGGAATGTTTCCTTCCATTATATTGATTTGTGTTATCAGTAACACTATTACCCTAAATCTTTGTACACACTTCTCAACCTCTCGTCAATCTGTTGAACAACTATAAAATTTGAAGACCATGTACCATAGGTAAGAGGGTAAATCCTCTTTAAAAAGAAATAGTAGGAGTAGTGAAGTAGTCAGAAAAAGATAAGAAATACATGCAAACAATTTAGTCACCCACAGATCATCTTACAGTATTAAGCACATCCGCTTCAAAATCAGTATGACAAAATTTAACAGTGCAAGTATATATTTACTTGCATGTCTAACTTCCCAAGCATTTACACATGATGTACAATGCTGTGTTGTAGATAATGTAAATTGCAAACAAGCAATCTGATAATGGCAAAATAGAAGTCAATTATTTATTCATATCCCAATCACTAACTGAAATATCTCTCTCACTTGACACTGACAGTTTGTAAAACCTGCTCTTTGTATATATACTCAACAGAAAAAGTGCTATTCTACTTGAGGATTCCTTAAGTTAGAGGGTGCTCCAGATCTTCTGATGGCTATGGCACAGAGTACGGACCTGGCTGAAAGTCTGAATTGCAGTGACGGTACATGGACACCAACAAATATGTAGTGCAGAAGCTAGAAAACTTTTAAGAATGCACTTGTAAGAGTTCAGCATCAACCATTCAGACTTAGCTAATGGGAGATAACTATGAATGGAAGAAAAGTTTTCCCTTCAATGTGGTTGGGAAAAATCACGTATATTTGTCTTTTATTACAATGACTGCCACATGAGCCAATGTTGGCTCACAGTTACACAGGTTGTGATGCCATGTGAGCTATATTTGGTCCACGTATACATTGTATGTGGGCCTCGTGAGCCATAACTGGCTCACATGCAGTGTCATATTTGGAGGCCTTGTGAGCCTCATAGGGCTCACAGATAAAGCGTTTCAACTATGGGTTTAAAAGTGGTTGCTCCACTGAACACTCTAGTGTTTGTAGAACTCAATATTTTTGTAGCTGGTAGCCATGGTGATTCCTAATTGGGACCATCAGATACATACTTAACAATGACTCAGCTATAGTAGCCTCTTGTTAGTTTTGCTGATTTGTCATGTATGCTAGTTGAGGTTACATTTGTGTATTTGATTAGTTTCCTAGTTTATTATTATGGCCAAAAGAAGACAAATTTTGAAGAACTTGAACAGCTAGTGAATGAGGCTATGCAAGATAGCTTATCAAGTAGTGAAAGTGATATTTTTGATAAGAGACTACAAGCCTGATAATGAACGTTGTTAGAGACCATACAAAGCAACAGAAGTTTATTGAAAGTGATGACAAAGAGAGTGACTTTGAGGAATTGAATATCTGTGATACGACTAATCCAGGTAATACTTTCCTTATCAGGTCTAGCACTTCACAAGATATATTAGGCCTACAAGACCCTTCCTGCTCTACAGACCATAACTATTTAAAACATCTGTTGTTGTAAAATGATGATATAATTCCAAAATGATGCCGATGAAACACCAGACGGGAATATTACCAATGTCACAGATCTAACATGGGCAGATGCTACTGAGGAGCCAAAGATTTTTCCCTTTTGTTTTCCCCCTGCTTATCAAATGATGTTTCGGATGTGTTGAACAATTGTTCACCAGAGGAAGTGTGTTTTCATTTCATTGATAATGTACGAGGACCGTTCAGAAAGTAACCTCCGGTTGATTTAAAAAAATACACAAAGTTAAATAAAAATATTTTAATATATACATCTTACAACTACATCTTTGCACTATTTTTCTACATAGTCTCCATAGCGATTAAGGCACTTATCGTATCTCTTCACAAGCTTTGAAATTCCTCCTGCATAAAAATCACCCGCTTGTGCCTGGAGCCAGCCTGTGACCGCATCTTTGAGCTCTTCGTCGTCATCAAACCGCTGTGACCCGAGCCATTTCTTCAAATGCATGAAGAGGTGATAATCACTTGGCGCCAGGTCTGGGCTGTAAGGTGGATGGTTGATAACGTCCCACTTGAAGGACTCAAGAAGGGCCGTTGTTCTGCGAGCAGAGTGAGGACGGGCGTTATCGTGCAAAAAAACGATACCGGAAGTCAGCATACCGCGGCATTTGTTCTGTATAGCCCGTCGTAACTTTTTTATTGTTTCACAGTACATGTCTTGATTAATGGTCGTACCACGTTCCATGAATTCAACCAACAACACCCCTTTGGCATCCCAAAACACCGTTGCCATCAGTTTTCTGGCAGAAAAATCTTGCGAGGCTTTTCTTGGTTTGGTAGGCGAATTTGAATGTGCCCACATCTTTGATTGTTCTTTTGTCTCAGGGTTCACGTACTTAATCCAGGTTTCGTCGCCGGTCACGATTCTGTTTGACAATGGTTCTCCTTCGTCCTCATAACGTGACAGAAAGTCTAATGCAGAGGCCATTCTTTGAGTTTTGTGGTGGTCGGTAAGAATTTTGGGCACCCATCGTGCACAGAACTTACGGTAACCCAATCTTGCTGTCACTATCTCGTACAAGAGAGTCTTAGAAATCTGTGGAAAACCAGTAGACAACTCCGACATTGAGAAACGTCGATTTTCACAAACTTTTGCATCAACTGTCTGAACGAGTTCGTCAGTCACCAATGATGGTCTACCACTCCTCTCTTCATCATGAACGTTTTCTCGTCCACTTTGAAATTAACGTACCCATTCACAGACAACTCCTTCACTCGTAACTCTTGGTCCGTACACGGCACAAAGCTCACGATGAATAACTGCTGCAGAATATCCTTTGGCTGTAAAAAACCTTATCACTGCACGCACTTCACATTTGGCGGGGTTTTCTATTGCAGCACACATTTCAAACTGCCACAAAAACTAAACTAGCGCAGGTACGTCGTTCACTCGACCACGGCTTGATGCCGACTGACCTGTTGAGTGCGTGAACGCACAGATGGCGTCGCTACTCCCCCCACAACCCGCACTGTGACCAATCGGAGGTTACTTTCTGAACCGCCCTCGTATTTGAGTTTCTTGTGGCTGAAACAAATTGATATGCAAAACAAAAAATTGATTCTCAACATCTGTCACAATTTCAGACAAACGAAATGGAAATAAACAAATATAGCAGAGATGAAATGTTTCCGTAGCATTATTATGTGGATAAAAATGCCAAATTTAGCTTGCTGTTGGAGCAAGTCCATGCTTTACTCTAACATGGTTAGCTCCGTTATGTCATGTAATTGGTTTGAAATACTCCTCAGATTATTTCATGCTTCTAATGATGAAACTAGACTTGAAGAGGATAGACTCCACAAACTCAACCTCTCTTAGACCTGATAGTACCAAAATTCAAGGACATGATTTGTCCTTAAGAGGAAATTTGTATTGATGAGACTATCATCCCATTTAGAGGACAACTGTCATTTTGGCAAAACCCAACAAAAGGCATAGGTATGGGGTAAAAGTCTTCAAACTTTGCTTACCATCTGGCTATACATGGACCCTCAAAGTCTACACAGGTAAGGAAGCAACTACAGGTGTTTGTGTTCCACAAAAATTAGTTATGGAATTATTTGACCACTTGCTCCACAATGGGAGGACACTGTATTGTGACAATTGGTACAGTACAGTACAGTACAGTACAGTACTGAAAATCTCATTCTGGACATTCACAATGCTGTGTCGAAGAAGTAGAATATTCTAAGATCTTTATTCATGAACATTATTGTCACACCAGGTAAAAAAATTGTAAATATTATATGTAGCTAATGTAATCAAATAAACTAAGTGTTTGAATCATTCCTTGAAAAATGATCTTTTTATACCTATTGTGGTTTTAAATCACATGAGCCACTTGTACATGTTCAAAAAAAGACACCTGATGCAAGAAATCAATTTGGCTTCAGAAGTAATATTCATGATTTCAATGTGGCATAGCAATGCATTGCCCAAATTTCATCATGGTAGTCAATGTGTTATGACTTGGAAATATAAATTGGCATGTTTTGGAATGGAGATGAAAGCCACAAAATTACCTTTCATGTTTGTATGGTCTCACACATGAGGAGCCTGTTCGTATGTCTTTCTAGTGGCATAATAGAAGTGCAGAATGGTAATCTGAAGGAGCAGAATTCAAATCTGTATGCTTCCTCCCCCCCCCCCCCCCCACCCCCCCCCCCCCACCCCCCACCCCTTTCCCCCCTCCATCGTTTCAACAAATGGTTGACTAGAAAGAAAAAGACTGAAATTTCAGACAATGTTTACCCAGATTATGAAACTGAGAGAGAGTGGCAAAGTAGCTGAACTTTCAGCATATTGGCTTCACTGTAATTCAGATATTTTTCTTCAAGTGGCTGAAGTTGCAAAAGATATGGTGCTTTATATCAGAGTAAACATCCAACCAAATTAAGCAATTTTTGGAGAGCCAGTCTTAAAAGAACAGAACATGAAACCTTTACCAGTTCAGCATATGAACTGATATAAATTTCTGAAGGCAAAGGTTCCGAATTTGAGTCTGTCTGGCACACAGTTTTAATCTGTCAGGAAGTTTGACATAAATTTGTACAGCTACACCTAAAAGTTATTGTTCCTATGTGTTTGGAAGCAGTGAGAACATTTTCCCAGTAAATTAATGATAGAATACTTTGACTAACAGTGAACAAGTAAGGATGTAATGAGAACTGCCATTAAATGTCTTGTGAATGGGCAGTATTATCAAATTAGTAGCACAATGTTACAGGATCATCTACTTGTCAAAAAATATTAACTTTAATACACGGTCTATTGTGGTCTTCTGAACATAAATTATGCTCACAACTCAAAGCTTTACAGAGGGGTTTGGGCTCAGATGTTCACATCTTGAGTAACGAGGCTAATGCAATTAATGGGTATTTAGTTTAGTTTAGTATAGTTTGTTAAACACCGACCAAACATCATGATGAAAACACAAAAACAGTTAAATGCAAGCTTCGCTGTACCTTCATGTCATTGGTGTACTTAAGCAAAATGTTGCTCCACAATGCGCTATTATATACTCACAAATCACACAGTCACATGTGGCGAATTACTACACTTTCCATTCCCATGAGTAAAATGCTTATGTAGGATCCAGTGCAACGTCAGTGCTGTGAAATACAGTTCCAATAATCCTTCTATGGCAATAGTCTCGTGTTTCTTTGTAGGGTTTATAAAATTATTCCGGTGTTTCTAATACTGTTCATGTCCTGGGTGTAATTCTGGGACACCATATATTGTGTGCATGTGCCTGTGATTATTTACAACAAAATTAATAATAAACTACCCCAAAAGCAAAAACAAGGAGAAGATGAGCATGACGATGAGATGAGCTGCAGTCGTGTAATGGACCACCATAGTAACAGCAGTATGGAGCACAGAGTGGAAAAAGTCAGGAGAGGCCTTTGAACAATATTGGGACACTAAAACATAACAAATTAACCAGACAAATAAATGAATACACCACTTGCTGTCATTAGTCATGCCCCGAGTTCAACATTAACTATTGACCTCCAGTTAACTGTAATATGCTCATGCTGATTGTGGATGGATGACTGTAACCGAGCCATTGTCAAAGGGGTTTATGACTTATATGAGACCAAGTGAGGTGGCACAGTGGTTAGCACACTGGACTTGCATTCGGGAAGACAATGGTTCAAACCCACATCCAGCCATCCTGATTTAGGTTCTGTGACTTCCTTAAACTGCTTCAGGCAAATGGCGGGATGGTTCCATTCAAATGGCATGGCCAACTTCCTTCCCTAACACAATGGGACCAATGACCTCGTTGTTTGGTCCCCTCCCCCAAATCAACCAATTTATGTCAGATACAGCATACTGATTTACCTCTCGTGTCGACTGATGATGTCAAAGGCATTTAAAACAAATTTTCTTTGACCATAATCATCTTGTGGTGCAGTTCTTCTTGTTGTCTCCGTGCTTGCTAAGAAAATGGGATGAGGAGTTCCGCCTTATGCAAGACACCTTTTTTCTTTTGTTTCACCCATACATGTTTCAGCACTTTTGTGCTATCATCAGTGGGTTCTATTTTTATTTTTAACTGTAAATTTGTTGCTAACATATTAACATTTTCGTCATTTACAACATTATGTAAAAGTTGCATTTATAACTTAATTGGCGAAAAGTAACATACCTTACATTATATTATTGTCCTCTTGTTTTGGTAGCTGTTATGCTACACAATATACAACATGTCATCTGCAAACAGCAAAACATAATTTATTTTCTATTTGTTATGTATTTACGAACGGAAATAAGACTGTATCACATTTTCTTTCTGTAACTTACAGTTTTGAAGTTTTGGTACGTTTTCCTGTTTTGTTGGCGAAGTAAATGGGCTGACTTCTTTGCCTGTGTTCGTGTGGTAATGCAGTTTTTCGATTACTCAAAATGTAGGTGGAGTTTTCGCTGCCATTACGTGTTGTTGTGGCTGTGTGGCGTTCATTTGTTTCGTAGCATGTTCTGCTGGCTGAGGCGCGCGAGTTTGAATTGTATTTGGTGTTAGTTGTGTGTGGTTTATGTGTGATGAGTACTGGGGCAGAGAGGGAGAGAGAGAGAGAGAGAGAGAGAGAGAGAGAGTGTGTGTGTGTGTGTGTGTGTGTGTGTGTGTGTGTGTGTGTTTTACTTGTATAGTTCTTCTATTGTGGCGAAGAGAGTTTTGTTGCACAGTGATGTGTATTCATTGAGTACTTTCTTTCCTTGGGCTATTTATTTTTGGATATGGTAGTTTTCTTCTATAGTTAATTTTTGGTATAGGCTGCTGCTAGTTTTTAGGATGTGAAGGTCAGTTTCAATGTTTGTTGGGTGGTGGTTGTGTGCTACCAGGTGGTCTGCAAATGTTGAGTGTGTGCTATTGCTTTTCAGTGCTCCGAGGTGTTCATTATATCTGGTTCTGAAGGTCCTGCATGTTTGGCCCACATATACAGATCGACAGCAGTTGCAAGTAAGTTGGTAGATGCCAGACTGGCTGTATTTGTCAGTGTTGGTGGTAATTCTTCCAAGTCTGCTCTGTGTTGGGTTGTTGGTTCTGTATGCTATGTTGAGTCCTTGTTTCTTTAGTATATTACCCACCCTGTGTGTGACTTTGTTGTTGTAAGTCATTATGTGCCATTTGTTGCTTACAGTCTGCCGATTTGTTGTGTGATGAGTTGTGTTTGTATGTGTGTGTGTTTCATGGTCATGTGCTGTTTGTTTTTGTATTTTGTGGTTTATTTTGTCTACTCTCTTTGCATCATATCCATTCTCCTGTGCAATTTGTTTTATTGTGTTCAGTTCTTGTGTGTAGTCATGCTTATTCATGGGTATTTTGTTCAGCCTGTGAAGTAAATATCTGAAGCTGGCTTCTTTGTGGGTGATGGGGTGATTGAATTGGTTATGAATAATGGTGCTGGTGAGTGTCGGTTTTCTGTAGATTGTGAATTCATGTTTGTTGTTTCTCTTGTGTATAGTGAGATCTAAGAAATTAAGTTTTTCATCTGTTTGTGTTTCTATGGTGAATTGTATTTGTGGGTGGATGGAGTTTATGTTATCATGAAGTTCTTTTATGCGGGACAGTGGTTCATCTATTAAGCAAATTATGTCATCTACGTATCTGTACCAATATATTATTTTGTACTGTTTTGGTATTACTATTTTGTCAAATATTTGTTGAGGAAAATGTCAGCTAGGAGGCCACTGATTGGGGATCCCATGGGTAGTCCATCTTGTTGAGAGTAAAATCTGTTGTTGAATGTGAAGTAGTTCTGTTCTGTGATGAGCCTGAGTATGGCTAATATTTCTTGTATGTTTGTTGTGGGTATGTTTCCTTGCAGTTGGAGGTTTCTTTCTATTATGTTGATTGTTTCTTCTGTTGGGATGTGTGTGTACATTGAAATTATATCAAATGAAACCAATGTTGCTGTGTTTGGTATGTTTTCATTTTTTATTTTTTCTATTAAGTCACTTGAGTTCTTTAGACTTCTGTTGTCAGTGTATTTGTATATTGTCTGTAGCAGAGTGTGTGTGTGTTTGGCTAAGTGGTATGTTGGTGCTTTGGTGAAGTTAATTAATGGACGTATGGGTATTCCGGGTTTGTGAACTTTAGGCAATGATTTTAGGGTGGGGGCCTTGGGATTTTTCTGTATCATTTTTTTAATCTGTGTTTCTGTGAAAATTGTATCTATGTTTCTCAGGGTTTTCTGTAACTTACTTTGGTATCGGTTTGTTGGGTCACTTGTTAATTTGTGATGTTGTTGCTTTGGATGAATTCTAATGTTTTGTGAATGTATTCCTGTTTGTTTATGACTACTATTGAATTACCTTTGTCAGATTTTGTGATGATGGCATTTTCTTGTGTTAATTTATTTTGTAGTTTTATGTAGGTTTTTTCTTCAGGAGTCCTAGTGTTTTCTTTTATGGTGGTTTTGTTCTCTTTGATTATATTTCTTATTTCCTCAGCAACTAGTTCTCTTGTTAGGTTTGCATTAAATTCAGGTGTGTTTAGTGTTTCTTGTTGCTTTATGATGTTTTCAGTTTCTGTTATGATATTTTCTACTGTCCTATGTGACACCATTGTGTTAATGTTATGTTTGGGACCCTTTTCAAGTAGGCTGCTTTCTTGTTCAGATAATTTTATGTCTGTTAGATTAATCACTCTTTTGTGAAAGGTGTGTTGGTTGTATTGGTGGTGGGATTGGTGGGTGTTTGTGTGATTTAACATTTTTGTGAGTTTCTTTTGTTGGATTGTCTGTTTTCTGCCTATTTTGGTTTCAGTGTATGTTCTAACCCTGTGTATTAGTTCGTCAAAAAATGGTGGGTATGTTATGTGATTAGCTAATTCTAAATGCAATCTGTATAATTCAATATTCAGAGTCTGTTTTTTGGAATACAAAGACCGGATTTCTTGCTTTATCCACATGATTTCTGCCTTACGTTTTGTCTGCTGTGCTGCTGGTGACATGTTGTTTACAGTTATTGTTACATAGTTAGGTACAATTTTATATGCCAAACATAGTTTATTGAACTTAATGTTGAGTATGGTTTTATGAAGTCTGATGGTTGTGTTTTGATATTTGTTGAAGAGCTGCGATGGGAATACCTGGCTTGGTGTAGAAATAATCATCTTGTGGTGCAGTTCTTCTTGTTGTCTCCGTGCTTGCTAAGAAAATGGGATGAGGAGTTCCGCCTTATGCAAGACAAACACACACACACAAATCCTCTATTTTTTTCTTTCTTTATTTATTTATTTATTTTTTTCTTTCAGTCTCTCTCTCACACACGTACACTCTCTATCTGCCCCAGTACTCATCACACACAGGCAAACCCACATAAACCACACACAACTAACACCAAATACAATTCAAACTCGCGCGCCTCAGCCAGCAGAACACGCTACGAAACAAATGAACTCCACACACCCGCAACAACACATAATGGCAGCGAAAACTCCGCCTATGTTTTGAGTAATCGAAAAACTGCATTACCACACGAACACAGGCAAAGAAGTAAGCCCATTTACTTCGTCAATAAAACAGGAAAACGTACCAAAACTTCAAAACTGTAAGTTACAGAAAGAAAATGTGATACAGTCTTATTTCCGTTCGTAAATACATAACAAATAGAAAATAAATTACGTTTTGCTGTTTGCAGATGACATGTTGTATATTGTGTAGCATAACAGCTACCAAAACAAGAGGACAATAATATAATGTAAGGTATGTTACTTTTCGCCAATTAAGTTATAAATGCAACTTTTACATAATGTTATTAACGACGAAAATGTTAATATGTTGACAACAAATTTACAGTTAAAAATAAAAATAGAACCCACTGATGATAGCACAAAAGTGCTGAAACATGTATGGGTGAAACAAAAGAAAAAAGGTGTCTTGCATAAGGCGGAACTCCTCATCCCATTTTCTTTGACCACTACACCTGTCCTCCCACGTGAGTCTAGTTGCAGCTGCATGAGCTTTGGTAAACACATACAGTATGGAGGTAAATTGACTTGCCACACATCTCATAACTGGCACATTTATGCAAGTTCAGGAATCCTGTATCAACACAACAATGAATAAGTGGCAGTAACATTTATTGTTAGCTATATCAGTTCACCTCAAGGATGACTATGCACATGGAAGATGCCTGTTTGTTGGGAACTGTGGATTAAATATCATCCCATGTTATGGTTCGAAATTCAGAATGCCAAATGGGCTGCTTCTAGAGTTGAGTTCCTCAGCCAGTAAATGCATGGTATTCAGGGCAAACCAATAACCACCTTCCATATATATATCTGGTGTAGATATTTCTGATGCGCATGATTCTTTTTTCTTTTCTTTAAGTATTTGGCATTGGACACATACCTGTTACAATGATTCATTCTCAAAATTGTCATTCAACAGTTAGACCAAACAGCAATTCACTGTATTTTATCTTCTTCATTATTACTCATGAAGTACATAAAAAGACAGCATGAACACTACAAAATCCATTTACCTTGTACCGTACCAAATTCGAACTGGCGACCTCACTCATATTGCCTTAGTACCATTTGCAACAGGAGTTTGGCCAGACAGACAGACTTTTTCTCTTTATCAAAATGATATACTATAACCACTAACTACTCGCATTCTGCAACTTTTCAATTCAGCTGTCAATTATTTGTTCAAATTCAACAAAGTTCACAAAATTTTATTCAGGGGCACACACAAGCATGCATAGATATACACAAAGTCAAACTCAAGCCACAATTTCTACCGTTTTGAGGACTAAGAGTGTGTGAAGTTTATGTGCAAAATTCCCACTTCTATTATACGAGTCGACTTACGCAACTGATCTTCTCTGGATAGCCGGCTTCTGGAATCTCTATAAACTTCTTCTCCGAAGAATGATGCTAGTTACAGGAACCGTAAAGACTCTCTCTCTACTTGCGAAATAATTAGGTACTCGAAGAATACTTTTCAACAACTATCGGTATATTTGAGCTTCATAAAGAACAAAATTCACACTTCCCACATAAACATTAGACTTCTTGTAAGTCACTCGTGCCATTTCACATTAGAAACAGATTTACAATCATTTAGCAAAGAGTTGGTTTAACAACCATAACTCTATTACAAACGAATCGTAAAATACATCTTGCCTCCAGCAAGTCCAAGATAAGAGTTTTTTTTCTTTTTTTTTCAGACTACAGAATCTCAATTGTTCTTGTTATTTATAACAATGGTCACTGATAAGATTAGCACAGAATAATCTAGGAGTTCCACAGTTCTTCCATATACTTTCACTAGAACTTCCATGGATCGCCCAACAGGTACTTGCTGGTGCCATTTGTCCACCACATTTACCTTCTACTCGCGACCGATTTCACACCTGCACACACAAACATGGTATGTGCAGTAGCTAGGATTCTGGCATCCCACTCTCCCATCCAAAATATCATGTGTTCGAGATGGTAGAAGGCTGAGTGGTTCTAGAATTTACACAGAAATTCTCGAAACACTACAAATTGTCCACCTCATGGATGGAATTCAAATTCACAACCTCTGAAAAAGCATCATTAACACAGCTGTTCCCATTTCAGTACCCAAACTTGTTTTGGAGAAGTTTCTCCATCTTCCTTGTGTTCATTTATTTGCCATTAAATGACATAACAACAATTTATGCATTATAATACATACGTTTCTGTGGCTATAGTATTTATACTAATAAAAGTACTGCAGAAATATAACAGGAAAAATAATTAATGTAAAGGAATGGATAAAAAATCTACTCACCAAGCGGCAGCAGGAAAACATACACACGCAAAAAGGTTTAACTTTTACAAGCTTTTGGAACCAGTAGCTCCTTCTTCGGGCAGAAGAGTTGAAGGAGAGGCATACAGTTCAGAAAAGTCACCCAGAACCCCAGGTCAGGGGAGACTTTCAGGACGGGAACAGGATGAGAAGGGAAGACTGATTGTGGTGGACTGTGCCAGATGAGATTTGAAAACCTGAGAGCTTAAAGATGGAAGACAGGGTAATATACAAGACAGAGATTACTATTAAAACACATGTAACAGCGGTGGGAGAGGGGACAGCAAAAAATAGAAAGATCAGGAAATGACAGATGTAGAAAACTAAAGTGGAGTGAAGAAGGGAGTAGTTACTGTGAAGAAATGCCCAGATAGAAGGAATTAATGTAAATTCAGGGCAGGAGGGTGGTGAGAAACAAGGACATGTTGTAGTGCATACCCTGCAACAGAATATTGTGTGTTGCTGGTATAGGCCCTCTGCCTATGCCCATTCATCCTGAGTGATAATTGGATAGTAGTCATGCCAATGTAAAAGGCCGTACAGTGTCTAAATAACAGCTGCTGTATGATGTGTCATTTCACATGTTGCTCTCCATTTGATAGTATACAATTTTGCCAGTTACAGAGCTGGAAAAGGTGGTGGTAGGAGGGTGCATACGACAAGTCTTGCAGCAGGGACAGTCACAGTGGTAGGAGCCATAGGGTAGGGAGATGGTTGCAGAAGGAGCATAGGGTCTGACAAGGATATTGTGGAGAGTGGAAGGATGACAAAAAGATATTCTAGGTGTGATGGGAAAAATTTCAGACAGAATGGATCTCATTTCAGCATATGATTTTAGGAAGTAATGGCCTTGTCAAAGTAGCTGAGTAATACATTCAAGGCCAGGAAAAAAAAAATTAGTATCACTTGTTAGTGTTCACATGGCTGTTTGGTATTTGCGGCACACCTGCAGTTGTCACCTTCCAGTATCTCATCTACAATTAACAAGTATTTATCAGTGTTTTGTTATGTAATTTGCCATATTTTGACCCTAGTATGGAATTATATATAGTGCTACTGTCATTATATTAGATTGTGTAGCAAACAAACATTCATAATTTTACTCTTTGACTAGAATGTTTTTAAGTTACAGTATGAGTTTTTGAAAACTATGTTGAAGTGTGTGCTGATTGTGAATAGGCTTTGTGAAATGGTGAGGGGGGGGGGGGACTATGTATGTAAATGTGTGTACTTTTTGTACGTCGCACTTTCACGCTTCTACAGGGTGGCTGAGTAGAACTACCGACCAATCAGTTTCATTGTTTGTGTGATGTTCATCCTATGTGTTCTGGGCAGCAGTTTTGAATTTTAGAGCAACCATTGGTCTTTGGGGACATGTGTGTGTGTGTGTGTGTGTGTGTGTTTTCTGATAGTTCTTTTAGACCTCAGAACAGGGTTCTGCAGCATATTGCTGTACATTCATTCATTACTTCTTTTCCTTTCACTTGGCTTTTTGTGTATGGTAATTTTCTTCTATTATAAGTTTTTGTGGAAGGCTATTGCTGCATTAAAGAATTTTTATACCTATGTTTGTCTGTGTTTCCTGTCCATGAGATGATCAGCAAATGTGTTATGACTGCAGTTACTCTTAACTGCCCTTCTGTGTTCAGTAACTTTACCTTCACACTTTCCACAGGCTGGAGCTACAT
Organism: Schistocerca americana; assembly: GCF_021461395.2. Taxonomy (NCBI): domain Eukaryota; kingdom Metazoa; phylum Arthropoda; class Insecta; order Orthoptera; family Acrididae; genus Schistocerca; species Schistocerca americana. The sequence goes on along the minus strand of NC_060124.1, from coordinate 377,533,175 downwards.
AAGCTTATGGACAGACTTAAAGTGGCAAGATGTTTTGAGTATGTCATCCTTCAGTCTGTCACTCCTTTTGATGGCAATATATTTGCCTACTCCCCAGGTGCAAGCATAAGAGTGGCAAGCAGAAATTATATTGTGGGCATTCAGTCACAGTGGCTCTTTGGGAGCATTGAGTTTGAGACGGAGTTGTCGATCTTACTGAAGAAGGCAAGTTTTCACTTAAAGATGCAGGTAAGAGGTATGGTGTGTCTCTTACCAGCATCTCTAAGTGAAAATTGAATGGTGGAGGAATTACGCTGAAAGAAGGGCTACCACCAGCATTCCTGGCTAAGGCAGGAAGACAATGACAATGGATGCATCCACCAGGAGAACAGAGAGCTTGCGGGTAAGAGCCAACATCTTCTCTTCCTAAATGCGAAGCAGTTGCAGTGAGAGACCAGCTTCCCCAGTTCTAGAGACACAATCGAAGGCTGAGTGTAGCTGGAATGAATACTCAAAGATCCACTGTGAAACAGGAACTTGATGAGGAAAATATTTTATACCAGACACCATTTGTGGAGCTTCATCTGAATAAGATGTGAGAAAACATAATTTTCAGTGATAAGATGATGTTTCCCATGCGCAAAGATGGTCAAAGAGCAGATTAAGGCCATGATATAAAAGTCATTGGGAAGAACATGTGGCAGCAACAAGAAAAAGGGACAGCTATCAGTTTCTTGCTGTAGTTGAATTTCTGCAAGAGGAGCAGGAGTGCTTCACACAACTGAGGGAACTTCTGAAAGCAGACAGTACATTTACATATGAAGAATGTCATGCTCCTTCAGCGTGAATGCTACAAAGCGTAGGAGAATTCTCATTACAGGTAGATCATTCTCCTGTGCTTAAGTCCATTTTCTTTCAACAGGAGTTGTCCACTATGTATATCTACATTATGAACTTGCTGCCACTGGCTGCTGATATGAATCAGATGGTGAACATGTGGGCTGAGGTAGCAGGACCACCACCAGATGACATTTGATGCCCGTTAGAACTGCATTCTTGAAGTCTGGGAGGAAGTTGCCTCTTCTGGCAAATACATCTGACACCTCATGGACTCTATACCAGGAAGTATGACTGAAGTTTGGAATACTGGAGGATTCTGGACAAAATATTAGATCACTTGTTTAGCTCAGTTTTCTGTCAGGGAGAGCCAGTGAAAGACGACTTACCAATGGAAAAATATTGAACCTGAGATAATAAAATATGAGCTAGTTTTAGTTCTGCTTTGTTATCTTTTTAACTTAAATAAGTTTCTTATAAAAATATTTTTTGAATATTGCATTTCTTTTTAATTTTCTCTCTGCCTACGTACTAAAAAATCAATGAATTATGAGGGACCTCCTTTGGCATGTTTTTTTCCCTCTCTTTCTTTTCAAATTAATCTTTCTCTTCCTCTTTATTGCCACCCCCTGTATCCTAGTCATTATGGCTAGCCAGCAATTTTTTAGTTTTAAGCAGAGATGTGGAAATTGGAGTCGTAGAAGAAGCTGGTGTTGTTAATCAGAAGTGGCTCATCTTGAAAAACTGTTGAATCTTTTTTGCTTTGAGCAATGGTCTAGAGCAGGGCTCCCAAAACTGTGTTCCACGGAATGCTGGTGGTCTGTGGTAAGTGAAAAAGTGCTTTGTGAAAAACTGTTAATAGCATTGTGATTTTTTTCTTTGACATTTTGATAATATTAATTAATTTTGTAAATTTTATTATGTTTTCTGTGTCATTAGTTATGATTTAAAATTGAAGTAATCACTGAAGAAAAAATGTTTTCCTCATTTTTTAAAATTTTTATTAACCTTCAGAATAAAAAAGGAGTTCAGTCAGAGCACCAGGATTCTGTATCCTATCAGACAAAATATTTGGGGAGCCATGGTCTAGATGAGTGGTTTTTGGCCATTTGAGTGTGGCTCTTTCACTAAATACCATGTGCAGTTGTGAACTTACAGTGCTACAACTCTTAATCATCACCAATTAAAATAGTTTTTGGTTGTAATGGAGAGTGAATATGCAGATCTTCTGCTGCATAAAAAGGTATGTTAGTTGCCAAAAGGAAATTTTTTGAAACATTTCGATTCCTAAGCATAAATTAAGAAGCATTTCTGCTTGAGAAGGGTGCCTCTACCCAGAATTAATGAACAATTAGTGGACCCAAAAATTTTATTTTATAGTAGGTGTTACGTCTCATCTAATTCAGCTTCATTGTAAACAACAGAGAAAAGCAGTAGTTATTTCGTTAAAAAACAAATTATCTCTTTTTGCTCAAGATTTTGAAACAGAAACTGTGCTTTACTTTACAAAGCTGTTGGAACACTGCCAAGAAAATAATTCTGATATTGATATTTAGTATTAAAAAAACACTTTTAGTTGTGAGGGGAAGTAGTTTTTCTCAGCAGATTGCAGGAATCCAGAAACAGCAAAGTGACATTAACTTTTCTTTCCTTTTTTAATCTTACTCCAACAGAATCAAATTTTTCTCCATTCAATAATGACGGTGACAACTTTGAAATGCAATTGCAGGATCTAAAAACCAAAGGATTGCAGATCTCAAAATTTTAATGCCTTTGTGCTGATATAGAAGCAATACACAAAAACAAATGTGGAGTTGGATCACAGCACAAGTGGTCTGCTTTCAAAGACCTGGAGGAAGACTATACATTTATTTTCAACACATGGAATAGCATTACCAATTCCTATAGTGAGCCGCAAAAAACTATTGCTATTCTTCCCTCATTTGAATCTACATACTCGTGTGCACAATCATTTTCAGGATAAATCTTATGAAGAGTAAATTGAAAAGTTGATGAGAACCTGGAGTCAGGCATAAGATTAAAAATGGCAACATACAAACTTGACAAACTTTCCAAGGAGATTCAAGACCATTGTTCACATTAGTGTTTGTCAGTCACTATCATAATTTAATTTTATGATATTTACAACTTAATTTTACCAATAAATTTCATTATTCAATGTACCTTTAGTCTAATTAAGACTTAAAACTTTACTTAGAGTTTATTATGTTGGTTTTAGAGAACACTGTAAAGTGAAAGATGATGTAGTGTTGAGTACTGAGAAACATATGTTGAGATGATTTTGACATATAGGAAGGATGAATGAAAAGATGTAGACAAAACAAGTGTGAATGGGAGAGTTGGACAGGGTTGACCTTGGTGAGTGTACCACTGTCAGACTGAGGACCATTCAGTGAAGCCCAGTTTAGTAGTACCCTAAATAAGTTAATGGCAATGTACCTTCATTCATAAAACAATGGAAAATACAAGTTGGAATAACAATAATATAAGGAAAGACGACACACTGAGTTGAATGCAGGTGCAACAAAAAGACCATTACACACTTAGCTTCCACCGAAAGCATACTTCAGAAAAGGAAACACATGCACATTCATTCACGCAAGCAAGCACACCTCTCGCACACAACAGCCATCTCTGGGAGCTTGGACTGGAATGCAACTCTCTCATAGAAGAAAATCGACAATCTGGAGGGATTGGGAAAGGGGAAGGGATAGCAGGTTTATGGGGGGGCAGGAGAGAAGAGCATGCAGGGACTAGATGGAGGCATGACAAGACTGCCTCCAGGTACAGGGAGTTGGTAAGCAGGTGGTATGGGGAGTGGAATAGGAGAAGAGCAAGGGAGGAGAATGACATGTAAGTGCATTGGCAGAGTGTGGCACACAATGAGGATGGGAAGACATGTATAGGGAGGAGATGATAGTCCAGAGGGGGCAGAAACTGTGGGGCAGTAGGTCAGGATAATTTCAGGGGTAGAGAATGTGTTGCTGTGACATCTCTCATCTGTACATTTCAGAAAAGCTGGTGTGTGTGTGTGTGGGGGGGGGGGGCGGGGGGGGACAATCCAGATGGCACAAGTTGTGAAACAGCCATTGAAATCAAGCATATTACATTCAGCTACATGTTGTACCACAGGTGGTTTACTTTGCTCTTGGCCACAGTTTGGCAGTGGCCATTCATCTTGGTAGACTGCTACGTAGTTAGTAGCCATACCAATATAAAAAGCTGTGCAATGACTGTAGCAGAACTGGTATATGACACAGCTGGTTCACAGTTAGCCTGGCCTCTGATAGGGTAGGACAAGCCTGTGACAGGACTGGAGTAGGAAGGGGTGGATTGGGCAGATCTCGCACGTGGGTCTTCCACAGGGATATAATCCCTGTGCAAGGGGTTGGGATTGGGAATGGCATAGGTATGGACTAGGATGGGTGGGCAATGGAACATCACTTTAGGAGGGGTAGGAAGGATCTTTAGTAGGGTGTCCCTCATTTCAAGGCATGATGACAGATAATCAAAGCCCTGAAAAAGGACGTGATTCAGTTGTTCCAGTCTGGAGTGGTACGGGGTGACAAAGGGGGCATTCCTTTCTAACTGGTTCTTGGGGATGGTGGGACAATTGGGGATATGTCAGGAAATAGCACTGGAGATGTGTTTGTGGAACAGGTCTGGGAAGATAGTGCCTGTCTGTGAAGGCCTTGGTGAGACATTCAGCATACTGCACAAGGGGGTTCTTGTCACTGCAGATATGCCTTTCCCAGGTGGCCAGACTGTATGGGAGAGCTTTTTGGTGCAGAATGAATGATAGTTGTTGAAATGAAGGAACTGTTGGTGGTTGGTCGATTCGATGTGGACAGATGTGTGAATGGAGTCATCAGAGAGGAGGAGGTCAATGTCCAGGTAAGTGGGATGCTGGGTTGATGAGGACCAGGTGAGGCATATGGGAGAGAAGGTGTTGAGATTGTGAAGGAATAAGGAGAGCATGACTTGGCCATGAGTGCAAATAATGAAGATATCGTTGATAAACCTGAACCAGACAAGGGATTTGGTGTTTTTGGAGGCTATGGAGGTCTCCTCTAGATAGCCCATAAACAGATTGGCATAGAGAGTGCCGTGTGTGTGCCTATGGCAGTACCGCAGATTTGTTTGGGAGTGTGGGGGGAAATGGCAATTTCTCTACTCCAGTCCTGTCACGGGCTTGTCCCACACTATCAGAGGCCAGGCTAACCATGAAAGCAGCTATGTCATATACCAGTTCTGCTACAGTCATTGCACAGCTTTTTATATTGGTATGGCTACTAACTACGTAGCTGTCTACCAGGATGAATGGCCACTGCCAAACTGTGGCCAAGAGCAAAGTAAACCACCTGTGGTACAGCATGCAGCTGAATGTAATATGCTTGATTTCAATGGCTGTTTCACAAACAAGGATTAGTAGTTGTGGATTAGGATAAAGTTAGTAATGTGTATGAGGAATGAGGTAGTGGGCTTGGAGTCCGAACAACATTGGGAAAATGGCAAGACCATGGGCATGGTGGCTGCCAACAGAATGTTTTCACAATCAGAGGAAAAAACTGATGATTGAAATTTCATGAGAAGAACCTGTCGCAACGAAAATCACCTTTAATGATTGCCACTCCAATTCACGTATCATGTCTGTGGCACTATCTCCCCTATTTTGTGATAATATAAAATGAACTGCCCTTCTTTGTACTTTTTTGATGCCATCCGTCAGTCCCACCTGAGGTGGATCCCACGCCGCACAGCAATACTCCAGAAAATTGTGGACAAGCATGGTGAAAGCAATCTCTTTAGTAGACCTGTTGCACCTTCTAAGTGTTCTGCCAATGAATCACAGTCTTTGGTTTGCTCTACCCACAACATTATCTATGTGATCATTCCAGTTTAGGTTATTTGTTACTGTAATCCCTAAGTATTTAGTTGAATTTCTTTTGGTACTCGTGTGAATAACTTTACACTATTCTTTCTTCAGGGCCAGTTGCCACTTTTTGCGCCATACAGATATCTTATCTAAATCATTTTGCAATTTGTTTTGGTCATCTGATGACTTTACAAGGTGGTAAATGACAGCATCATCAGCAAACAATCTCAGACGGCTACTGAGACTATCTCCTATGTCATTAATATAGACCGGGAACAATAGAGGGCCTATAACACTTCCTTGGGGAACACCAGATATTACGTCTGTTTTACTCGACGACTTTCCATCTATTACTGTGAACTGTGACCTTTCTGACAGGAAATCATGAATCCAGTTGCACAACTGAGGTGATATTCCATAGGCACACAGTTTGGTTAGAAGACACTTGTGAGGAACGGTGTCAATAGCCTTCTGGAAATCTAAAAATATGGAATCAATTTGACATCCCCTGTCAATAGCACTCATTACTTCTTGAGTATAAATAGCTAGCTGTGTTTCACAAGAACGATATTTTCTGAATCTGTGCTGACTATGTGTTAATAAATTGTTTTCTTTGAGGTACTTCATAATGTTCGAATACAGTATATGTTCCAAAATGCTACTGCAAATTGATGTTAGTGATATGGGCCTGTAATTCAGCAGATTACTCCTACTTCCCTTATGGGTAGTGGTGTGACTTGAGCCATTTTCTAGTCTTTAGGTACGGATCTTTCTGTGAGCGAGCAGTTGTATATAATTGCTAAATATGGAGCTATTGTATCAGCATACTCTGAGAGGAACCTGACTGGTATACAGCCTGGACCAGAGACCTTGGCTTTATTAAGTGATTGAAGCTGCTTTTTTACACCAAGAATATCCACTTTTATGTTTCTCATCTTGGCAGTTGTTCTTGATTGGAGTCCAGAAATATTTACTTCGTCTTCTTTGGTGAAGGATTTTCGGAAAACTGTGTTTAATAACTCTGCTTTAGTGGCACTGTCATCAGTGACCTCACCGTTGTTACCGCGCAGTGAAGGTATTGACTGCGTCTTACCACTGGTGTGCTTTATATATGGCCAGAATCTCTTTGGGTTTTCTGCCAGATTTCAACACAGAATTTCGTTGTGGAAATTATTAAATGAATCTCACATTGAATTATGCGCTATATTTTGATCTTCTGCAAAACATTGCCAGTCTTGGGGATTTTGCGTTCTTTAGATGTTGGTGTATGGGGAAGTGGTGTCAACAATGAAGAGTAGGGATCCAGGAGGTAAAGGTGTGAAGTCGGTGAAGGCAGTGGTTGGTATCTTTGATGTTCAAGACTAGATTTTCGGCAGTTGGTTTTGCTTTATGACAGCTTATATAGTGAGTTTTAAAAAAATTTGCTCTCAAAATAAATTTCAATAGTTGCACTGTTGATAGTGGTTTAGAGACTTCTTCTTTTTGTATATTTTTCATGACACAGTGTTCTAGTCGGGAGTTAAGTGGAGACTTGTAGTGATGTATGTTTCCAGTTCAGTGATAGGAATTTAGGACTTACCATAATTCAGCCAGGTTCTGTAGAGATGACACAGATGAAATGGAGTACAAACGTCTCAAAAATGAGATTAACAGGTATGGCGCAGGTGAAAGGGACTACAAAGGTCTAACAATTGAAATTAACAGGGAGTGCCAAATGACTAAGTAGGAATGGCCAGAGGAGAAATATAAAGATATAGAAGCGTATGTGGCTAAGGGAAAGATAGATGCTGCCTGTAGGAAAATTAAAGAGACTTTGAAGAAAATCACTGAACTATTAGTTTAATAAGTCACGGTTGCAAAATACTAACATGAATGCAAAATACTAACATGAACTCTTTACAGAAGAATGGAAAAATTGATGAAAGCAACCACAGGAAAGGTCAGTTCGGATTTCAGAGAAATGTAGGAACATGCAAGGCAATACTGACCCTATGACTTCTATAGAAGATCAGTTAAGGAAAGGCAAACCTACATTTCTAGTATTTGCAGACTTTGAGAAAGCTTTTGACAATGTTGACTGGAATACTCTCTTTCAAATTCTGAAGATGGCAGGAGTCAAATACAGGGAGCAAAAGGCTATTTACAATTTGTATAGAAACCAGATGGCAGTTATAAGAGTCGAGAGGCATGAAAGGGAAGCAGTGGTTGGGAAGGGAGTGAGACAGGATTGTAGCCTATCCCTGATGTTATTCAATCTGTATATTTAGCAACCAGTAAAGGAAACAAAAGAAAAATTTGGAGTAGGAATTAAAATCCATGGAGAAGAAATAAAAACTTTGAGGTTTGCCAACGATCTTGTAATTCCATTAATTAGCAAAGTACTTGGAAGAGCAAGTGAATGGAATCGACAGTGTCTTGAAAGGAGCATATAAGATACACCATTAAACATCATCAAAAACAAAATGAGGATAATGGAATGTAGTCAAATTAAATCAGGTGATGCCGAGAGAATTACATTAGGAAATGAGGCACTTAAAGTAGTAGATGAGTCTTGTTATTTGGGCAGCAAATCAACTGATGATGGTCGAAGTAGAGAGGATATAAAATGTAGACTTTCAATGGCAAGAAAGGTGTTTCTGAAGAAAAGAAATTTGTTAACATTGATGTAAGTGTCAGGAAGTTGTTTCTGAAAGTATCTGTATGGAGTGTAGCCATGTATGGAAGTGAAGCATGGAGAATAAATAGTTTAGACAAGAAGAGAATAGAAGCTTTTGAAATGTGTTGCTACAGAAGAAGGCTGAAGATTAGATGGGTAGATCATGTAACTAATGAGGTGCAGGAAAGAATTGGGGAGAAAAGAAATTTGTAGCACAATACAACTAGAAGAAGGATCAGTTGGTAGGACACATTCTGGAACCTCAAGGGATCACCAATTTAGTACTGGACAGATGTGTGTGTGTGTGTGTGTGTGTGTGTGTGTGTGTGTGTGTGTGTGTGTGTGTATACGAAGCAGATTCAGAAGGATGCAGGTTGCACTAGTTACTCGGAGAGTAAGAGGGTTTCACAGGATAGAGTAGCGTGGAGAGCTGCGTCAAACGAGTCTTTGGACTGAAGACAACAGCAACAGCAACAGCAGCAGCAGCAGCACAGCAACAATAACAGCAACAACAGAGATGATAGTAATAAATAGATGGTAACATTTTATCCTCATTTCACAAGTCAAGGTGAGGCAGGTGACCCTTGTCTACACTTTCATTAATATTCCAGTGGTTGAGATGATATGGGTCCACTGAGAAATGTTTCCCGCAATGGGAAAATTGCCTCATGTAGAGACTGCAGACCTTACCACAATGGCACAGAGCCATACCGTGGCAGTCCTGCACCCTTGGCAGAACCCCCACTAATCTACCTTCCTGCAATTTTTTACATGCAGATTTGCAGAACTTGGAAGGTACGTTTGGTAAAAATTAAGCATTATGGAAAAATATTACTTAAATGAGATATGCATTAGCATTATTCACACAGAAATGAGCCAGAGACTGTAAAATGAAAGCCATTAAAGATATTGTAATATTGTAAGCCATTGTCTACAGAAGAAGTATTTGTTCCTATAAGAAATGGGGCCCACCATTGAGGATGGGCACAAACCCATGTAATGATAGAGCAGGCATTTATACGTTTCGACTGTCCACAGCACTCAGTAGTGCTGGAAGTGGTGAAATGGAGGCTTCAAAAGAAGAGCAAATGGTATAATGGATTTCCTTGCAGTAAAAGGAGTGTGAGGAATGGAAATTTACTGAAGACTGGCAGAAGAGTACGAAGTGCACAGCACGTCTGTTGCAAGGAACAAGGTGTGGTATAAGTGGTTCAAGGAATGACAGATATTGTTGGCAGATGGTGCATTATCTGAAACACCATACCACATTTCTGATACCAATGTACAGCAGGTGGATGCCCTCATTGTTCACAAACTGTGAGTTATGGTGGCAGTCATTGTCCTTGAAGTCTGACTGAGTACCAAAATTGACACAGACATTCAGTGCTCTCTGTACACTTGTGCCATTCATTGATGAATTTCCATTCCCTGCACTCCTTCCAATGTCAGGAATCACACTACCCCCCTTTGCTCTTCTGTTGAAGCCTTCATTTCTCTTTTTTCAGAGCCATTGAGTACTATGGACAGTCACCATGCGCACAAGCTCGCGTTGTAATCACATGGGAGTATGCCCCATTCCTTGTAGGGGCAAGTTTGGGACCTCAGTGCTACTAGGGAGATCACACCTTCTTCCATAGGCAACAGCATCAAGATCCTTTCAGGAGTTTTCATTTTACAGCCCTCAGCTCATTTCTTTTTGAATGACCCTAACAGACAAAACTATAAAGATAACCGTACCGTAGGTGTAACGCCACTGGAGGAGTACCTATGAAGAGGCCAGACCAACCCATGTTTCCTGAAGAGGGGTAACAGCCTTTTCAATAGTTGCAGGGGCAACAGTCTACATGACTGACTGATCGGCCTTGTAACATTAGCCAACGGGGCCTCGCTGTGCGGTTCTGTGAACAGCTGAAAGCAAGGGTAAACTGCAGACATGACTTTTCTTTCTGATGGCATGCAGCTTTACTGTATAGTTATGAGTAAATGATAATGGCATCCTCTTGGGTAAAATATTGGAGGGAAAAAATATTTCTAGGTGAGTACTCTGAATTTCACACTTAAGTGCCTGGCAGAGGGTTCATTGAAACATCTTCAAGTTATTTTGCTACCATTCCACTCTTGAACTGTGCATGGGCAAAATGAACACTTAAATCTTTCTGTGCAAGCTCTGATTTCTTTTATTTTATTAAGATAATCATTTCTCCCTATGTAGATGGGTGCCAACAAAACATTTTCGCATTTGGAGGAGAAAGTTGCCGATTGAAATTTCATAAAAACACTATGTTGCAACAAAAAATGCCTATTTTGTGATAACACAAAACAAGCTATCCTTCTCTGAACTTTTTTGTAAAAGTGTAGTGTAGGTAGTCTCTTTAGCAGAGCTGTTGCATCCTCGAGGTGTTGTGCCATCCTCTGGAGGATGTCATGTTTAGGAAACACAAAACTGGCATTCTATGAGTTAGAACACAGAATGTTAGATCCCTTAATCAGGTAGGTAGGTAAGAGAACTTGAAAAGGAAGATGGATAGTTTGAAGTTAGAGATTATGGAAACTAGTGAAGCACAACAGCAGGAAGAACAAGACTTCTGGTCAGGTCATTACAAGGACACCAACACATTTGGGATAGGGTAATGCAGTGTATAATGGAAATTACTCAGGTAGTTAAAGGAGAGATGAAAATTTAATTGTGATGCATGGTTGGAACTCAATAGTAGTAAAAGGAAGACAGGCAGAAATTAATGGAAGAGGAAGCCAGCTAGTAGAATTTTGCACAGAGCACAATTTAGTCATCAGCAACACTTGGTTTAAGAATCATGTAAGAAAGTTTATAAGTGGAGAGACCTGGGCCCACAGGAGATTTTAGATTGATTATATAATGCTAATATAGAGATTTAGAAACCAAATTTTAACTAAGACATTTTTACGGCTGGATGTGAACTCTGACAATAATTTATTGGTTTCGAATTGGAGACTATAACTGAAGTCATTGGAAAAGGTAGGAAATTATGGAGATGGGACCTGGATAAAGTGAAATAACCAGAGGTTGTTGAGAGTTTCAGAGGGAGTATTAGACTGAAACAGAGGAAAAGAATCCAATAAAAATGAATTGATAGCTTTACCAAACAATGGAAAATCCAGGATGAAATAATGACATTATTATGAAAAGGATAGTTGCTACTCACTATATGGTGGATATGCTGAGTTGCAGATAGGTACAAGAAAATGTAAGCTTTTGGCCAACAAGACCTTCATTAGAAATAGACCCCCCCCCCCCCCCCCCCCCACACACACACACACACACAAAGGACTACAGTCTTCGGCTGTTTATGGTCATGTGTGAGTGAGTTGCATTTGTGTGTGTGTATGCGTGTGTGTGTATGTGTGTGTGTGTGTGTGTGTGTGTGTGTGTGTGTGTGTTGGTGGGTGGGTGGCCTCTTTCCGATGAAGGCTTTGTTGGCTGGAAGCTTACTTTCTGACAGTCTTTTTGTTGTGCCTACCTGCAATTCAACGTCTCTGCTGCATAGAATGGGTAAATTTGAGAGATGAAATAGCAAAGGCAGCACATGACTGCATATGTAAAAAGGCAAGACCTAGCAGAAGTCCTTGGATACTGCATGAGATTGTGAATTTAACTGATGAAAGGAGAAAATATAAAAATACAGCAAACGAAGTAAGTGATAGCAAATAGACACCTAAAAATTGAGATTGACAGAAAGTGCATAAATATTAAGGGCAGGATAGAGAACAAATGCAAGGTTGCAAAAGTATACATAATTAGAGCAAAAATGTGTGTCTGCCTATAAGAAAATTAAAAGAGACATTTAGAGTAAAGAGAAGCAACTGTATGAACATCAAGAGCTCAGGTAGCAATCCAGTGCTATGCAAAGAATGGAGAGCTGAAAGATGGGAGAAATACATAAAGGACCTCTAGAAGGGAAAAGAACTTCATGACAATGTTATAGGAAGGGAAGACACAATAGATGAAGATGAGATGGGAGATATGATACAGTGAGATGAATTTCACAGAGCACTGAAGGACCTAAGTGGAAACAAGGCCCTCAGAGTAATTGAGATTCTTGGGAGAGCCAGCAATGACAGAATTATTCTAACTGGTATGTAAGATATATTACACATGCAAAATACCTCAGACTTCAGGAAGAATGTAATAATTCTAATTCCATAGAAGGCAGGTGCTGACAGGTGTGAATACTACTATCGGACCATCAGTCATGATTCTAAAATATTGGCATGAATTATTTACAAAAGAATAGAAAGAAACTGGCAGAGACGTACCTTAGGGAAGCACAATTTGGGTTCTGGAGGAACAAAAGAAACGTGTGAGGCAACAGTGACCCTATGACATATCCAAGAATATAGGCTGAAGAAAGGCAAACTGAAGTTTACAGCATTTGTAGATTTAGCAAAAGTTTTTGACAACCTGGACTGGACCAGGAATACACTCAATAAAATTTTTAAAGGTAGCAGGGATAAAATATAGGACCATAAGGTAATTTACGACATGAACAGGAATGACAATGCAGTTATAAGACTCAAAGGAAATGGAAGGGAGGCATTAGTTGAATAGGGAGTGAGACAGGGTTGTACCCTATCTCCACTGTTATTCAATCTGCAAATGAAGGAAGCTGTGAAAGAAACCAAATTGAAATTTTGGAAGGTAATCTGAGCTCAAGGAGAAGGCATAAGAACTTTGCAGCTTGCTGATGAAATTGTAATTCTGTCAGAGATGGCCAATCACTTGGAAGCACAGTTGAACAGATCATATTTGAAAAGATATTATGAGATGAACATCAATAAAAGTAAATAAGGGTTAATGGAATGAAGTCAAAGCAAATCAGGCAGTGCTGTGGGAATTATATTACGGAATGAGACACTGAAAGTAATAGATGAGTTTTGTTATTTGGGCAGCAAAATAACTAATGATGACTGAAGTACAAAAAGACTGAAGTACTGACTGGCAATTGCAAGAATAGCTGTTATGAAAAATTTGAATTTGTTAACATTTAATACAATCCTAAGTTTTATGTGAAGTCTTTTCTGAAGGTACTCATCTGGAATGTAGCCTTATATGAAAGTAAAATGTAGCCAAAAGGCAATTCAGACAAGAAGAGAAAAAAGTTTTTAAATTTCTTGCTATACAACAACATTTGGTAGAGGGCATAACAAATAAATCAAAATGCATAAACAAGAAATTTAGGTACAATTAGACTAAAAAAGGGATTGGTTGGTAGGGGACAGCCTGGGGTATCTGCATTCTACATTCTGTGTTAGTATTTTGCAGCCATGACTTATTAAACTGATAGTTCGGTAATTTTCACATCTGTCAACACCTGATTTCTTTAGGGTTTGAATTAATCTATTCTTCTTGAGGTCTGAGCTTATTTCGCCTGTCTCATACATCTTGCTCACCAGATGGTAGAGTTTTGTCAGGGCTGGCTATCAGTAGTACTAATGGAATGTTGTCTACTCCCGGGACCTTGTTTCGACTTAGGTCTTTCAGTGCTCTGTCAAACTCTTCATACAATATCTTACCTCCCATTTCATCTTCATCTACATCGTCTTCCATTCCCATAATATTGTCCTCACATACATTGCCCTTGTCTAGACCCTCTATATACTCCTTCTACCTTTCTGCTTTCCTTTCTTTGCTTAGAACTCGGTTTCCATCTGAGCTCTTGATATTCATACAAGTGGTTCTCTTTTCTCCAAAGGTCTCTTTAATTTTCCTGTAGGCAGTATCTATCTTACAGTTACAGACAGAATAGAAGAGAGACAGCTTGGGTGGTTAGGGCATGTCAAAAGAGTGGAAGAAGATAGATAGCCTAAGTGAGTACTTTCATGGCAACCTCCTGGAAGAAAAAGAGAAGAAGAAGAAGAGAAGAAGAAGAACAAGAATGAGAACCATCTCATCAAGTCCAGGTCAGCTGACACAATTGGAATATCATCATTAATGTCTGTGTAAACACAGAGGCATCCAACTTACCTATCAACCTCAGGCCCTAGCTCGTTAAATTCTATGAAGCTCCCATGGATTCTCCCATTGTTAAGAGTAATCATGCTATTTCAACTATACATCAGAAATTGATTGGAACACATTACTCCTCTACAATTTAGTTACTATAGGCTCATAAATTAAATTTTGCAAACTAGATCAATATTACCATAGCATTCAACTGTGACTATTCAATCAAAATACTCAATCAAAGCTGCCAGGGCACTTATGATTAATTTTCAGTATCTTATGTCACAAGAAAATCTTGCAGTCTGTGACTCTGATAGTTTGACTGAAAAGCATGAAGTGCTTTGTATTTTGACCTTTTGATACCTAATAAGTTCAGCACCAGGTCTACTCTTTTCAGTTAAAACAATGGAGCCAGCAGTTGACACTACAGTAAAACATTATTGATATGTTACAGACTATTCAAGACCACCCATTCATGGCTTTCTGGTAGCTTGTGTTACTCATTCAATAGTTGGGTAACAATCTCCAAAGTGAATTGCTTTTTCATCATGGTGATAAATTATCTGAAATGGTTGTAGATCAGTACCTGTATTACCAGCTTCCTGTATCAGCTATCAGCTATTCTATTCTGACTGGATGTCTTCCTTCTGCTCTGACAGTGAAATGGATATATCTTGTGGAAAAGATGCTTCCATTCTTCCAAATTCACCATTCAAAATATAGTGAAAATAAGTGAAAGAAAATCTGTAATGAATGAATAATTGAGTAGTTTAGTTTAGAGTGATTACTTATTTCAAGTGAAACAGCCACAAATGTCTATAATTATGAAACATTGTTAAAAAGTGTGATAGTTTGACATCACAAATGAGCAGCATATGGTTAGTCTCCCCTCATTGCAGTATCAGCTGCCCATTTGCACTGTCACCCATTTGTTCATCATGCAATATTCCACTGCAGCCGCTATTGTTAGTCACAACCATGAACCCGAGTTATTGCAGTAAGTTTTGAAAAGAAATCAGTGACACATCTGAGAGTACTTTAATTATCTTGGGGCAAATTAACACAGGAGAACTTACGGAAGCAATGCATTTTGTTTTGGTACCAAAAAATTTAATTTGTTTCTCTTCCATATCATCTAAATCTGTTGCTGTACTATTTTGTGATTTCCCAATGGCTTTTCATGAATTTCAAGTGATGTCAGTTGTGAGATAGATAGTCTCCATGATTATTTGTCATTCTGGGATTGCTCTATTTGTACAACTGCAAAACTTTTCAATTGAACACAAGCCAGTGAGCAATAATAGGTGGACAATCATGAATATGTCAAAGGGCTATCTGGAGGCTTTTTGACTGGTTTGGAACATGTCAAACACTTTTAGGATTGCCACTTAACAGTTTTGTTTATCAAGCAGTGGTAAGCCTTTTTGCAATATCTATTTACCAATGAGGCTTAGCTAAAATGGAGACTTACATGCAAATAACAGAATACTATATTGCATCCAGGATCATAATGTATGAGAAGTGGCAGCTTGGGTGGGTGGACGAATGGGTGCAGACAGGATGTAAGGTAGTGCGATAGTCTGTTATTCTTGTTTAACACCTCCACAATGAGGTGATTGTCAGCTGTATAAGAAATTAAATCGTTTGCAGAAATGTTTGGCATTGGCATATTTCTGTGAATAACTAGCACATGATTTGTCTGTGTTATGTATTGAGTAAAGAACTGTAGATGCTCTTCACACAGTGTTAAGCCATTCCATCAGTGGCAGAAAGTAAGTGTAGGTTATAATCTGGCTTAAAGGACTGCAGTTACAAAATGACACTAATCTGGCATAATCAATTAATATTATATGGAAAGTTTCCACACATTCCACCACTGACTCCACTCTGAATTGTTCCACTTGTCTTCCCTTATGAAGCTGGGCACAAATGCCACTCAAATTTAAAATGTTAGTCTACATCTACATCGCTACTCTGAAAATCACACTTAAGTGCCTGGCAGTGAGTTCATCAAACCACCTTCACAACAGTTCTCTATTATTCCACCCTCGAACAGTGCATCGAAAAAACAAACACCTATATCTTTCCACGTGAGCTCTGATTTCCCTTATTTTATTATGATCATAATTTCTTCTTATACAGGTCAGGATCAACAAAATATTTTAGCATTTGGAGGAGAAAGTTGGTGACTGAAATTTCATGAGAAGATCCAGCCATAATGAGAAATGCCTTTGCTTTAATGATATCCACCCCAAAGCCTGTATCATGTCCATGACACTTGTTTCTCAATAATACAAAACAAATTCTTTGAATTTTCGCGATGTACTCCATTAATCCTATCGGGTAAGGATCCCACACCATGTAGCAGTACTCCAAAAGAGGACAGAGACACACATTGTAGGCAGGCTCTTTAGTAGGTCTGATGCACCTTTTAACTGTTCTTTCAGTAAAATGCAGTCTTTGACTTGCTTTCCTCACAACATTTTATATGTGTTCTTTCCAATTTAATTGTTCATAACTGTAATTCCTAGGTATTTAATTGATCTGACAGCCTTTAGATTTGATTGATTTATCACGTAACTGAAGTTTAATTGATTTCTTTTAGCACTCATGTGGCTGACCTCATAGTTTTCATTATTTGGAGTCACAAATGTCAATTTTTGCACCAGACAGTTATCTTTTCCAAATCATTCTGCAATTTGCTTTGATCTACAGATAACTTTACTAGGTGATAAATGACAGTGTCATCTGAAAGCAACCTAAGACGGCTGCTCACATTATCTCCTAAATCATTTATGTAGATTAGGAAAAGCAGAAGACCTATTAGTTGACTGGTTGGTTGGTTTGGAGAGTGAAAGGACTAAACTGCTGGATCATCAGTACCTAACACTATCTTGGGGAATGCCAGAAATCACTTCTGTTTTACTCAATGACTTACTGTCGGCTCATAAGAGCTGTGACCTCTCTGATAAGAAATCACGAATCCAGTCTCATAATTGATATGATATTCCATAAGCATACAATTTTCTTACAAACTGCTTGTGAAATACAGTGTCAAAAGTCATCTGGATATCTATAAATACAGAATCAATTTGAAATCATTTGTCAATAGCATTCAACACTTTGTGTGATTAAAGATTGAGCTGTGATTCTCAAGAACAATGCTTTCTACATCCTTGTTGACTGTGTCAGTGGTCCATTCTCTTCAAGGTAATTCATAATGTTTGAACACAATATACGTTCCAAAATCCTGCTGCATATCAATGTACTGATATGGGTCTCCAATTTATTGATTTACACCTATTGCCTTTCTTGAATGTTGATGTGACCTGTACAAATTTCTAGTCTCTGGGTACGGCTCTTTCATCGAGTGAGCAGTTGTATATGATTGTCAAGTATGGAGCCATTGAAAGTCTCTTTGTGTTTGCTGCCTGATACTAAAATCAACTCGATTCAATATTTCAGCAATCCAACTGTTCGTCATCTTCAGGAGAACACTGCTTCTGCTGCTGAGTCCTGCTAAGAACTGATGCCAAGGCTGCAAAACGACATCCTATATGGCCTCCGTACCATACATGGTGCATGCGCTGCTCATCACGGTTGCTGCCCTCCAAGACTCAGCAGGTGGCACACCCTTTGTAGAACACTGGTGGCCATGATATATCACACTCAGAGATGATTTTTGAACACTCAGACTGGCTGCACTGAAGAACGTTCTGTTTTGATGTGGGTTAGTACAGGGTTCCATGTCCTGCTAAGAGGGAACCCATTGTCTCTATTAATCAAATTTTCCACCGACCTAATTTCAATTGCTTCTTTATAAACACTGTTCCAAAAACTGGAAGTGTTGGCAACTATCACAGTTTTTTCAAATTTCATACTGTGTCACTCGTTTAAGCAATGTTCTGCTATGGTCGACTTTTCCGGCTGGTGTAGTATCGTATGATGGTGATGTTCCATGCACCTGTCATGAACTGTGTGAATCGAATGGCCAATGTAAATCTTCCCTTATGGACACAGAATTTTGTATATACCAAGCTTCCTAAGCCCCAAATCATCTTTCACAGAGCCGAGTAGTGCCCTAATCTTGGAAGGTGGACGAAACACACTCTTGATATTAAAACTCCTTAATATTTTTCCAATCTTAAATGAGACACTGTCAGCCTAAGGTATAAAGGCCACCACTCTATGCCTCTCTTGGTGCACCTCCAGTGATGGTCCCAACTCCATAGCCTGTTGAATCTGCTTCTCAGAGTATGCATTTTCCTTAAAATGACGCAAGTTCTCGGGTTAAATTGCCCGTGCCAGAAATGGTGTATGCTCCGCATACCAGGGTCCTAAGGGTGCCCCTGTGTTCGTATGGTGGATGACAACTCTTAGCATGCAGGTACCAATCAATGTGCACTACGTCCCAGAGTCCCATCTGCTTTTCCTAAACCATAATGTCCAAGAGTGGAAGGATCCCATCACTTTCAACCTCCACGATAAATTCAGTGCTGGGATGGAGTCAGTTGAAGTGGTGCAAAAATCTGTTGAGAGCATGACGGCCACATGGCCAGACAAAAAAGGTATCATCTACATACTTCCAGAGGCACGTTGGTTGCAAAGCCAAAGTCCTCAGTCGCATATCCCAGAAGGCCTCCATAAATAAACTGGCAACTTTGGGTGATAAAGGACTGTCCATAGCCACTCCATCATTCTCTTCAAAAATTGGCCATTAAATGAAAAATACAAGGATGTCAGCACGTGATGAAAAAGCTTCACCAAGTCTCCATGCAGTTTTTTACTAATCAAACTGAGGGATTCTTCCAGAGGGTGTAAGATTGGTAATTTTTGCCTCACAAATATTAGTATATGCTCAATAGTAAATGCCTGATGGCCTGACATTATCAAACAATTGTAATGTAAAAGAAATGAACCATCGCACAGCAGCGAGAGAATCTATTATTCTTTATCTTTTCTGTTCCTGTGCGGTGGTTGTAAATCTCTATATAAACATATCGATTAATGATATAAAAATAATTCTGTTGTTTCAAGACAAATGAGGCTTTGAGCACTTCACCTTTTACTATTTCTATTCCAAGAAAGATGGACACAGACTTGCTTCGTTTTGCAATCTGTATTTTGTAATTTGTGGAAAATATTCTGTAAATGTGCTAATTGTCTTCTCAATCAGAGAACATATATGTTTATGTAATTAATTATGAGCAGGCACCATCAAGAGGACATCAATCTCAAATATTGCCAGTTACATGCAAAGCTTTTGTTAATACGCATCAGCTATTGTAACTGTAATATAAAAAGGTACCTAGCATTAAAATCGTATGTTATATATAAAGTGTGCTTATTTAGATAAATTATCCTTAAGTATCTCCATCTCCTCATTACTTGAATGTTAATCATTTTGTATCAGTTTATCTCCAGAAATTATGATCATGCTGATGGACCGAATGCAGCATTGAGGCAGGAGGAACATTATCATTTTCCTATCACTTCTGAATCAATCCTTTTTCATTGTGTAGTGTTGTTTTTCTTTTAAAGTCAGTAAATCATTTGGTCCCTTAGAGTTGATCTGGGTATGACTGCATCACTGTAATGAAAATGCATGGAAATGATAATATTGCTTCCTACCAATGTCACATAAATTAATCCGCTGCCCTAAGTCCAAAGAATGTCAGGTATTTAAAAAATATTTATCAGGTGAAATAATAGTTACAGTGACTTGTTACTATAAGACAGTACAATCAACCTCTGATTCTGTTGCCAGGTTACACACAAAATTTCATTATATCTTCAACACTATATTGTTTATAACACTACCAGGGACACATGTAAACAGAGATACTGCATCAAAACCCACTAGTAAATCTGAAGCACCTAGCATTAAAGATTACAATCACTGAGTAAAATCAACCAAATTGAAGATGTGGTGTTCACACCTGCGAAAAAATGGACTGAAAACAGATGTTTCAACAGGTTATAAGTGGGTGCACCCAAATCACTAACAATAGGGTATAGAGGCACCCCTTGCTTATGTAACTTAGGCAGGCCATACATCCTGGGTGGAAAGGCAGCACCAGGATGAAGATTCTTAATAAATCTTCGGACAATGAGCTCTTTTTCAAAAGTGAAAGTGTCTTGCTCTTAATCCTTTCTGTGGAGTCACTAGATGGTCTTCTGTAAGCCAGGACATTGAGTAGTAAATCCATTTTAAGGACATAATCATCCAATGTCATTACAATCGTGGCATTCTCCTTGTCAGCTCGTAAAGCTACTACTTCATCATCATTTTTAAGGGAATGATTGGCTGCTCTCTCTGCAGAAGAGATGTTATCCCATGGTGGCTGAGTCTGACATAATGTGTGGGACACATCTTGTCATATTTCTTCCACCTGGTGCTCAGGGAGGCTGTGGACTGCTTGTTCAACTGAGCAGATAAATTCTGTGACAGGAAGTTTCTTTGGGGAGGGAGCAAAATTTAAACCTTCCTCTAACACCACCACTGTGGGCCCATCCAATGCCTTCCTGGAAAAATTAACCGCAGTGTGTGGAAGTTTATCCCCTTCTGATGCTGTAGGATGAGAAAGAAGCTGTTCAAATTTCAAGGATTGTCTGGTAATGGTGCTCCTATATGCTTATAAAAGATTATCTAGTCTAGACAGGATTAAGCGCAAGACCCTTTCATTTTTGAAAAAAGAGTTCATTTTCTGAAGATTTAAGTAAAAAACTTCATCCTCGTGCTGCTGTTCTGCCTAGGTTTTATGGTCTGCCTAAGTTAGATAAGCAAGGGGTCCCTCTATGACCTATTGTTAGTAATTTGGCTGCACCCACTTATAACCTGGTGAAGTATTTCACATCTGTTCTCTGTCCATATGTTGACAAGTGTGAACACCATATCTCCAATTTGGTGGACTTTATTTGATGACTGAAGTCTTTGAGACTGGGTCCTTCATTTTTACTAGTGAGTTTTGATGTGGTATCTCTGTTTACATGAGTCCCCCTGGAAGAATCCATTAGTTTGATCAGTGAAAAACTGAATGAAGAGTTGGTGAGGCTTTGTCGCAATGTGCTGACATCCACATATTTTTCATTTAATGGACAATTTTTGAACAGAATGACAGAGTAGCTACAGGCAGTCCTTTATAACCCATAGTCACCAATTTATTTATGGAAGACTTCAATGATATGGCACTGAGGACTTTGCCTTTGCAACCAATGTTTTTCTGGAGGTGTGTAGATGATACTTTTTTACCTGATCACATGAACATGATGCTCTCAAAGATTTTTGGACCACTTCAGCTTTCTTCATTCCAGCATTAAATTTATCATGGAAGTTGAAAGTGATGGGATGCTTCCACTCTTGGATGTTATGGTTTACAAAAAACCAGATGGTACTGTGGGACATAGTGTTTACCGAAGGCCAATGCACACTGATCGGTACCAGCATGCCTAGAGTTGTCTTCCACCATACCAATGCAGAGGCATCCCTAGGACCCTAGTATACAAAGCATATGCCATTTCTGATGCAGGCAGTTTGACCCAAAAGCTTGCACCAATGATGGCGGTTTTTAAGGAAAATTAATACCCTGACAGGCAGATTCATCAGGCTATGGAGTTTGGACTATCTCCGGAGGAGCATGAAGAGGAGCATAGATTGGTACCTTTATTCCTTATGCCAGGGGCACCTCATTTAAGATTGGAAGAATTTTAAGGAGTTTTAAAGTTAAGAGTGAGTTTCATCCACCTTCCAAGATTAGGTCACTAATTGGCTCTGTGAAAGATGATTTGGGGCTTAGGACGCCTGTTATATACAAATTTCTGTGTCCGTGTGGGAAGGTTTACGTCAGCCATTTGATTTGCACAGTTCATTAGTTCATTGACAAGTTCATGGAACATCGCCATCATAAGAGACTACAACAGCCAGAAAAATTGGTGCTAGCAGAATTTTGCTTAAATGAAGGACACAATATGAAATTTGATGAAACTATGGTAGCTGACAACACTTCTGGTTTACAGAACAGTGTTTATAAAGAGGCATTGAAATTAGGTTGGTGGATAATTTGATTAATAGAGACAATGGGTTCCCTCTTAGCAAGACGTGGAGACCTGTATTACCGACATCAAAACAGGACGTTCTTTTGTGCGACCAGTCCGAGTGTTCGAAATCGTCTCTGTGTGTGATATATCATTGCCACCTGTGTTCTACAAAGGGCAGCACCACATGCCAAGTCTTAGAGTGCAGCATCTATGATCAGTGGCATACGTGCCATGTACAGAACGGAGGCCTATAAAGGATGTTGATTTGCAGCCTTGGCATCAGTTCTCAGCTGGGCTCATCTGCAGAAGCAGCATTCTCCTAATGATAGTGAACAGTTGGATCACTGAAATACTGAATTGAGTTGATTTTAGTATCTGGCACCAAACCCAAAGAGACTTTTAAGACTTTTTCCACTGGGAAAGACTGTGGAGTCATGTGGAGCCATTGTATCTGCATACTCTGAAAGGAACCTAATTGAATTTGTTTAAATTTGTCATGCTTTTTTCGTTGTTTCTGCAACAGTATTTTGAACTATGGGGGATCAGCTCTGTCATTTGTTAATTTATTTGGTATAAATCTCTCAATTGCTTTCAGTACTACTTTTTGAATTCAAGCCATGTCTGATTTATGCTTAAATCATTAATTTAGAAGGAGTGAAGATTATCTCTCAGGAAGGTGTCAAGTGAATTTTTGTCTGCTTTTCTGGATAGACATTTTTTTCATTTATTTTTGGTGCATTTGGGAGTTACGGTCTTCAGTTGTAATACCACAACCCCTTGGGACCCTGTATTCTATTCCAATCTCATCTCCACCCTCCTGAAGAGGGTGTACATATAATATTAGTCAGTTGCACTAATTTAAACAGTTGTTTAACACTGTTTACATTGGGCCTCACCAGTACATAGAATGACAGAAACATGTTGGATTAAAAGCTAATGTACTATCATAATTTACACACAATATAAATTTCAGGAACATCATATGAATGATTTTGCTATTGTAATTATGGGGTAATTAACAATTAAAGTTCTGATATTTCAAATTCAAAGAGACACAGATATTTTTATGTTTTAAAAAAACCAGAAATTGTTTGAATCCCTAATGAAAATTTGATTTTTCAGTCAGAATCAAGCACACATTTTAATTGGCATTAGTTAATAGAACTGTAATTATGACCATATATAAATGTAAAATTTTGCTTGTACAAAAATTAATTAGTTGTGTCTAGGCCTTTCATTCAATAAAACTTATTGCTCTGTTCACCTGTAAATGATAGTATGATTTTTCTGTAAGTTAGTTAAATAATATATGCAAAACAACAAAATATATTGTTGCGACAATGAAACATGTAATTTATAGTCTTAATGCAAACAGATTGTTTCCTGTCTTTGTATGAAATTATTCACTTTTATTCTATGTAAATTTCTACGTAATTTGAGAAGAAAAACATGTATAAGTGCAAAATTCAATATGTAACAATGACAATAATTGTTTAAAACCAAACAAAAACAGAGGTGATTTGTGTGCCATCCAACTTCAGTCTTAGACCGAAAATTGTATCAACAGCATGTACCCAGACTTCGTAAGTTTTACGTATGCCACCAAACATCTAGTGTGCGAAATAAAATCTGTTTTGAACATGAAGCACTGAAACTTATTTAAACTTTACATAAATTTCATGTGATGATGCAGTAACATGAAAACAAACCTATGGCAGAATCAAGAAGCAGCACCCCGTATTACACAAGATACATACGAGACCTGTCTAAAAAGTATCTGACCTTTGGCCAGAAAAATTATTTCGCATACCTGACGGGGTTGCGACCCTAATCCCCTCCAAAGTAGACCCCTTGTGCTTGCACACACTTAGCCCACCGATCCTTCCACCACCGGAAACACCTCTGGAAGTCTTCTTTTGGAATGGTGTTCAGCTCTGTCGTCGTATTCTGCATCATGTCTTCTCTACTCTTCAAATGGGATCCTTTCGGTGGCGTTTTCAATTTTGGAAACAAGCAGAAGTCGCAAGGAGCCACATCTGGAGGGTAGGGAGGTTGGAATGGCTGTAATTTCATGTTTGGCCAAGAAATTTTGGATCAAAAGGGATGAAAACGTGGGGGCATTGTTGTGATGCAGTTGCCAGTTTTTCGCCGTCCACATGTCTGTCTTTTGTGCTGAACTGCATCACGGAGAACATCTTGATAGTACTCCTTTGTCACTGTTTGTCCTTCTGGTGCATATTTGTGATGCACAATTCCACGGACATCAAAGAAGACAGTCAGCATCACCTTGATTTTGCTTCACACCTGTCGCACTTTCTTCAGCCTTGGAGACTCCGGATGCTTCCATTGCAGTGACTGTCTTTTTGTCTCTGGGTCATACCCTTACACCCATGACTCATCTCCAGTTATCACGGTGTTCAGAAACCCAGGATCAATGTTGGTGGGTGTCCAGAAGGTCCTGTGCAAAGTCAAAACGGAGGTCTTTTTGTTCCGGCAACAACAACTTGGGCACGAATTTTGCAGCCACTCAGTGCATATTTAAATCATTACATAAAACTGCATGTGCAGAATCTTTACTCACTCCAACCTCTTCGGCAATCTCCTGCACAGTCAAACGATAATCTGCCACCACCAAATTTTGCACCCTGTCAACAACAACTGCACTCCGAGCAGTCTGGAGTCTGCTCTCCGCCGATGTGCAGCCATTTTTGAATTAGTTGAACCTTTCCTTAATTTGTGTTATACCCATCGCATCTTCTCCAAACACCTGCTGAATCTTACGAACTGATTCACTTTGAGAATCACCAAGCTTTTGACAAAATTTGATGCAGTATCTTTGCTCAACACATTCAGTCATCTTGAGAGAATCGGAGATCCGACTAACACGTTGTGTAGCACCTCACTCAGTGACCGACAGGCAGTGACTGATGTGCTGGAAGGCAGGGACAAAATTCACACATGTGCATGAAGGTCTCTTCCTTTGCTGCATATGATGGCACTGCACTATCATCTCTATTTTACGCAGGAAAATCACAGGTCAGATACTTCTTAGACAGGCCTCGTATATAATTGGTGAGGAATGTGTGTGGCAAAATGTGGTATACTATACAGTGTTTTTCTTATGTTAATCAACATTACACATCCCAAACTTCGCAAACACATTTTTGCCACAGTCTCACTACAACAACCCTGCATTCACTAATCCCCATACCCATTTTGATGCTCATTATTAGCTCAGGACTATTTGTTGCTAAGTGGTCAAGTGTGTTTTCACAACCGTTTGCTATTTGAGTGGGCTCATGAACTAATTGCTTAGAAAAATTTTCAGAGAATGCATTTAGCTCTATTTCAGATGATGTTTTATGCATACCTCTGGATTTACACATGTATTTTTGCCAACATATCATGGGTAAAGTGAAGTCATCACCAACAATAATTGTATGAGTCAAGCACAAGTTTGAAATTAGACTCAAATTTTCTCTGAAACTTTTCAGAATTGGGTCATCTGAGTTGCAAGGACAGTAAAAACGATGCTATTTTTATTTTATTCTGGTTGCCAAGAATGACCTCCACCCATACTAGCTCACAGGAACTACCTAATTTAAGGACTTGGTTTCATTACAGTCCTTTAGCAAAATGGGCATCACAATATTTAACTAATTACTGCTTAATGAAGCAGTCTGTCTACCAATAAATCCTTGACAATTCTCAAATAAATATTGTGATGGCCTAGAGAAGTCATTAATATGAAACCATCAAGCAATAAATTGAGAAAAAAATGCAATGGCTACGAGTCGTTGCATTGCAAATGTGCCCCATGTTCATCTGCGTACTGCAGATTGATCATTATGGGTAGAAGTTACTTTTTCTTAATCTGATTATAATAGACTGAATGACAGTTTGGCTGGCTGTTTTTCAAGGAGTTCTTTACAGAGTGGAGTGGTGGCCATGTAAAGTATTCCTTTTGAGTCCATAGCCAAATCATGGCACTGCACTGAACAAGTATTTGAATGTTGTGCAGGGGTGGTTGAATTTCGTGAAGCTAAACTTCTAATTGCTGTTGTTTATAGATCCCCAAACTCTGACTTCAAGAGCATTTCTGCTCTAGCTATTGAGGGTTCTTGGGTCACTTTATAGGAAGTACCAAAAATTAGTTATATGTGGCGACTTCAACATTAATTTTGTATGTGCTTGTGCGAGAAAAGGATGTTGGAAGATCTCATAAATTCATATGATCTGATGCAGAATGTATTTTTTCCAACCAGAGTACACTGGAACAGCAGTACAACCATAGACAATATTTATATTCATACTTCATTACTATATGGGCATTCTGTTAGTATAAGGGTGAATGGCCTTTCAGACAATGCTGCCCAATTTTAACACTAAAAAGTTTTTGTACTCAAACAAATGTTATATATAATTACAAACTACATAGAAAAGCTAATCCAGTGGCAATAGTTTTTTAAACTTCATTAAGGAACAAGAGTGGCAGGATATTTATAGTGCCGATTCATAGATGACAAATATAATGCTTCCCTTAACACATTTCTCATGCTTTTTGAAAGTTACTTGCAAATTAGAATGTTCTAAACAGGACACCAGCAGTAAAAGGCAGCAGGGGCAGCTGACTATTGGCATAAAGATATCATGTAGAACAAAGTGGGAATTATATCAAAATGTTAGAAGCAGTCATAATCAAGCTACAGTAGCGCATTACAAACAGTATTGTAAGGTGCTTAAAAATGTTATTAGCAAGGTAAAGTGTATGTGGTATGCAAATAGAATAGGCAATTCACAGGATAAAATTAAAACTGTATGGTCAGTCATGAAGGAAGTATCTGGTCAGCAGCACAAGGTTGATGATATAAAGTCAGTTCGTAGTAACAATGTTCCTGTTACTGATAAGTCTGATAGATGTACTGTATCTAACAATCACTTTATGAACATTGACAGTGAATTAAATAAAAACTTAGTTTCTACAGGGAATCATATAACCCTCTTGGAAGTGGCTTTCCAAGATTGATGGTCGGAAATACTCTTCTGTAATACTGACAAGGGGGAGAAATCACTTAAGACTGAAGACTCTCATGGATATGATGGAGTGCCTAGCAGAATATTAAAGTACTGTGCTGCTCATGTTAACCCTGTACTTAGCCATATTTCTAATTTTTTCTTTAAGAATGGTCAGTTTCCTAAATGATTAAAGAACTCAGTAAAAAAAGTGGCTTTATAAAAGTGAGAAAGGGACAAGGTAGATAATTTTAGACCTATTTCTATGCCATCAGTGTTTGCTAAAGTTATAGAGAAAGCTGTGTGTGTAAGGATAATTGATCATTTTATTTCACATAATTTGCTATCAAATGTACAGTTTGGTTTTAGAAATGGTTTAACAACTGAAAATGCTATATATTCTCTTTTTCCTGTGAGGTACTGGATGGATTAAACAAAAGGTTTCGAATGTTAGGCATCATTTTTGATTTAAGTAAGACATTCGATTGTGTTGATCACAAAATATTGCTCCAGAAGTTGGGCCATTATGAGATACGGGGAGTAGCTCACAATTGGTTCACCTCTTACCTTAACAACAGAAAGCACAGTTTTGAGAATGGCTGTGATATGGAGTCCGAGTGGGGCATGGTCAAATGGGGGGAGCCCCAGGAATTGGTGCTGGGGCCACTCCTGCTCCATATTTATATAAATGATATGCCCTTAAGTATTACAGGTGATTCTAAAATATTTCTGTTTGCTGATGACACTAGTTTGGTAATAAATGATGATGTGTGCAACATTGGCACTGTTTCAAATATTGCAGTCCATGACACAAATTCATTGCTTGTAGAAAATAAAGTAATGCTAAATCACAGTACGACTCCATTTTTACAGTTTATAACACAGAGTTCAACAGAACCGGACATTTTAATTTCACAGAATTTTTAGTTCAGAAATGGGCGGTTCAGGCAATAATTGGTGCAAGTTCGCAAACCTCTTGTCTACCGCTGTTTATTAGTCTGGGTATCCTGACATTGGCCTCTCAATACATATTTTCTTTAACATCATTTCTTGTTAACAATATCAGCTTGATCATACAATGTAAACTTTCATGGCCAATATTGTCTTCACTTAAAACTTCCAGGCTGATAGGCCGTGGTCGAAGTATAAAACTGTCTCCTGACGTTTCGTCTCCGACTGCGGGAGACATTCTCGGAGGTAAAGCAGCGAACTGCGAAGAGAACTCGAGGAAGCGCTGATTATATAGGCAGTACAGAGGGCGCCACTGTTGATCACGTTGCGTCAACTATGAGATTGTCTCTGGTAATGCCAACATTCTCAATTGAAGTAATCGATCGTCACGCTTGTGGTGCAACGCTGACATCCAAATTTTGTCCAGTTTAACACCTTTGTCTTTCCTGTTAAAATTATTACAATGTTTATCAATCTCGATAGCCTCTCTATACAAGCATGCATAATAATGCGAGGTTTTTGATATGACGCTCGTCTCGCTAAATTCAGTTGATATTGTCGCATTCTTTTCATTAAATAACCTGAGTGGTTTTCATGTAAAATGTAACACAAAGCTATCACTTATATGATTTTGAGTCCAGGAAGGTCAATCCATTGAGAGAATATACTACTCTCAACTTTTACATCACAAATTATCTATATTGGCCAACACTATGACAATGACAGAACAGAGATCATGGCAGTGACTCACTAGATCAGTGGTAATGTAACAGCCGTCTGAAGTGATAGGTGTATCAGCTATGGCTTCCAAGTTGTCTAGAGGAATACTATATTGCATTTGAATTTTTCCTCTTTTTTTACACTGCCAGACTGAAAATAGGTAATTTCTGAATTATAGACTTGTTAATACCAGAATTTTTCTGATTTGGCCAACAAAATTTAAAATTTCTTTGTGAATACATTATTTGATAAAATACTGGGTGGCATTGAACTTACTTTTGTCTTTAGTAGACTCATACCTTATCATGGAAGCAATAAACAATAGTTTAAGATGATCACCCCATCGTGACCTATCATTGAGTGAATTGAGTGTATGTATGTTCCTGGACCTAATCTAATGTTGTGTTATGTGAATGACATTCTCCATTTCAGCAAAACTCTCTGGTGGAGAGGTGTAGTTGAAATGCTTCATGGTAGATAGCAAAATTATTTGATTTGAAGCCATATAGTGTTCATTATATCTTAAACCAGTCATAATGATATACGTGGAAATTAAAAATGAATAAATATTAGATGAAATCTTTTACATATTTTTTGGGAATCCAGATAGTATGTATATAAGGAAAGAGAGAGACAAATATGAAATATCAAAAAATAGCCTTAAGAAAGTCCCCTTTAATTTATCACTTTTTAAGCATGTAGGCAGGGAGCAAATGAAAGCGAACTGTAATAGTAAAAAAAATATATTAAAAAAACTTGTCAGTTAAAAAAGTCACATAAAGAACAAGTAACTCATATTTTATTGTCTCAGGTTCAATATTTTTTTCCATCACCAAATAGTCTTCCAATTGCTCCCACTGACAGAAAGTTGACCAAAATAGGAAGTAAAGAAAATAACATTTTATCAGAGCTCGTCTTGTCCAAAACCCTCATTACTTCAAACATCAATTGTACTTCTTGGCATAGAGTCTATGAGGCATCAAATGTAATTGCCAGAACAGGCAACTTCCTCCCACACTTCAGGAACCTAGCCCCGAAGGGCATCAGCTATAGCCAGCTGGTTTTGTGGCCAGTTATCTGACAGTGTTTGTGCTACCTCAGCTTACATGTTCACCATTGGATTCATATCAGCTGCCTGTGGGGGCCAGTCCATGACACTGATGCTCATGTTGGACAGCTGCTGCTGAATGAATGTGGACTTACACACAGAAGAAGACCTACCCGTAATGTCAATTTTCCTCCAGTCAAAATTACATTCCCTAACACCATATTCAGATGGAGGCACACAAAAGGTAGCTGTTGTCAAACATTTTCCTCTTTGGGTTCTGTTTCAAAGTGGACTTTTGTGTGTCTATTCCAGCTTCCCTCACCCTTTGGCAAACTGTGTCTCTGGAACTGGGGAACTTGGGCTCTTACCCTCAAGATCTCTCTTCTCCTGGCATGTCCACACACTGTCAGTCTCTTAGTACCCAAGCCAGTAATTCTGTTCATAGTGCCTCTTTCAACATAATTCCTCCACCATTCAGTTTTCACTCAGAGATGCTAGTAGATTGCGTGCCATACCTCCTACCAGCATCTTTCAGTGAAAACTTGCAATCTTCAGTCAAAGTGATGACTCTTTCTCAAATGAATGCTGCCAGTGTGCCATTGCAGCTGAATGTCCATGATGTGATTTTTGCTTGCCACTATTATGCTGAACGTGGGGAGGAAGCAAATACATTACCATCAAAAGAAGCAACAGTGGTGACAGTACGAAGCATGACACTCTCGAAACTTCTTGCGGCTTTGAGTCTGCCTGTAAGCCCATGAGGCTCCATGTAGGCAAAGATACAGATGTTTTTTTGGAGGTTGTGGATTCGAATCCAGGCCATAATGTGGATGATTTTGTTTTGGGTTTGTCTTCTTCTATGCATGTCTGTATGTGTTCCTGAATAATGGAGAATCCAGGAAGGAATGTAACAATATTATGATAAGGAAAGTTGCTACTCACCATATAGCGGAGGTGCTGAGTCACAGATAGGCACAACAAAAAGAGACTCACAATTGTGAGTCTCTTTTTGTTGTACCTATCTGTGACTCAGCATCTCTGCTATATGGTGAGCAGCAACTTTCCTTTTCATAATATTGTTTTATTGTATTCCTGAATAAAAATTTTTGAACTTGTTCTTATGAAACTTTCTTAAATTTGAAAAATGATTGACATCTGCACTGTCAACTTGCTAAATGCAAGCAGTTAGTGGTTAAAGCAGCCATGTGTCCAAGGTCAGCTTCTTTAAAACGTACATATCTAAATAAAGCTATGAAGTCTGTCTGGCTGACCTCTTTTTTAAATGGAACTAAGGTGGTAAGACGGTCATCCGTTTGAATTGGATCCAAGTCTCGCTGGTTTTTGTACAGTGTTTTTGCTGTCTTTCTGCATACTTAGAGAGTAATAAAGATGATAAAACACAGTGAATGGCTGTTTGGCTTGATTGTCAAAAGGCCATTTAAAGAATATGAACCATTGTAATGTGTCTGTCCAATATAAAATTCTTAAACAAAAGAGAAATATCTACAGCTGATATATCTGTTATGTATGTAAGGCAGTTGTTGGCTGTCCTGAATACCATACCCTTATTGGCTACAGAGCCCGATTTTAGGAATAGAGCTCGACATTCTGAGCTTCCAACCATCACACAGGGTGATATTTTTCCCCCAGTCACCTAATATACAGATAACTTTCATTTGCATAGACATCCTTTAGGTGGATTGGTATAGATATGACAATAAATGTTACTGCTGCTTAATAGCTGTTGTGTAGGTGAAGAATACCTAAAATCCCATAAATGTGCCAGATATGTGACACACATTGGTGGCAAGTCAATTTGTCTGCAGACTGCAGGTGTTTGTTAAATCCCATGTGGCTTCAGATAGGCTCATGCCGGACAGGTCTTAAGGTCTAAGAAAATTTGCTTTAAACACCCTTCATATCATCAGACACAGATAAATCAACATCAGATCAATATGCTGTATCTGACATAAGTCATAAACCCTTTTGACAACCCTTGGTTAGAGTTACCCATCCACAGTCAACACCATGGGTATACAGTAGTTAGCTAGATGTCAATGGTTTAAGTTGAACCCAGAGCATCAGAAGTGATGTCAAGTGGTATATTCATTTATTAGTCTATATTTCTTTGTTATGTTTCAGTGTCCTGTTCAAAGGCCTCTCCCACCTTTTTTTCCAGTGCTCTGTGTCCCATTTTGAGCACCTTTGAATGTTCTACTCCTGGGCAATGGTACAGGAGAGTCAAAGTCAATTTTGTGTTATGTTTTTACTTGGGATTCATTTGTTTTCTGACAACTTCAGCAAGTGGACGAGTTTGTGATCCTGGGCTCAAAGTCAATGTTGTGTTATGTAATTAATAATGTTGTGTTTCAGTGAATGGTACACTGTGATACATTTTTGAATAGGTCTTTAGGAGAGGAAATGAATTAGCGAAGAAAAAATACAGGGTGCCATTTAAAAAAGTCATGCCGCTGTTCATACCTATGTAAAAAACAAAGCTACAACAATGCAATCAGGCTGATTGATGTCCCCCTGATAGCTTAAGAACATTTGCTTGAAACATTTTGTAATTTGCATCTGGACAAACAGTTATTTAGGGTGGTCAAGATAAATGGGACACCCTGTATACATCATACTTGTCTTCCTTGATGTCAGAAATCTCTCACGGTACCAGAGCTCCTTCATTTCTTCTTGCTCCACAAAGATTACAAATGCCCTCCATCAGGTAGACTCTGCACCTGTTGAGTAATACTTTCCCCTAGTACGTGGCCTGATATTTACAAACTAACTGCAATCATGCAGATATCTAATCTGAGCTCTACATTTGATGTACATGATACATGCGCTTCTGTGAATGGCATGGATAACTACATATCCCTCCACTAAGAGAAAAGATGTCATGATCATACACATAACAATCAATCACTACAAACATACATATCCTCTAATTAGAATTTTCATTAACTTGGCTGTTTTACATTTTAACAGCTCCCCTACTATTACTCACAAACTGTGGGCCATTGCCTATCAACAATCTACATGGCTTTCCTATCTCCGAGAAATATTTTTGTAGATATCCAATCACTGTCTCCCTATTCGCATGCTTAATAGGATAGGATACTTGGATCAACACTCCACTACTATAAATATTTATGTACTGGCATAAGCTGTTGCTAGCACACGAGGTGGCAAAGAGGTTGCAAGAAGATCGATTGAGGCCAAAGACGCACTCGCAATAAATGCGCTGCCAATGTCCTCTTGGCTGCCAGTATTTAGATCACCACTGTAGACCAGAGTGCCCAGTCAGTCAGTCAGTCAGTCAGTCAGTCATCCAGTGAGTCAATGGGTCAAGTCGTCAGTTGCAGCCCAGTGGGAGTCGCAGTCGCAGTTAGTTCTCGCAAAACTAGTACGTAATGTATTAACCTGCTATGTAGTAGTATACTTCTTCACAAGGAATGTTCGTGCTATGTGATCTGTATACACTATTATTTTAGATCCCCAAATTAGAGTTTGAAATTTTTTAACACTCCACACTATAGCCAGTATTTCTTTTTCTTTTTTCTGTTGCTGTGTAGTTTAACTCATATTTGGTTAGAGCTCGGCTTGCAAAAGCTAGTGTATTATGTTCTCCCAAGCTAATATCCCACTTTCCTTGAAACAACTCACATGCTATTCCATACTCTGAGGTGCCAGTACCTAACTTAAGAGGTTTGTCCATCTTTAAGTGTTTTAAAATGGGTGCCTCTACTAGAGCTACTTTAATCTCATTAATGGCATTAGACTCTTTGTCTTCCCAAAGCTATTTAGTTTTTTTTTTCTTTAACAAATTTAATAATTAAAGCTTATCCATGTGCTGACCTTTAATATATTTCCTATCGATTTCTGCTAGTCCCAGAAATTTTTTCAATTTTTTCATACTTTTAGGTTCTGAACATTCTTTTATGGCTCTTACCCTGTCTGGATCCGCTTTTATTCCACTTATGCTACCAAGTTGCCAAGAAACTTACGTTCTCCTTTCCCCAAAATCGACTTTGACAGTCTTGTGGTGATACCTTTAAGGTAAAACCTTTCTATGGTTCTAACCAGTAAATCACAATATTCTTCCCGTGTCTTGGACACTAGGTGTAGGTTATCTGCATAGATTATCAGTTCTTTCAATAAATCCTTAGACTGCACAGCATCCAAGGCTGTTATGAACACAAACACTGAGATATTTAATCAAATTGGTATGACTTACCCTCATACAAAGAGGCAATACATCTCTTTGATTTCTCATCAAGTCTGACTTGCCAGTCCCCACATGTAAGATCTGTTGCGCTAACATACTTTGCTTGCTTGAATTTCATCAGTATTTCATCTATATTAACTGGTTCATCTCTTTTAGGTTCTATATGCTTATTTAGAGTACATGTGTCCAACACCAGACATATGGCCCCAGTTGATTTACACACTACCAATAATAAGTTATTGAGCACACTAGAACTCCTTTCTATTATTCCACCTTCTAACATTTTTTAATCTTTCACATCAGGTTGTCCACTTACGCTACTAGATAGGGTTTACAGAAAATAGGTGATTCATCTTTGATCTTACATACATAGCTTCCAAGTACTCCAGGTTTATCTGAGGAAACTTGTTCTACACTTCATCAATATTTACGACATAGTTTTTATGAAACTCAGTTAACAGATCAGATTCATAAGTTTTCATCATAATTAGTTCTTGCAGCATCCTTTGTGTATCCAAAGTGTTCTCTAAATCCATCACAGTGTTCGTTGTTACAAAGCAGATGTTATAGGTCTTGGTATTACCAGTAATCTTCCAACTAAATGATACTACAAATACTTGGTTTTGATAAGTACATGTGCTGAAAAATCCAGTATTACTTTAAATCTTATCAGTCAATCAATACCTAGTAACAACTGCAAATTTAAATTAGGTGCTACTACGCATGTCTTCATATATACGTAAAATTGTGTAATGCTATCGGTAACCATACTTCGTGTTTAATTTGTCTTGCTTTGGTTCCAGTTATTCCTACTACATATACTCTAGTAACAGGCAGTACTGGATGTGCTCTCTCATGTTTTAATACTTTGAACAAGGACTCGGTAACAACAACAATTTCACTTCCTGTATCTGTGTACACACTCACTTCCTGATTGTCAGTTGTTCCCTAAACTATTGGTCTAGAAAACCTGCAACCTGTTTCTTTGTCTTCTTCAGTAAGTAACCACTTTCATAGTGGTGTAATCTCACTAAAATCAACTAACTTTTTTTCATATGGGCTTACACTTAATTGGACGCATCCTGAATTATGACCCCTTGACCAGGACATCGATCGTTTTCCATTACTATTGTTGTTTGGTTTGTCGAAATAGGCTGCACTATTCTAGCACCTCCCTTTAGGCAACTACTTGCAAACATTTGTGTATCAACATTTTGTATGCCTCGTCTTTGATGTTTAGATTTACTATTGTGACTTTACTTACGTGACAATAATTAACCTCTTGTTTCTTCTGGTATTTAAATTTGCCTCTTTTTCTGGCACATATCCCCGTGACAGATTATTGCGCCCATTATTCATCATACTAGATTTTCAACAAATGACAGCAATTCATTCATGGTACACTAAACTCTATATAAAAATTCCTTTCTTCCATAGTACAGCAAATACCTTACCAATACCTTTCAATTATTGACAAAATTATTTAATAGGATAGACAAATTTGTGAATAAATTGGTAAAAGATTTGTTGTTCAAACTTTCATCTATTTTCTGCCTTATGTGCTAATCCATTCATTTATTTATCTGTATCACCAAGATTAATCAACACTTTACCCTACATCTTTTCTAGTACTGATTTCCGTACTTGTGGATGGGTCCATTTTTATTTGCATGTAACAATTCCATTGTTATTTACGAATCTGCATACAACAATTTTTGGTTCATTACACTGCATGGCCTTCTCCCGATCATCTTCCACTGATTTATTCGCAAATTTGTCAATCCTATTAAATAATTTTACCAAGACCTTAGCTAGCTATATTTCATCTACTGCGTTATCAAAATACTTAGATCTTGTTAGATACCATTCTATATTCTTTTTGAAACTACCCCATGAACTGTTAAAATGTTTTGGGTCCAATAATTCTAGTGACAATCTCTCTTGTGTTGTTTTAGACCAATATTAATGCTTGAATTTCTCTTGAAAAACATTCCACAATGTAAACTCCTGTGAGTAGGTGTTTCCCCACTCAGCAACATCCCCCTGCAAATAACTCTAAAACAAAATCTATCTTTCTAGAGTCTTCCCATTTTTGCAGTAATATCCTGGAAAACACTCACAGAAAATATGTTGGATATACTTTCCAATCTGGTTTAAACTTTGGAAAATGTTCATTCCACTTCCCAACTGCAATTCCTCTAATAGTGCTGTCGCATCAAAAGATTGACCTTCTGTTAATTTCCTTCTAGTTTTTGCCAATTTGTCCCATAGTCTTTTGAACTCATTGGTGTCGTTAGAGGCTTCCTCTCTGGAAAGCTGCTCATTTCCTGAAGTGCATGAAGTCTCCTGAAATTTCTGATTTAACAATGCCTGTATTTCTTCCTCCGAACCTGAATTTATCTCATGCGAATATACGGAATCTGTATTGTCGCTGCTGTTCTAAAATTTCTATATGAGTTTGTGCATTGACATCTGATCTTTTACCAGCTTACATTCTGGTTCTGAAAAGTTACATTAACTATCTACGTCTGTAGGCAAATCTTTAATATGTTCATGTATCCCCTGCTGAACTAAGCCCCATTGTTTCAAGACTTCGTTATGTATTTCTTCTCTTAACAAGTTGAGTCTTTGATCTGGCTTATGTCCTAAATGTACCTCTAATACTTCAGAGTGTCTTTAATCTGAGTTTGTAATTCTTGTTGCAGTCTGTTTTGGTTTTCATTGCTTGCTTATGAGTGTCTTTAATCTTAATCTGATTTCCTAAGTCTTGACTTTCCTAAGTCTTGACATAGTTGTACAAACTTACCATTAATACTCTAATACTTGTATGAATATCTCATCGATCTTCAAAAATTTTTCATTAAATTGTTTTATTACTTGTGAAAACTTTTCATTTGAATGTCTCTATATCTCTCTCAGTTTTTGTAATAACATTCCCATATTAACCTCTGTTGATTTTCCCTTGTTATCACCAGCATAAACAAACTCATAAATATTACTGAATCATCACACTATGCCCATAAAAACAATTTTGAAGTGAAATACTGGTGTAGCTCACTGTAGTCACACTGCAAGCTGGTGGTGATATGGTGTCGACGATTGCGTGATGACAATCCAGTGATTTAGATTGCTTGCTGGTGTTAGATCCATCATTGATAACTGTGCGCGGCAGGGATACAACTTCCTCAAATCCTGCCCTGAAATGAGATCCATCCTTCATGAAATCCTCCCCACTCCACCAAGAGTGTCTTTCCGCCGTCCACCTAACCTTCGTAACCTCTTGGTTCATCCCTATAAAATCCCCAAACCACCTTCCCTACCCTCTGGCTCCTACCCTTGTAACCGTCCCCAGTGTAAAACCTGTCCCATGTACCCTCCCATCACCACCTACTCCAGTCCTGTAACCCGGAAAGTGTACATGATCAAAGGCAGAGCCACGTATGAAAGCACCCACGTGATTTACCAACTGACCTGCCTACACTGTGAAGCTTTCTATGTGGGAATAACCAGCAACAAACTGTCCATTCGCATGAATGGACACAGGCAGACAGTGTTTGTTAGTAATGAGGATCACCCTGTGGCTAAACATGCCTTGGTGCACGGCCAGCACATCTTGGCACAGTGTTACACCGTCCGGGTTATCTGGATACTTCCCACCAACACCAACCTGTCAGAACTCCGGAGATGGGAACTTGCCCTTCAGTATATCCTCTCTTCTTGTTATCCGCCAGGCCTCAATCTCTGCTAATTTCAATTTGCCGCCACTCATACCTCACCTGTCTATCAACAACATCTTTGCCTCTGTACTTCCGCCTCGACTGACATCTCTGCCCAAACTCTTTGCCTTTACAAATGTCTGCTTATGTCTGTGTATGTGCGGATGGATATGTGTGTGTGCGCGCACGATTGTATACCTGTCCTTTTTTCCCCCTAAGGTAAGTCTTTCCGCTCCCGGGATTGGAATGACTCCTTACCCTCTCCCTTAAAACCCACATCCTTTCGTCTTTCCCTCTCCTTCCCTCTTTCCTGATGAGGCAACAGTTTGTTGCGAAAGCTTGAATTTTGTGTGTATGTTTGTGTTTGTTTGTGTGTCTGTCGACCTGCCAGCACTTTCATTTGGTAAGTCACATCATCTTTGTTTTTAGATATATTTTTCCCACGTGGAATGTTTCCCTCTATACATGTGCGGGTGATTGTGTGTGTGTGTGTGTGTGTGTGTGTGTGTGTGTGTGTGTGTGTGCGTGCGCGCGCGAGTGTATACCTGTCCTTTTTTCCCCCTAAGGTAGGTCT
Source organism: Schistocerca americana (assembly GCF_021461395.2). NCBI lineage: Eukaryota > Metazoa > Arthropoda > Insecta > Orthoptera > Acrididae > Schistocerca > Schistocerca americana. The sequence goes on along the minus strand of NC_060124.1, from coordinate 377,494,539 downwards.
TTCCGCTCCCGGGATTGGAATGACTCCTTACCCTCTCCCTTAAAACCCACATCCTTTCGTCTTTCCCTCTCCTTCCCTCTTTCCTGATGAAGCAACCGTTGGTTGCGAAAGCTTGAATTTTGTGTGTATGTTTGTGTGTCTATCTATCTGCCAGCACTTTTGTTTGGTTTAAGCGCTGTTTGTGTGTCTATCGACCTGCCAGCACTTTCGTTTGGTTTAAGCGCTGGCAGGTTGATAGACACACAAACATACACACAAAATTCAAGCTCAAAATAGCAATTGTTAACCATGAATTGCCACTAACTACTTCTGTTGTAGTACACGAAATTTGAATCTTGCAACCAAGAAAAGTAATACGTCCTTGTAGTAACTCCTGTTGACCAGTTTCATTTGGTGTTATTGAAAACGTATCCACTGTCTTGTACACTGGAAGTCTGCTCCTTCTTCTATACATTCTCCTCCTGTACGGCATGGCGATGTGTAGCGTGCGGCTGCCTCGACGCAAATGAGCCTGCAGCTGCCTCAGTACCGGATGACGCCACTGATAAGAGCTCCGAGCGGCAGTTATCGGCGCCGTTGCGCAACCGAACTGAGTTTTTCTGCAACATGGTCCTAGTAAAACTAGGGACCGTGCTGCGCAACAGCCTCGCTCAGAGGCTAAGTCCCACTCAAGGTCACCCGCCTTACACAGCGGCATACGGAAAACGCACACAGCCATCGAATCTTCTGGCGAAGATGATGAGTATGTCACTTGTTGAAACGTCGCAGTTTGAAGACACCACCACCCGGCTGGAAGCCCGAGCACTCTTCGCCAGCTGTATATGCCGGGAAAGCATACATTCACAAAATTCAAGCTTTCGCAACCAACGGTTGCTTCATTAGGAAAAAGGGAAAGATGAAAGGATGTGGGTTTTAAGGGAGAGGGTAAGGAGTCATTCCAATCCCGGAAGTGGAAAGACTTACCTTAGGGGAAAAAAAGGACAGGTATACACTCGCACACACACACATATCCATCCGCACATACACAGACACAAGCAGACATTTGTAAAGGCAATGGGGATATATATATATAAAAACAAAGATGATGTGACTTACCGAACGAAAACGCTGGCAGGTCGATAGACACACAAAGATACACACAAAATTCTAGCTTTCGCAACAAACGGTTGCTTCGTCAGGAAAGAGGGAAGGAGAGGGAAAGACGAAAGGAAGTGGGTTTTAAGGGAGAGGGTAAGGAGTCATTCCAATCCCGGGAGTGGAAAGACTCACCTTAGGGGGGGAAAAAGACGGGTATACACTCGCACACACACACATATCCATCCACACATATACAGACACAAGCAGACATATTTAAAGACAAAGAGTTTGGGCAGAGATTTCAGTCGAGGCGGAAGTGCAGAGGCAAAGATGATGTTGAATGACAGGTGAGGTATGAGTGACGGCAACTTGAAATTAGCGGAGATTGAGGCCTGGTGGGTAACGGGAAGAGAGGATATATTGAAGAGCAAGTTCTCATCTCCGGAGTTCGGATAGGTTGGTCTTGGTGGGAAGTATCCAGATAACCCGGACGGTGTAACACTGTGCCAAGGTGTGCTGGCCGTGCACCAAGGCATGTTTAGCCACAGGGTGATCCTCATTACCAACAAACACTGTCTGCCTGTGTCCATTCATGTGAATGGACAGTTTGTTGCTGGTCATTCCCACATAGAATGCATCGTAGTGTAGGCAGGTCAGTTGGTAAATCACGTGGGTGCTTTCACATGTGGCTCTGCCTTTGATCGTGTACACCTTTCGGGTTACAGGACTGGAGTAGGTGGTGGTGGGAGGGTGCATGGGACAGGTTTTACACCGGGGGCGGTTAAAAGGATAGGAGCCAGAGGGTAGGGAAGGTGGTTTGGGGATTTCATAGGGATGAACTAGCAGGTTACGAAGGTTAGGTGGACGGCGGAAAGACACTCTTGGTGGAGTGGGGAGGATTTCATGAAGGATGGATCTCATTTCAGGGCAGGATTTGAGGAAGTCGAATCCCTGCTGGAGAGCCACATTCAGAGTCTGGTCCAGTCCTGGAAAGTATCCTGTCACAAGTGGGGCACTTTTGTGGTTCTTCTGTGGGGGATCCTGGGTTTGAGGGGATGAGGAAGTGGCTCTGGTTATTTGCTTCTGTACCAGGTCGGGAGGGTAGTTGTGGGATGCCAAAGCTGTTGTCAGGTTGTTGGTGTAATGGTTCAGGGATTCCGGACAGGAGCAGATTCGTTTGCCACGAAGACCTAGGCTGTAGGGAAGGGACCGTTTGATGTAGAATGGGTAGCAGCTGTCATAATGAAGGTACTGTTGCTTGTTGGTGGGTTTGATGTGGACGGATGTGTGAAGCTGGCTATTGGACAGGTGGAGATCAACATCAAGGAAAGTGGCATGGGATTTGGAGTAGGACCAGGTGAATCTGATGGAACCAAAGGAGTTGAGGTTGGAGAGGAAATTCTGGAGTTCTTCTTCACTGTGAGTCCAGATCATGAAGATGTCATCAATAAATCTGTACCAAACTTTGGGTTGGCAGGCCTGGGTAACCAAGAAGGCTTCCTCTAAGCGACCCATGAATAGGTTGGCGTGCGACGGGGCTATCCTGATACCCATGGCTGTTCCCTTTAATTGTTGGTATGTCTGGCCTTCAAAAGTGAAGAAGTTTTGGGTCAGGATGAAGCTGGCTAAGGTGATGAGGAAAGAGGTTTTAGGTAGGGTGGCAGGTGATCGGCGTGAAAGGAAATGCTCCATCGCAGTGAGGCCCTGGACGTGCGGAATATTTTTGTATAAGGAAGTGGCATCAATGGTTACAAGGATGGTTTCCGGGGGTAACAGATTGGGTAAGGATTCCAGGCGTTCGAGAAAGTGGTTGGTGTCTTTGATGAAGGATGGGAGACTGCATGTAATGGGTTGAAGGTGTTGATCTATGTAGGCAGAGATACGTTCTGTGGGGGCTTGGTAACCAGCTACAATGGGGCGGCCGGGATGATTGGGTTTGTGGATTTTAGGAAGAAGGTAGAAGGTAGGGGTGCGGGGTGTCGGTGGGGTCAGGAGGTTGATGGAGCCAGGTGAAAGGTTTTGCAGGGGGCCTAAGGTTCTGAGGATTCCTTGAAGCTCCGCCTGGACATCGGGAATGGGGTTACCTTGGCTCTCTGCTGGAAATATCACTTTGCCACGAAGAAAAATTATCCTAATCCTACTCCTAATGATCCAACTCCCCAAGACACCATCCAAATTGAACCCTGCCTGGAACAGTTCCGTCCTCCGTCGCAGCGGGACCCACCTCCTCTTCCTCAAAATCACCCTCTCAAAACCTTCCAGGAATTTCTGACTTCCAGCCTTGCATCTCAATCCTTCTTAAAAAACCTTAATCCTACTCCCAACATCACCACTGCTGAAGCCCAGGCTATCCATGATCTGAAGGCTGACCGATCCATCGTCATTCTTCCGGCGGACAAGGGTTCCACGACCATGGTACTTGATTGTCGGGAGTATGTGGCTGAGGGACTGCGTCAGCTTTCAGACAACACCACATTGCCAAGGTAACCCCATTCCCGATGTCCAGGCGGAGCTTCAAGGAATCCTCAGAACCTTAGGCCCCCTGCAAAACCTTTCACCTGGCTCCATCAACCTCCTGACCCCACCGACACCCCGCACCCCTACCTTCTACCTTCTTCCTAAAATCCACAAACCCAATCATCCCGGCCGCCCCATTGTAGCTGGTTACCAAGCCCCCACAGAACGTATCTCTGCCTACATAGATCAACACCTTCAACCCATTACATGCAGTCTCCCATCCTTCATCAAAGACACCAACCACTTTCTCGAACGCCTGGAATCCTTACCCAATCTGTTACCCCCGGAAACCATCCTTGTAACCATTGATGCCACTTCCTTATACACAAATATTCTGCACGTCCAGGGCCTCACTGCGATGGAGCATTTCCTTTCACGCCGATCACCTGCCACCCTACCTAAAACCTCTTTCCTCATCACCTTAGCCAGCTTCATCCTGACCCACAACTTCTTCACTTTTGAAGGCCAGACATACCAACAATTAAAGGGAACAGCCATGGATACCAGGATGGCCCCCTCGTACGCCAACCTATTCATGGGTCGCTTAGAGGAAGCCTTCTTGGTTACCCAGGCCTGCCAACCCAAAGTTTGGTACAGATTTATTGATGACATCTTCATGATCTGGACTCACAGTGAAGAAGAACTCCAGAATTTCCTCTCCAACCTCAACTCCTTTGGTTCCATCAGATTCACCTGGTCCTACTCCAAATCCCATGCCACTTTCCTTGACGTTGACCTCCACCTGTCCGATGGCCAGCTTCACATGTCCGTCCACATCAAACCCACCAACAAGCAACAGTACCTCCATTATGACAGCTGCCACCCATTCCACATCAAATGGTCCCTTCCCTACAGCCTAGGTCTTCGTGGCAAACGAATCTGCTCCAGTCCGGAATCCCTGAACCATTACACCAAGAACCTGACAACAGCTTTCGCATCCCGCAACTACCCTCCCGACCTGGTACAGAAGCAAATAACCAGAGCCACTTCCTCATCCCCTCAAACCCAGAATCCCCCACAGAAGAACCACAAAAGTGCCCCACTTGTGACAGGATACTTTCCGGGACTGGACCAGACTCTGAATGTGGCTCTCCAGCAGGGATTCGACTTCCTCAAATCCTGCCCTGAAATGAGATCCATCCTTCATGAAATCCTCCACACTGCACCAAGAGTCTCTTTCCGCCGTCCACCTAACCTTCGTAACCTGTTAGTTCATCCCTATGAAATCCCCAAACCACCTTCCCTACCCTCTGGCTCCTATCCTTGTAACCGCTCCCGGTGTAAAACCTGTCCCATGCACCCTCCCACCACCACCTACTCCAGTCCTGTAACCCGGAAGGTGTACACGATCAAAGGCAGAGCCACATGTGAAAGCACCCATGTGATTTACCAACTGACCTGCCTACACTATGATGCATTCTATGTGGGAATGACCAGCAACAAACAGTGTTTGTTGGTAATGAGGATCACCCTGTGGCTAAACATGCCCTGGTGCACGGCCAGCACATCTTGGCACAGTGTTACACCGTCCGGGTTATCTGGATACTTCCCACCAACACCAACCTATCCGAACTCCGGAGATGGGAACTTGCTCTTCAATATATCCTCTCTTCCCGTTACCCACCAGGCCTCAATCTCCGCTAATTTCAAGTTGCCGCCACTCATACCTCACCTGTCATTCAACATCATCTTTGCCTCTGCACTTCCGCCTCGACTGACATCTCTGCCCAGACTCTTTGTCTTTAAATATGTCTGCTTGTGTCTGTATATGTGTGGATGGATATGTGTGTGTGTGCGAGTGTATACCCGTCTTTTTCCCCCCCTAAGGTGAGTCTTTCCACTCCCGGGATTGGAATGACTCCTTACCCTCTCCCTTAAAACCCACTTCCTTTCGTCTTTCCCTCTCCTTCCCTCTTTCCTGACAAAGCAACCGTTTGTTGCGAAAGCTAGAATTTTGTGTGTATGTTTGTGTGTCTATCGACCTGCATTAAAAACAAAGATTCCATGACTTACCAAATGGGAAAGCGCTGGTAGATAGACACAATAAAAAAACACACACACAAAATTTCAAGCTTTCGCAACCAACGGTTGCTTCCTCAGGAAAGAGGGAAGGAGAGGGAAAGACGAAAGGATGTGGGTTTTAAGGGAGAGGGTAAGGAGTCATTCCAATCTCGGGAGCGGAAAGACTTACCTTAGGGGGAAAAAAGGAAAATGTCTGATTGTGTCTGTGTATGTGCGGATGGATATGTGTGTGTGTGTCTGAGTGTATACCTGTCCTTTTTTCTCCCTAAGGTAAGTCTTTCCGCTCCCGGGATTGGAATATCTCCTTACCCTCTCCCTTAAAAGCCACATCCTTTCGTCTTTCCCTCTTTCCTTATGAAGCAACCGTTTGTTGCGAAAACTAGAATTTTGTGTGTATGTTTGTGTGTCTATCGACCTGCATTAAAAACAAAGATTCCATGACTTACCAAACGGGAAAGCGGTGGTAGATAGACACAATAAAAAAACACACACACAAAATTTCAAGCTTTCGCAACCAACGATTGCTTCCTCAGGAAAGAGGGAAGGAGAGGGAAAGACGAAAGGATGTGGGTTTTAAGGGAGAGGGTAAGGAGTCATTCCAATCTCGGGAGCGGAAAGACGTACCTTAGGGGGAAAAAAGGAAAATGTCTGCTTGTGTCTGTGTATGTGCGGATGGATATGTGTGTGTGTCCGAGTGTATACCTGTCCTTTTTTCTCCCTAAGGTAAGTCTTTCTGCTCCCAGGATTGGAATGTCTCCTTACCCTCTCCCTTAAAACCCACATCCTTTCGTCTTTCCCTCTTTCCTTACGAAACAACCGTTGGTTGCGAAAGCTTGAATTTTGTGTGTATGTTTGTGTGTCAGGACCAGCCAGACAGGAGGAATATAACTATAGTTCTGAATGAGATCAAAGTGAGGAAAAACATGATAGCAACTATCCAAATAAAGAAAAAAAAGTTCTGGATATTTATTTAAGAACAATAAGTTTATAAAAGACAAACAGGCATGGAAAATTTTGGAAAAGGAAACAGTCAAAGATCTACTGGAAGTAACAAAGTGTCAAAATTACAGGACAGCACAAAACAGGAAAAAGTGGTTGCAGTGACAAGGCATAGCCTTTAGAATATGATGACGCAGAATACAAATGTCTGAGGGATGAGTTCACAGTGCTGCCAGTTTGATCCCTACCTGATCCCATACATCAAACTGGTATGAGCCTAGTCAACAGCCACATTAAAGTAGCATGCATCGCACAGCAACAAGTTCACTGCCAGCAGCTGTTTGCAAACAATGCAGCCTTGATCCAACAGATACTCAAACACCTATGGTAACCTGATTCCAAAGCTAAGAACTTAGACTCTCAATGAACAAGGTCATCCAGAGTAAGAACTATAGAGATATTGAGAGCTTAAGACCAAATTCACCAGTTGGACTGCTAACAAAGATTCCTATTTTGGACACCTTGTACAACAGCACCTCTAATGTATTTAAAACAAAAAGAGGTAATTCCCTCTTGTGTGTCATGTGGGCACCTGGTACCACAGCAGCTGTACTGTATTTAAAAAAGAGACGCATAATTCCCTCTTGCATGTGTGTAAATAAATTCTTTTGGTAGCTGCAGAACACAATTTCACACCAGATTGTTTTGTTCAGTGTCGTCAACATTAGTAAATTTTGTATTCTACTGACAGTGTTAATTTATCTGGCATTTGTGAAGTTGTTTGACAATTGCCTGTCTTTGTTTCCTCTTCCTGTGGGATTACGCCACTTATTAAAGCACTGTTAAACAATACTGTCTTGTTAAGTTGTAGCTGTTGTATCATAGCTTAATTAATTTTTAGCTGTTTTTCTCCCATATCTTTTTGCAATAATTCTGCCATTCATTTTCTTCCACTAGCACAGAGAATTAATATTATTCTCCCCAAACAAGGAATACTTCAGCATGTAATCTGAGGATTTAGTGTTCCATATTTGTATACTCCCTTAAGTATGTTATACTATGTTACATTATGGTAATAATACCACAGAAATAAGAAGGGGAGAAATGCATTAGAAACGTATCATGTCAAACCAAAAAATATAACTCAATTACTTTACCTGCAGCATAGCACTGCAATATAATGGAACGATTAGGCCTGTCATGTTACAACCACCATGGTGAGTAGTTTGCCCTGCAATACTTATTGCTCAACATTGTGAGCACAAGCAGAATACAAATTCCCCAATATCCTGATAATTGTTTGTCTCAGTCCTCCATGAGTATCTCAACTCTACAACCATCTATACTGACACTACTAAAGTCAATGATTGCTGCATACTTCTATACCACAACAAACAACAATCCCCATCAGGTGATTGCGATGTGTTCACTGCTGAGCTGATAGCCTGTACCCAAACTATACAATGCATCAAAATCCAAGAAAATAAGAACGTTCTACTGTGTACTGTGATGCAATGAGCTGCCTACAAACAACTGATCAGTGCTATGAATGGGAAAGACAGGTATAAAAAACCTGCTTCTGAGCTTTACAATGCTGGCATCTTGATCTTCTTTACCAGAATACCAAATTACATTGGTTTTCTATGAAATGAATCCTTCAAACAAAGGGCCAAGGAGTCTACAACAAGAGAGCTGTTAGATACTGGAATCCCTGGTACTGACACGAGAGCACAGCTACAGCACTTCATTTTAAGGATATGGGAAATGATGTGGCAAACTCCAACAGCTACCAATAAATTAAGAATGATCAAAGGAACTAGGGGTACTTGTAAGACTTCCATATTTTCTTTAGTCAAGGATCTGCCATAATAACAGAGGTAGGACCTTCCTCTAAATTTGACATCTCCAAACATTCCATTATTTAACTGATCTTATGATTTATTGTGTTTCAGGCAAATACAACCGATATAAATGACTCACAAGGTAAAAACATTGGAAATGACACGGTTACACATTAAGTACCAAGCAGCCATTTGCAGCTGATGGTCTCATCGAGATTGACTTGGAGGGCTTCCAGTTAAGTTCTAGTCCTTACTACATCCCCATGTTCCATCCCTACCCTGAGACTACCAATGTTGTAGCTCAAACAATGCCCTAGATATTAAGATTCTCCTTCACCTATCACATACTATACTTGACTTGCAGCACTGATGTATGCTGGAAACAATACCTTCAGCTCAATGGAAAGCTGCCGTCTCTGTCGCACACACAATAATTAGCAGCTAAGCACACAGCAACAGAGGGACTGATAACCATGCAGTTTAGTTCCTCAAACCAGTAATAATAATAATAATAATAATAATAATAATAATAATAAACAGACTTTCCTTTATCCTGTTATTTGTCCTCCTAATGATGAGCTCATACTAAATTCTTTCTCCATCCTTGATGTGTTTTGAAGTGATGGATTAGAACACTACAAACTTTTGAACAGATTGAATCAGTAGTAAGAATGTCTGGGTATGTTCAGTGTCCTGCAGCTTTTGTATAATACAGATACTGTTGATGATGGGCAATACCCGAAACAAGTCTGGTGAAATAAAATACAACCACAGTGCAGCTTTTGTCAAATAATTAATTAATAAGATGACATGATTACAATGAATCAGTAGTGTTGGGATGAGATTCTGATTAATCATACTGCACATTCAACCAATGGAATACAATTTCTTTAACTTCAGTTGGCACAATTGGCCTAATTTTCCATGTACATTTCCATGTATATGAACATTTCTAAAGCTTCACAGCACTCAAGATTCTTAGATTAGATTAGATTACATTCAGTTAGACCCAGAAACTGAGATGATTCTCATGGGTGTGGAACATGTCAGAAAGACAGATTTTACTATAATGACTGATTTTACTATAATGACTTCAAACAAGTTCCTACACGCAAGCCTTATCAAACTGAAATAATCTTTATGATACATCAGATTGAAATAATCTTTATAACAACAAGCACCACTTTTTCTAATTCAGGTTTTCTGTGATTTTTATAAAATGCTGGGAAGGTACCTGTTGATACTTAAAGAAAACAAAGAAATCAGTTTCTTACGTGATACACAAAGGGCTGTTTATTATTCCATCCCTGGCATTTATGATGAAGGAAGCTGCATTTAAAATACTGATTTTAGTCCTCTTGTCCTGCCAGAAAAGTGAATCTGACACACAAATTTTCTGAATAAAGCTTCAGTATGCTGTTTCTTGAATCATTTTATAAGCGAAATATGGTGTTTTGGTGTACAACAGGAAGAACATGCTTCAAAATTACTTGGAGTAGCCACTGCCTTTGCAAAGGATCTTGATTTTAAGGGCAAATGTTATCTACAAAAACTTATTCAAAATTTATTGGCCAAGCTTCCCAAAAATTTGATTCATTAGAAACTTTCTGGACTATTCTAGTTTCTATATTGGTTTTCTACAAGCCTGACATTTTGAACTTCATGATCGTTACACCAATACTTTATGCATTACTTGAGTGATAAAACTAGCAGGTTTAGTTCAATGCTCATTTGCATTTGTTGCTAATAATGATGTTGACTCATACTCGATAGCTTTGTTCTGGGGGTACTAATACTCACATGTTTTACTTCCATTCTGAATACCTCTACCAAAATAAAATAGTTTTATCACTGTTAAAATTTTGCTGTAGCTAGTGAATCCATTTTTATTTCATTTTTTAAAATTACTATGAACGTTCATCTGCAGCAACAGCTTCTTTTTCCTATAATGTGTCTACCACACAATTTGATAATTCATGTCAGACACCGTCTACTCTCTGCGTTTTGATTTACTAATGGCCAGCTCTCTCTTTCCACTGATAAGTTACTTAATAGAACCAAGTGTCAAATAATGTGAGTGTTACATAAAACATATCTCTTCAGTGACTTCACTGCAGTAATGTCATCTACATAAGAAGGGTTGTAGACTATTTTGCTGATGCAGTAGCCTATGAATCATCTCATGTACTTCAATATAAATGCACTTGTATGTGTGTGACCATTTGTCAATGTTACACCTAAATACTCAGAGTGTAGTAGCAGCTTGGAACATTCTAGAGATGATGTTGCCCAAATGAAAAGTAAAAATACATCACCACTGTATTGCAGATAAGTTATAAAACAAACTCCAGGAATGAGGTGTTAATACTACTGTTTCCATATTATCTTTGCCATCCTCTTGATGGTGTATGATGATCTTGGTATTAAACGTCAACTACCAAATATGCAAATACACAGCAACAACAACCAAAGATATTATTAAAAAAATCTAACTCACATTGGATATTTTAAATTTGGTTTTATACATTACTTTTATATTTAAATTTTTATATCTGTATTATTTATACATTACTTTATACATTATTTACAGTTTCATTATACTGACTACTCCTACTACTACACAACAGAAACAGCTGTTACTGTACATAATAGCAGCTAAGTAACAGCGATTATATTAGTTACTTATGACACTAGTTAACAGCATCTTTAAGAGCAAATAGGATATGGAAAGTGTCATCAGTAATGTAAGCTCCCTATAATTAATTATTGTCAGCTGTTTATGTGGTTTACAACTGACAGCAGATTTTTGTCACATACCTGGTATCATGTATGTCTTGACTTCCTCCACAGCTATAAGGTTTCTCCCTCAAAATATATAACATTTTGCCTTTTAATGCTACTAATGAGCAGTTCTTAAGAAATGCAAAAGTATTGGTGACATCTGATTTTTTTTTGTTAAAAGTAAAACTAAGGTAATCCTTATCTTCCTAAATATTTTGTGCATGGTGCACATTAGATTCAGGTAATAGTATGTATAGGAGTATGCCTTGGCCTCATTTCATTCAAATGTTGCTCGAGTACGTCTATTACATCCCCTGCTGAAGACCCTTCCATTTTAACTTGCTTCAGTAGAATATCACTGTTGCCCGAAGAGAGGAGGAATGTATATGCTCTGTAACATAAATTTCCATTTTAGAAATTAAACAAAATATTAAAATAGCACAGAGCTAAACAATTAGCTTTCATAGATTTCTGCTTAACACAAATTACATTTCTAGCACAAAATTAATGTTTCTGTAACATGAATTACCAATGCCAATTATACACTAACACTATTTATTTAAAATATAGAACAGAGATGATTAAAACTGTGTGCTGTATATAATATGCTGAGTAAAACATAAAATCATTATATGTAGCCTCCATCATGCACTGTTATGCCATAAGAGATGAATTTTCATTATATGGATACATTTATAAGAATCATTTTCATACTCAAGCTAATTAGAAAAGAAAGAATAACCAAAATTTTTGTATACAGTCAATATGTTTAACTTAAAATATTCAGTTCAAATATGAAGCCTGTACTGGTCATACTGTGAAAACAGCACTCTACATCATAAGCTCATTTCAGGCAGTCCTATTCAAAACTGGTCATGCTGGTAAAAAGAAGTATAAGGACAATCCAAGAAACAATAACCTAATGCACATTTCTACTGTGCAGACCAATTCTGTGCAGGCATCAGCAATCCATCTGAGATCAAATAGATTCCTTGAGATTTTGTTTCAATGTTACATGAGTGGCAATAAAAATAACTTTTTATTGTGCATTATATGATTTTTAACATGAACTGTGGGATACAAAATTGCCCAGACTAATGTCAGAAGTGTCATTCAATTTTCGAATGCTCATAAAATGAAACTTGCAGAAATTTATCTTTAACTAAAGGAAGTGTATTGTGATGCAATAATGAACAACAAAAAGGAGAGAAGGTTGTATATGTTCAACAACGAATGAACAAATGTACATAATAAAACATCCAAATTTGGAAGGTAAGAGACAAAAACTGGCAGAAATAAAGCTATGCAAGTGAGTCATGTGTCATGCCTCCAGAGCTTGGTCAGTGAGAGCATTGCCTGCAAAATGCAAGGTTCTGGGACCAGCATGCACTTTTAATCTGCCATGTGGTTTCAAAGCAGCACACACTCTGCTGGGGAGTGACAGATTGATTCTGGTACTTGCATTCTTATTACAAGCCAACACTATTACAAAATCAAATTCTTTGATCAACTACCACAGAGACATATAAATTTTTCTGGCATTTCCTGCCTATAGAACATACTCTCACATATCGTAACAGGTGTTAACCTTGCTCTTCAGTTGTGCAAAAAATAACACACATCACAAAATATGCCTTTATTCTTACAGTACATAGATGACTACTTTTGATCAATAAGCATCATTAGCTCCATATAATAATGTAGTTCTAGTGATAAACTGACTGATTAGCCTTAGTGGGAAAGGAGAGGATCCTTCCACAATGGAAGTCTTTCTGCTAATCTGATCAATTATGTACCTATTTACAAATCTTGTAAATAATATGGGAGGAACACTAGTATTAGATACCCTGTCAATGTTAAGGACATTAGAAATGGAGCAAAATCTTGGATCACAGAAGGACGGAAAAGGTAATTACTCATGGATCTTACTATTGCATAGTGTTATTCACCTTAACTAATTTAGGGAGCCCACAAAAATCTTAAATCTCATTGCTGAATGGAAATTTGGAACACTCTATTTGCTAACGTGAATCCAGTACACCACTCACTCAGCAAATACAATGTCCTTCAATAACTCTATAACAAGACTACAATAACAATTATTCTTGACAGCATGTATGTACATACTAAAAGAACTGTTTTTCCTCTGATAGTGTATCTATTTACTCATTCCCCATTTACAAATATTCTCCTCTATGTTGCAGTCAACAAAACACTACGAGTCAATGTGTTGGTCTGCTTGCCTCATTACCCTTCCAACAGGTACATCTCCCTTTATATACATGTTTTCTAATACACATCAACATCTTCCCATTTACATGAGTTCATTTTGCAAGTGTTTCATCTCACTTCTAGTATGACCTCTCTGTCTTTGTTGATGTCTCTCCTTCCTTTCTTATTTATCTCGATGGCCATGCATCAGTCTGTTTTTACATGGTCTTCAACTAATCTTTTTCATATCATTTCTTTTCAGTGTCCTTTTTCTCCTTCTTCTCAGTCTAGTTTCCACATCTTTTAATTTCATTTAATCTTTATTTATTTCTCTAAATTTTTTACACCTCACAGCATTTATCTCTGACTAGACAGCTACCTTTATAAGGGCCTCAACTTTAATTATAATCATTACTGAGTACACACATTTTCCATTTGATGCATGCAAGTGTATTTCTTCTAGAAGTTAACTGTGTCACATTGCAACACACATATCCTACATCTACATCTACATTGATACTCTGAAAATCACATTTAAGTGCCTGGCAGATGGTTCATTGAACCACAATCATAATAGTTCTCTATTATTCCAATCTCATACAGCACATGGAAAAAATGAACACTTATATCTTTAGGTGCATGCTCTGATTTCCCTTATTTTATTATGGTGTTCATTTCTCCTCATGTAGGTCGGCCTCAACAAAATATTTTCACACTCAGAGGAGAAAGTTGGTAACTGAAATGTTGTGAGGACATTCCACCACAATGAAAAACGCCTCCATTTTAATAATGTCCCTGGATCATTTCGGTAACACTCTCTTCCCTATTTTGCAATAATACAAAACATGCTGCCCTTCTTTGAACTTTCTCGATGTACTCCTTCAAGCCTATCTGGTATGGATCCCACACTACACAGCAGTATTCTAAAAGAGAATGGACAAGTGTAGTGCAGGCAGTCTCTCTAGTAGATCCGTTACATTTTCCATGTGTCCTGCCAATAAAACGCAGTCTTTGGTTAGCCTTCCCCACAACTTTTTCTGTTTTCCTTCCAATTTAAGTTGTTCGTAATTGTAATTCCTAGGTATTTAGTTGAATTTACTGCCTTTATATCTGACAAATTTATCATGTAACCAAAGTTTAATGGATTTCTTTTGGCACTCATGTCGATGATGTCACACTTTTTGTTACTTAGTGTCAATTGCCAATTTTCACACCATACAGATATCTTTTCTAAAGCATTTTGCAATCTGCTTTGATCTTCCTATGACTTTACTAGTCGATAAATGACAGCATCATCTGCAAACAACCTAAGAGGGTTGCTCAGATTGTCTCTTAAATGGTTTACATAGATAAGGAACACCAAAGGGCCTATAACACTACCTTGGCGAATGCCAGAAATCACTTCTGTTTTACTCTATGACTTTCCGTCAGTTACTACAAACTGTGACCTCTCTGACAGGAAATCATGAATCCAGTCACATAACTGAGACGATATTCCATAAGCACGCAAGTTCACTACAAGCTGCTTTTGTGGAACAGTGTCAAAAGCCTTCTGGAAATCTAGAAATATGGAATCAACTTGAAATCCTGTCAATAGCTCTCAACACTTTGTGTGAGTAAAGAGCTAGTTGTGCTTCACAAGAACGATGTTTTTTAAATCCATGTTGACTATGTGTCAATAGACTTTTTTTTGTTGAGGTAATTCATAATGTTTGAACACAATATATGTTCCAAAAGCCTGCTACATACCAATCTTAATGATATGGACCTGTAATTTAGTGGATTACTTCTACCACTTTTCTTGAATATGGATGTGACATTTACAACTTTCCAGTCTTTGGATATGGATCTTTCGTCAAGCGAATGGTTGTATATGACTGTGGAGCTATTGTATCAGCATACTCTGAAAGGAACCTAACTGGTATACAGTCTGGACCAGAAGACTAACTTTTATTAAGTGATTTAAGTTGCTTCACTACTCCGAGGATATTTACTTCTACGTTACTCATGTTGGCAGCTGTTATTGATCCGAATTCTGGAATATTTACTTTGTCTTCTTTGGTGAAGGAATTTCAGAAGGCTGTGTTTAGTAACTCTGCTTTGACAGCACTGTTGTCTATAGTATTTCCAATGCTATTGTGCAGAGATGTTATTGATTGTGTCTTGTTGCCAGCATAGTTAGTTCATTAGTTACATGTTCCATCACTCAATCTCACGGTAATGTGTCAAGTGCATAAGAAATGCACACATGAATCAAGGTTTCTTTCTTTTGTTAAAAATAATAATAATAATAAATGTTTAAAATTTTTATTACCTTCCCCACTCCCTTAAATGGCACAAAATGCATATTATTATACCTACAGATTTATTTATTTATACCTATAGATTTATTTATTCCTATTCAAGAATTAATATGTGTTATAGAAGGAGTTGTCAAAGAGATATGAGTTTAGTTTATTTTTAAAACTATTACTGCTGTCTGTCAGACATTTTATTTCATCTGGTAATTTATAAAAACGTTTTACAGCAGCTTTTCTGTGCCAAAGATAGGTTAAGTAGAGGATAGTGTAAATCCTTCTTTCTTCTGGTATTATAATCATGAATGTCACCTTTGTTTATAAACTGGTCCATGTTGTTGAGAACAAACTTGATTACTGAGTAAATGAACTGTGAGGTTGTTATAAGGATTCCTAACCTTTTAAACAGATGCCTACAAGACGTGCGACTATGAGCACCACACATTATTCTAACAATTTTCTTTTGAGCAGTGAATAATTTCTGCCTAAGTGTTGAGTTACTCCAAAATATTATTCCGTATGACATCAGAGAGTGAAAGTAAGCAAATTATGTTAGCTTGATAATCTCTATACCCTCAAAATTAGCAATTTTTCTGATTGCAAAAGTTGCCGAACCTTATTGCTTTAGGAGATCCATAATATGAATTTTTCAATTAAGATTCTCATCTATACTGCATGTACACCCAAAAACTTAGGATGCTCTACCCTGGCTACTGACTGTGTTATATTTATAGAAGGAACTGTACTCCTTGTAGTAGAAAATTGGATGCACTTTTTTTTTCTTTCGAAATTCGCAGCAAGCCCATTTGCAGAAAAACAATCAATAACTTTTCCAAAGACAGTATTTGTATAAATTTCTATTGGAATTTCTTTCACTGGATTAATAATGATGCTTGTATCATCAGTAAACAGTGTCAGTTTAGCTTCTTGTTCCAGATAAGAAGGGAGGTCATTCACATATGTCAAGAACAGAAGGGGACCCATGATTGAACCCTTTGGAACACCTAATGTAATTTCACCCCAATTAGATGAAGTGGGAAACTTCCTTAAATCACTTACAGCACATAGAGAAACTTTTTGCTTCCTGTTCTGTAGATATGACTTAAATCATTCATACACTGTTCCATTTATACCACAGGATTGTAATTTCTGTAACAAAAATTCATGGTTCACACAATCAAATGCTTTGGATAAGTCACAGAAAATTCCTATTGATGTCATTTTTCTGTTTAAGGACTCTGTTATGTTGGCAGTGAAACTGAATATTGCTGATTCAGTGGAACAGCATCTTTGAAATCCAAACTGTGGTTTACTAAGTATCCCATTACTGTTGAGATGGCTAACCACTCGAGTACATTACTTTCTTGACTATTTTTGAAAATGTTGTAAGCAAGGATCATGGCCAGTAATGATTGACATCTGTGGTGTTTCCTTTTTTGTAGAGTAGAGAACTCTACTATAGACCCTGACAAAAATGTAAGAACTGTGTCTAATAAGTTAGATTAATATGCAGAGATTCAAAAACTGAACTACCGAAGGACTCATGTGAGACTAAATACTTTCCCCCTGATTAGGAACTTGTAGTATGTCACAAAAGCAGTTTACTTTCCGACGCAAACGATAATGCGAGAACTGTGCATCAGATATCAAATTAATATGCAGGAACTCAAGAAACTAAACTATCAAAGCGCACAGATAAAATTATGCAATTCGCTCCTGGCTAGGAACTCATAGAAGTCACACAATCAGTTACTTCCTTCTTGGTGCTCCTGTCTTGGCTAGTTGATGCTGCTATTGCATTAAATACCAGTTTAATTAGTTACAGCAAGAATACACCAGCCTGGAGTGATAATGAATTAAGCCATGACCAATCCAGGGTAGATCAGCAACAGATCTATAACCAGCCATCCCTAGAGATAATTACCACACCTCTTGCATGAAATCTGCCTTAGGAGCTTACAGATTCCTTATTCTTAATTGTATCTTTCTGAGAATTCTGTTCTGGTTTCAGCACCTAATACATGCTCTCCACCTTCTTTTTATCTTAAATATCATCCTTTCATCTGAAAATGTTTTCCAGATGTGATCACCATGAAACTATATGATCTTTCTTTCACACTATTACACAGCAAATATATACAGCTTATATTCATCAAACTTACTGCAGCATTTGATGATGAATAAATAACACAGATATACTTCAACTTAAAGCACATGCAAGTTGATGTGAGAAGGCGATCAATACTGTAAATATTGATATTATAGACATAGACTTGTAAATAAATGTGTGTATGTGACAAAGAAATAAAGTAATTTAGAATTCATATTCTAAATGTCATATATTAACTTACCTGTATAATGAATAGTGATCTGTTTCTGATTGTTTCAGGAATCTTTTCAGTGTGTTCATGTCCTTAATTGTCTGAAAAAAAAGTTAACATTCTATGAAGTAGGTTGTACACCTGAATTTTAGGACAGACATGCTTATTATAAAAGCTTAAATAATATTTGGTGACAAAATTAGCATAACTGTCTTTTACTGGAGACTTATTACTATTCCTTCGCTTCTTGCTTTATAATTTGGTAAAATCCGACACCTGAAGATATCCACTTTATACTTTAAAACAACTAACAGTCAAAGATTTAGAAATTTCCAAAATAATATAGATAAGAGACATTTTATAATACAGTTTCAATACTACTGCTGTTGTATTTGTGGGATAGATAGTGGTATAAATGGTCCCAGAATAAGAGTGTGAACTCTCCAGCATAAAAAATATTAATGACAAGTTTTTTGTTTGCAAAGATAATTTCAGTGTGAGACTTTGGTAACAAAGCAGGAAGGAAGACATGTGACAGTAACAAAGGAGTACAGAACTGATCAATACATGTAGTCACAGGAGGCTTGAATTAGTGAAGAAAGCATCAGGAGAATATCATTCATACTAGATTTTACAGAGAAGCAATATTTTTTTCTCCGCAATGCCAGGTTGGTATGTATCAAAAAATCATAGTCACATATATCTTTCCATATCCATCTTGTATAGTCTCTTTTGCAGGTCATGGAATAGGGCAAATGAGATATAAAAACAGTGAAAAAGGAATGGTCTACTTATTAAGGTGACTGCAGAGATGGCACAAATAAAGTGAACTGAATGAGTAGTGGCACGTTATTATACTCATTTACACAGCAACAATCAAAATGTGTACATGTCATATACAGAAGATACATATTAGAGATATTACTCAAAATTAACTTCCTGGAACAAACTTCATGCAGCAACTCACTGAAATAATTTGCCTGTGATATCCCACAACATGTCTGTAATAATAATTGCTACTATATAGTCTTTTCAGCATTTGCAGGCAGTATTACACAGTCGGACATCTGACATTTGGAGAGAGGGGTGTGTGTGTGTATATATTTTTTGCCCAATTTACTGATTTGGTCATACATCTACTAAAAATGTACGTACATCTTCCCTGCGCGATGGTAGCGTATCATCCAGTAGTTAAATATTGGTGATTTTCAGGCACATCATCCTGCATTTCTGCTAGCACATATTGCAAAAACAAGGGGTACAAAGACATATCAGTCTTCTCAGCTAGCCAGTATGAGCAAAGAAAATACTTATCATTTGTAACTGCCTGGGCTTTGATCATCACACAGTGTTAGGAAGACTGGCCATGTACACTTCTACTCATCAAAAATTATACCTAAAAAGTGTACATTCCACCTTGGAAAAAAGTTGCCTTACCTGTTTGTAATACTCAAAGGAGGAAAAAGGGTGACTATATGTTTTCATGTCAGCAATCATGGACAAGTTCATTCAGCATACTTAATTAGGAATCAATATCTGCACAATGGTTTAGCAATAAGGGTAGGAAATCATTCCTTGAAGAATCTGATGAACTGATGGCTTGATCATTCCCATCTACCTCAATATTTGGTGCACAGATGTTGGGGCTTCATTATCTGTTATATCAACAATGAAATCCTTAATGTCAAGAGAGGAAACAAGTTAATAAAACATTCTCGGGTTTCAAGCTGCATCAAGTGGTTTACTGCCCATGAGTTTTTGGCAGAGATCTCCTCTGCCATTGTCATCCACTTGACAATGGCAGAGGAGATCTCTGCTGAAAGTTTGTGGGCAGTAAACCACTTGACGCAGCTTGAAACTCAAAAATGTTTTATTAACAGATATCGCCGCAAAAGCATCCATTCGTACAGGAGATAGGTTGATTACATTTTCTTTCAATATGCATGTGATAAACCTAATCAGAATCCTTTATACAAGAAGCCAGGCAAGGAACATTTTAGTGTCAAGATGCTGAGGCATTGGGTGTTGTGATGCTGTAGCTGTATTTCTATCACAAGACCCAAAGACCATGTTCACATAATAATATTTGCTGAAATATGTATCCATAGCAAATACATGACATTCCTTGGGGCTGTATTGATGGTGGTCCTGTGGCTATGGCTCTTGAGCTTTGATCTTTGTTACACTGATAATTACCAGTGTTGGTGGGTTTTTCCCTTTTCACCAAATGTCAGTACTCTTGACCACCTTTCTGTCAGTCTAGGTGACCGTGACATTGATTATTTCTTCTTCCTCATTACACAAATAAGATTGTTAAAAATTGTTAATGCTAATCTCAACTTTATTAGAGATCCCTGTACTGTTTCTTTTCCAGGTGTTTATTGTGAGATATTTTGTATGTGTTTCATCATCTGTTCATTCACTCATTCAACAATAGTGTTCTCTCAATCCAGTCAAAAAGGGCAGCCTTCAGGTGGGTGTGAACATGCTTAGCTATAGATTAACAGGCAGAAGCAATTGCTATGAGCAACTTTTATAAGAATTGTTGTTGTTGATGCAGCTCTCCATGCTACTCTATCCTGTGCAAGCTTTTTCATCTCCCAGTACCTACTGCAACCTACATCCTTCTGAATCTGTTTAGTGTATTCATCTCTTGGTCTCCCTCTACGATTTTTACCCTCCACGCTGCCCTCCAATACTAAATTGGTGATCCCTTGATGCCTCAGAACATGTCCTACCAACCGATCCCTTCTTCTGGTCAAGTTGTGCCACAAACTTCTCTTCTCCCCAATCCTATTCAATACTTTCTCATTAGTTATGTGATCTACCCATCTAATCCTCAGCATTCTTCTGTAGCACCACATTTCGAAAGCTTCTATTCTCTTCTTGTCCAAACTATTTATCGTCCATGTTTCACTTCCATACATGGCTACACTCCATACAAATACTTTCAGAAATGCCTTCCTGACACTTAAATCAATACTGGATGTTAACAAATTTCTCTTCTTCAGAAACGCTTTCCTTGGCATTGCCAGCCTACATTTTATATCCTCTCTACTTCGACCACCATCAGTTATTTTGCTCCCCAAATAGCAACACCCCTTTACTACTTTAAGTGCCTCATTTCCTAATCTAATTCCCTCAGCATCACCCGACTTAATTAGACTACATTCCATTATCCTTGTTTTGCTTTTGTTGATGTTCATCTTATATCCTCCTTTCAAGACACTGTCCATTCCATTCAACTGCTCTTCCAAGTCCTTTGCTGTCTCTGACAGAATTACAATGTCATCGGCGAACCTCAAAGTTTTTATTTCTTCTCCATGAATTTTAATACCTACTCTGAATTTTTCTTTTGTTTCCTTTACTGCTTGCTCAATATACAGATTGAACAACATCGGGGAGAGGCTACAACCCTGTCTTACTCCCTTCCCAACCACTGCTTCCCTTTCACGTCCCTCGACTCTTATAACTGCCATCTGGTTTCTGTACAAATTGTAAATAGCCTCCTAGGCAAGGCAAATTTATAAGGATACTAACAATAAATTATGACTAGCACTAATTTATTCAACTGATAATTATGGTAAGTGCTTCTAGCTTATCTTATGTATGCATGTTAGGAGAAAATCAGTTACTTTAAAAACAGCCACTGCTCCTCCTCCATACTACTCAGCTGCTGTTATCATCCAATACTTAAACAAATTTTACCCAGACTGCAATTAGGTGTTTATATACTGACAAAATCAGGATCTGTCTGATAAATTATTGGAGACATGTAGAATTTACATTCCTGAGTTCAGATATTCAGATATACACTAAGGTGACAAAAGTCAGAGGACAGTGATATGCACAAATATACATGGCAGTAGTATTGCATACACAAGGTATAAAAGGGCAACACTTTGACGGAGCTGTCATTTGTACTCAGGTGATTCACATCAAAAGGTTTCCAACATGATGATGGCCACATGACAGGAATTAACAGACTTTTATTGCAGAATGATAGTTGGAGCATTTCATTTTGGACATCATTAGGGAATTCAATATTCTGAGATCCACCGTGTCAACAATGTGCCAAGAATACCAAATCAGCCATTACCTCTAACCATGGACAAGGCAGTAGCCGAAGGCTCTCTCTTAATGACCAAGAACAGAGGTGTTGGTGTAGAGTTGTCAGTGCTAACAGACAAGCAACACTGCATGAAATAACTCCAGAAATCATTGTGGAACATACAACGAACATATCAGTCAGGACAGTGTGGAAAAATTTGGTGTTAATGGGCTATGGCAGCTTATGACCGATGTGAGTGACTTTGCTAACAGAATGACATCATCTTCAGTGCCTCTCCTGTGCTCATGATCATATCAGTTGGACCCTAGGCAACTGGAAAATCATGGCCTGGCCAGACAAGTCCCAATTCCAGTTAGTAAGAGCTAATGGTAGGTTCTGAGTATGGCACGGACCCCACAAAGCCATCGATCCAAATTGTCAATAAGGCACTGTGCAAACTGGTGGTTGCTCCACAATGGTGTGGGCTGTGTTTAAATGAACCTATCACTGACTGAAGACGGTTATATCCGGCTACTTGGAGACTGTTTTGCAGCCATTCATGGGCTTCATGTTCACAAACAATGATGTCATGTCACCAGGACATAATTGTTAGTGAGCAGCTGAAGAACAGTCTAGACAATTTGAGTGAATTATCTGGCCACTTGGACCACCTGACATGAATGCTATAGAACATTTATGGGACATAATCGAGAGGTCAGTTTGGCCGCAACATCTTGCACCAGCAACATTTTCCCAATTATTGAGGCAACATTGTTCAATATTGCTGTAGGAAACTTCTAACGACTTGTTAAGTCCATGTCACATTGAGTTGCTGCAAATGTGCTGAGCAAAAGGAGGTGCCCCATGACTGTTGTCACCTCAGTGTGCTGTATATTTTGGGTGAAAGTTGTATTCTTTTACTTTGTGTTTAAATATTTAGGCATTTTCAATTTCCTATCTTATGTACACTGGTATCCTGCCACAAACTTTTGCACCAGAATATAAAAAGTCATTCTGAACCCTAGAGAAGGATGCTTAGTCTATAGGGAATTATTTCTACTTCTAGTATTGTGCTTGTGAATTGCTGAGCTCATTTACATTCTATGGTTATTAACCACATCTAGTATTAGAGACTATATATACTAGTAAGCTCCCTGAAGAGATTTCGAGACATTTTTAGCCATCAACTTTACAAGTATTGTTACTGAAAACATCCATAGAATAGAAAGTTTTTTATGCCATATGCTGCAGGACAGAATTCAGTGAAGGTCCGCTAGCAAACTTGTCTCGAGGTCTACACAGTGAGAGATTCCTGGGTGCAAAGCCGGCAGAACTGAGCTTTTGGCTTATGTACCCACGACAGTTTACTATCAATCTGGACACCCAAGAACTTCACACATGGTGCATCATGCAGTGTACACCCATTAATCTGAACTTCTGGTAGTGTTACTTAACAGCTAAAAATTTTCCCCATAATTTACTGGAAGTCACTAGTCACAGACACATGTGTTAAAATACTCATGAATCTTAAAGAAACATGGCACCTGTCTTGATGAAACAGTTTGTGAGTTTACATTTTTCAACAAAATAATTTGCGTATTGACACCTGAAACCCATCCGCTCACTGAGTTTATGAATTTATTGTGATCTAGTGTCTGTCATAATATGAATTTTTTCCAAACAGTTTTGGGTATTTAATGTAATAAACATACGTGCACGTTCTTCACAACCAAAACACCACTTGGATTACACACAATTTGACTTTCACATGTCGGGATTATGGAAAACAGTTGCATATAAAAACTTTTTTGTGTAATGGTGTTATGAAAGAAGTGTTGTGTTAATGGCTCAAAGTATAACTGTAAAGTTTTTCCCTTCTGAATAACATTACAAAGTTGACAAAATATTGGAGAAGTAAGGGTGACCATGTCGACAAATGTGGTTTTTGTATCTGAAAACACCGAGAAATAGTGTTTATACACAATATGTCTCTTTATTGTACATCATGATACAATGTAACATTATTACATGTACATGTATTTCAGATTATGTTTTTTTTCAACTTAACACTAATTATTGAGTGGTGTAGCTAAGAATAATAACTGATTTACAGAACAAAATACGTCAACAGAAATGTCATAAGATCAGGAAACAGCATATCATCGTGTAAACAAATGTTGTTTTTCTAGTTTTCGGCATTGATTGGAACACTTTCATTTGTGTAAAATGGGGGGAAAAATTAGAGATTGTAGTTAGTAAAACTATATGGTGTGGCTAGAAAGTCCCTAATCGCCTGAACTAAATGCATGTAACGGTGTAAAATAGTGACAATAATGGAAATTCCTTGATGGAACAATACATAAAATAAAAGCAACCACTCACCTTTAGTCAATTGATGTGTGGCACACAGACAAAGCGTACACACACACACACACACACACACACACACACACACACTACTGCAGTTGAAGAATCCAGATACACTACTATACAGAGAAGTCATTTTTTAACACTGTTACCAAAAAATCTCAAAAAGTACTTGACTGATTTACTTCAGACTTTTACACAATACTCTAATGACCATTTGGACAGATGTAGGCTGTATGTTTTTTTAAATACATATGAAATATAAAATACGAAATGTGAATACTAAGGGGGAAACATTGTTAGCAGAAGTCTCAAAAAGTTCTTGACCAACTTACTTCAATTGTCTTATATGATACTCTAATGAACATTAGGACAGATATAGGCAATATGAATGCTCATCAGTTATGTATACAAAGCAGGGTGTATGTGAGTATGTCTGGGATCTCCTCCCAAGCCCCTGGACAGATTTCAACCAAATTTGGTACATATATCAAATTTGGCTCAGAAGCAGCAGGTCTACAAGTAACAGCATTGTGTAGTTTATAACCTCCTAGCTTCAACAGAAGTGGATATTTAGCCAAAAACGTTTTTTTCTTCCAGCCTCTAGCATACAGGCTGTCCTGCACGACATATATGATTGTGAGAGCAGTACTGGCCTGCCCAATCAATCTGCTTTGCAGAGCAGCCAATACGTTGAGAGCAAGAAATAGTTTTCCAGGTTCCGACATATTGGCAGCCGATCAGGGCAGGTGTTTTGTGTTGGCCAGAGAGAGGATGTGAGGGAAATGGGCAAAGAGAAATAGATGTGGACAGACTGAGGGAGAAGAGGTGGACACAGAGAGGGGGAAGTGGAGGTGTGCCGGCCAGGGTGGCCGAGCGGTTCTAGGCGTTACAGTCTGGAACCGCGTGACTGCTACAGTAGCAGGTTCGAATTCTGCCTCGAGCATGGATATGTGTGATGTCCTTAGGCTAGTTAGGTTTAAGTAGTTCTAAGTTCTAGGTGACTGATGACCTCAGCAGTTCAGTCCCATAGTGCTCAGAGCCATTTGTGGAGGTGCGTCCAATATAGGTGTTGATGCATATGGATGTGAATCATAGGGAAAAGGCTGATTTAGCATATGAACAAACTGAACAGTAGTCTCTGGATTCTCTGTGAATAACAAAACAATACTTCTTTGGCGTTTGGCTTGGTGAGAGTGCAGTGTCCATCACAGTGTAGTAGAATGTTCTTGGCCTGGTTGTAACTGATGTCCTGCGAGATTGGAAGCTTAATGATGAAGACAGTGGTGACATCCTGTGACATGGTGCAGATGCTGCACTCAATTACAGCTAGCAGTTTGGACACAGCGGGTGAGATGGCCCTTGGACTGTGAATGTGAGCAGATGTCAATCAGGTGAGTCAGGAATGCTCAGCAATGGGAGCTCCAAGCTGAGGAACTGTAGTGAGTGGGCCATAGCGTTACTACAGATGAGCTGCACTTATTGAAGAGAGCTCCATGCTGAAGAACAATGGAGCTGCCCTGATGTGCAATTTCCGTAGTTCAGCTGCACTGCAGCCTTTACAGCAGGTTCATGGATGGGTGCTGGGACCAGCACTGGGAGTAGTGAGGTAGTGCCAGAACTGGCAGCACCACCTGTGACAAGACTTGCGATCCCAAGACGAGTGGCAACCTCTGGAGACTCGGAGTAAAACAGTCCTGCAGATTTACATTTGGATTGGATTGTTTCCTTCTGATTGTTAGAGTCTGTGTAATGAAGAGGCAAGGATTGCAGGTCACTTCTGCTACCTGTCTGAAGGGAAGTTGAACTATAAGTGCTAGCCATATGGTACCACAGTGGTTACACAGATTATTAGAATGCATTTGCATGAGCTTATGGATGTGGGAGAGGAGGGAATAGAACACATGATGTGTGAAGAGGCTAGTGGGATACTGAGAGGCAGGAGCAGGAAAGGCAGATGACTCAGCACCTGCACAACAAGATGAAAGGAGTTGATAAGACAGTTAACATTTGAACCTCTCATCCTCATCACCAAAACAGCTAAAGTGCTCCTCTTGTGAATTGCAACATAACTGTCATATGACTGCTCAGGGAAGAGAATAAAGCCTGTGTGTTGACCAGTTCATTATTCACCTTTCTGTATTTGGTAAGGGACAATGGCAGATACCAGTGATTTCACTTTGGAGGAACACTTAGTGAAAAATGAGTGGGTCCATAAATGAAAGCATAATAATAATAATAATAACACTGCTTAACTTTGGTAATCTGGCAAGAACTGCTGTATCCAATGTAGTAAGGCCATTAGCAAGACACAGGTGACAGATGGGTTTTGAGAATGGTTTAGTAAGGAGCCACATTTTCAGACATTGATCGCGTGGGAGAAGATAGCTTTTGGCCTGGAGAAACGGTTTGTCTTCTCCACAATGACAACTTCAGCATCAGCAAATTTTATTATGTGGTCTGTCTCACACAGTGCACACTCACCATGGCTGATTTTGCCACCTGTCTCAACCTACAATATCATTTATCCTGGTGTTGATGGATTGTACAGGCATTCCAACAATGACTTATTCTCATGTACAAGTCATGTGGTATATTCCCAACACTGAAAGTGAGTTCCTTTTGTCCTTTGTTGATCTGAGACACTCTTTGATTTTCTCAGTTGGTTTGTAAATAGTATTTACATCACGTTTGCACAATGTATGATCAATTCTGTCCATCACCCTGGGAATGTAAGGCAGAAAGCCCCTACACCACATTTCTTCTTCCAATGTGTCACTTTGCTAAAAGTTATATTTCATGATATTTCTTATGCAACTGATGGAGTACCCTTTGCTCCTCAGAACGTATTCCAGGTGTTTCATCTTGTGTATGAGGCACTGTGGCTGACACATTCATCTTGTGTGCATTATGAGAACATTAATCATTCCTCTTTTCTAGCTTCAGTGACGATTTGACAGTTTATGCACACATCAGTCAGCGTGTATCAGTTTTCAAGACATACTGTTTCCAAAGTTTGTAGTGTTTTGAGAATTTCTGTGTAAATTCTAGAACCACTTGGCCTTCTGCCATCTTGAACACACAATATTTTAAATATAAGTGTGAAAGAGCCTATTTACTGCTGATCACCTGTCTGTGTGTGCAGGTTTGAAGTTTATCGTGAGACGACTATAGATGTGGCGGTCGAACAGCACCTACAAGTGTTTGCCAGTCATGCCATGGAAGCCATAATGAAAGAACAAGGAGTGTTTATGCATTCTGTGCTGTATTATAACTTTGACGATTGTAGTGAAAAAAAAAGAACAGTTGAAGTATTGTTAATTAATGCTTGTTTTGGACTTGGAAAGGAAAAGACATGTATTGAGATTCATAGTGAGAAGAGGAATGGTTATTAAACCAACTCTCTTATAAATGTTATTTAGTTGGTTTCTGGTAGTCATATACCTATGTTCTGCAGACAATTCTGTTTGGTTTTGAGTCAAATACATCGTTAATCGATGAGTATGGTGACACTAAAATCTGTATATGTGATCATCAGATTACAAAGATAAGAAAATATTATTTTTTTGCCAAACACATCACAAACTGTTACAACTTGGCGACCTTTGAAGGTCACAGAAGAAAACAGGAATTTTGAGACGAAAACAAGATAAGAAGATGATATGTGTGGCCTTAGCAACTGAGTATAACAAGACGAGAGTACCATTGCGAGAAACTGGACTACGCCTAAAAAAATCACATGAAGAAAATTAGTAAATGCAACAAAAGGGAAGACGTAAGAAAGTCATAATGTTAAAAGAAAGGAGAGAAGATCTCAACGTATTAGACTAAGAAGAGATACGCCGAGAACAATTCGACTAAGAAGATCTGATGTGGGGAGTAGACAGCTCTCACATGCATCGCGAGGACGCAGATGCAGAAAACAACATCCAGCCTAAACTCTATGCTGGATGAGCATAAAACAGTACTTTACTGTTTGAGTGTAAAGTTGGATAAACTGTTGAGTGAAGTGTACTCATGTAGTTGTTATACTTAGAGTGAATTTTTAAATGGTTACTAGATTGAAAGTGCATAGGAATACAAATAACGTGAAACAATGTACCAGACTCATACGATTATAGTTGGTGGTGACTTTAATTTACCATTGATATGTCGGCGAAAATATGTGTTTAATTCCGGAGGTAAGCATACATCATCATCCAAAATTAAGCTAAATGTATTCTCTGAAAATTATTTCGAGCAGTTAGTTCATGAGCCCACACGAATAGTAAATGGTTGTGAAAACACGCTTGACCTCTTAGCAACAAATAATCCTGAATTAATAACGAGCATCACAATGGATTCAGGGATTAGTGAACACAGGGTTGTTGTAGTGAGATTGAATATTGTAACCCCCAAATCCTCCAAAAATAAAGGAAAAATATATTTATTCAAAAAACCAGATAAAAAATTCACTTGATGCCTTCCTGAGAGACAATCTCCACTCCTTCCAAATTAGTTATGTAAGTGTATACCAGATGTGGCTTGAATTCAGAGAAATAATATTGGCAGCAACTGAGAGATTTATACCAAATAACTTAACAAACGATGGAGCTGATCATCCTTGGTACACAAAATGGGTCAGAACACTGTTGCAGAAACAACGAAACAAACATGCCAAATTTAAACAGACGCGAAATCCCCAAGACTGGCGATCTTTTACAGAAGCTCGAAATTTAGCGTAGACTTCAATGCGAGATGCTTATACAGTTTCCACAATGAAACTTTGTCCAAAACCTGGCAGAAAATCCAAAGGGATTCTGATCGTATGTGAAAAATGTTAGCGGCAAGAAACAATCAAGGCCTTCTCTATGCAATACCAATGGAGGTACTATCGAAGACAGTGCTGCCAAAGCAGAGTTACTAAACACAGCCTTCCGAAATGCATTCAAAAAGAAGACGAAGTAAATATACCAGAATTCAAATCAAGAACAGCTGCCAACAGGAGTAACATAGAATTAAATATCCTCGGAGTAGTGAAGCAATTTAAATCACTTAATAAAAGCAAGTCTTCTGGTCCAGACGGTATACCAATTAGGTTCCTTTCGGAGTATGCTGAAGCATTAGCTCCATACTTGACAATCATATACAACCATTTGCTCGATGAAAGATTTGTACCCAATGACTGGAAAGATGCACAGATCACACCAGTATTCAAGAAAGGTAGCAGGAGTAATCCACTTAATTACAACATTGATATGCAGCAGGGTTCTGGAACATATATTGTGTTCGAACATTATGAAAACAGTCTATTGACACACAGTCAACATGGGTTTAGAAAACATTATACTTGTGAAACACAACTAGCTCTTTATTTGCATGTGTTGAGTGCTATTGACAAGGGATTTCAGATCGATTCCGTATTTCTGGATTTCCAGAAGGCTTTTGACACTGTGTCACACAAGTGCCTTATAGTGAAATTGTGTGCTTATGGAATATCATCTCAGTTATGTGACTGGATTTGTGACTTCCTGTCAAAGAGGTCACAGTTTGTAGTAACTGATGGAAAGTCATAGAGTAAAACAGAAGTGATTTCTGGCATTCCCCAAGTTAGTGTCATAGGCCCTTTGCTGTTCCTTATCTGTATAAACAATTTGGGAGACAATCCAAGCAGTCATCTTAGGTTGTTTGCAGATGACACTGTTGTTTATCGACTAATAAAGTCATCAGAAGATCAAAACAAATTGCAAAAAGATTCAGAAAAGATATCTGAATGGTGTGAAAATTGGCAGTTGACTCTAAATAATGAAAAGTGTGAGGTCATCCACATGAGTGCTAAAAGGAATCTGTTAAACTTTGGTTACACCATAAATCAGTCAAACATAAAGGCCATAAATTCAAATAAATACCTAGAAATTAAAATTATGAACAGCTTAAATTGGAAGGAACACACAGTAAATGTTGTGTGTGTGTGTGTGTGTGTGTGTGTGTGTGTGTGTGTGTGTGTGTGTGTGTGGCAAGGGGGAGGGGGGGGGGGAGAGGCTAGCCAAAGACTGCATTTTATTGGCAGGACACTTAGAAAATGTAACAGATCTAGTAAGGAGACTGCCTACACTATGCTTGTCCATCCTCCTTTAGAATACTGCTGCGCGGTGTGGGATCCTTACCAGATAGGACTGACAGAGTACATCAAAAAAGTTCAAAGGGGGGCAGCCCATTTTGTATTATCATGAAATATGGGAGAGAGTGTCACTGAAATGATATGGGATTTGGGCTGGACATCATTAAAGGCGTTTTTCTTTGTGATGGAATCTTCTCACGAAATTCCCATCACCAACTTTCTCCTCCGAATGTGAAAATATTTTGTTGACACCAACCTACATAGGGAGAAATGATCACCACGATAAAATAAGGGAAATCAGAGCTCTTACGGAAAGATATCAGTGTTTGTTTTTTTCGCGCGCTATACGAGATTAGAATAAAAGAGAATTGTGAAGGTGGTTCGATGAACCCTCTGCCAGGCACTTAAATGTGATTTGCAGAGTATTCATATAGATGTAGATGTAGATATGTTTGATATCAGCAGACTACTTTTTGCCAGGGATGCCCATTTTGTGTACGCTACAGTGCTTTTTATGTCCTCCATGCTTCATTTCTCATGGATTATTCTGCTTCCTAGGTAGCAAGATTCCTCACTTCATTTATTTCGTGATCACCAATTTTGGTTTTAACTTTCTTGTTATTCTCAATTGCGCTACTCCTCGTTACTTTTGTCTTTTTCTAGTTTACTCTCAATGCTTATCCTGCACTAATTAGACTATTCATTCCATTCAACAGATCCTGTAATTCTTCTTCACTTTCACTGAGGATAGCAATGGCATCAATGAATCTTGTAATTGATGTCCTTGCACTCTGAATTTTAATCCCACTCTTGAATCTTTCCTTTATTTCCATTATTGCTTCTTCGATATAGAGACTGAACAGTAGGGGCAAAAGACTGCATCCATATCTTACATCCTCTTTAATCAGAGCACTTTGTTCTTGGTGTTCAAATATTATTGTTCCCTCTTCATTCTTGTACATATTGTATGTTACCAGTCTTTTTCTATAGCTTATTTTTATTTTTATCAGAATTTCAAACAACTTGCCACCATTTTGCATTGTTTTCCTAGGATGACCAATACTATAGCATGCCTTTCTTCCATTATCAAATGGAACATCAAACCTGCCTCTCTGGTGCCTTTACCTTCCCGAAAGCCAAACCAATCGTTATCTAACAGATCCTCAATTTTCTTCTACATTTTTCTGCATATTATTCTTGTCAGTAGCTTGGATGCATGGGCTGTTAAGCTAATTGTATAGTAGCTGTCACACTTATCTGCCCTTGCTATCTTCAGAACTGTGTGGATGATATTTTTCTGAATGTTTCATGGAGTGTCACCAGTCTAATAGATTATTGTCAACTTGAATAGTCGTTCGATTGCCATTTCCTCAAATTATTTTATAAACTCCAAAGGAATTTTATCTAACCCTTCTGCCTTATTTGATCTCAAGTCTTTCACAGCTATTTTACATTCTGATAATACTGGATCCCCTATTGTCTTCCACACTGACTCCAATTTCTCCTTCTATCATGTCATCAGGTAAGTCCTCCACTTCATAGAGGCCTTCAATATATTCTTTACACCTTTCTGCTCTCTAACACGAATTTAACATTGTAATTCCTACTGCAATCTTACTATTATCACTCTTAGTATAAATAACATATTACCTGGTTCCTTAGTAAAGATAACAGGGTGTAAGAATTTATCTAAACATTGTAACTGAATAATAGACATACTTACTAAAAACTAAATTTATTAATTTTGTTACACACTGTCAATTAGTAACTCATCAGACCAGTTGAAAAAAAAAAACTGAGATAGTTTTAAGTAGATGTTGCATAAATTACCTTTAATTTGAATGCTTCTAGCACTTTCCTGATTTTCCAAGGTTCACAGTTTTCACCCAAAGACAACAGACGCTGTGCCCAGTCCATGCAGTATGAGTTACAGTTAATTTCATCAATTCTCAGTTTTCCTCCAGGACTTCCAGTTTTCAAAAAGACCGGTGAATTGTCAGTAGATTCAGCTTTATTAATTGAGCCCAAGTATTGAACAACAGCACAAGAAGAGATGAATCTTTGAACATCAGCTACTGCTTTTGGACCTACATTATCACTCCCCATTACTTTTCTATTCTGCTGTGCCTAAACAACAAAAACTTACATACATATAAATGTAATCATTAAATACAAACAGTGCTTCATGTAATGTAAATGGAATTTAGACTCTTGTTTACCCAAGAAACACAAAATTGAATAGCCAATAATGTAGATGACAGTGCCTGATACTGTTTGACCAAATATATAATTGGCAAAGCATTGACAATGTCAGCTGACAAAAACATATTAACGAAAAACTAATTTTTCTGAAGAATATGACAAGCTCATTAGCTGACCTACTACATGCATATTCCTAATTGTAATCAAACAATAATTACTGCAATTATAATATCATGTCACTACAATGCTTGTTGAATACACTAACTTGTCCCAGCTATTGCAATTAAATTACTAATGAGGGCTGTTGAGTGCTAGCACAATTCAGTCTCAGAATACAAAGGTTGGTGGGATGCATCATTAAACTAAAAATAAAATCAAAGTGAGTGACAGACAAATAACATAAATTGGATATCTTTATTATAGTGCTACCATTCAACTTCCACTATCTACAGTGGAGAATACCAAACTCAACTCTTTTGATCAAGTTTGTGACTAACTTTCCCCTCATACTGCTTTGGTGCAACCACTCCTAAAATTCAGTGCCACCTTTAGTTATAATTGGCTACATGATGACCATCAAGCACTACTCAAGCTGGGTGATTTTACTTTCTTATTGCAGTTTCCAGTTTTGACCTTAGTTCCTCAATTTTATATTTATTAACTCATAGTTTTCATAGTGGTGGTGACTATATAGAGGCTCTATACATGGGTGATGTACTTGAGGACAATATTATAGAAATGGAAGGACATGTAGATGAAGATGAAATGGGAGATATGATACTGCGTGAAGAGTTTGACGGAGCACTGAAAGATCTAAGTCGAAACAAGCCCCCGAGAGTAGACAACAATCCATTAGAACCACAGATAGCCTTGGGAGAGCCACCCCCGACAAAACTCTTCCATCTGGTGAGCAAGATGTATGAGACAGGCAAAATAACCTCGGACTTCAAGAAGAATATAATAATTCCAATCCCAAAGAAAGCAGATGTTGACAGATGTGAAAATTACTGAACTATCAGTTTAATAAGTCATGGCTGCAAAATACTAACATGAATTCTTTACAGACGAATGGAAAAACTGGTAGAAGCTGACCTCGGGGAAGAGTTTGAATTCCATAGAAATGTTGGAACACGTGAGGCAATACTGACCCTACGACTTATGTTAGAAGATAGATTAAGGAAAAGCAAACCTATATTTCTAGCATTTGTAGACTTAGAGAAAGCTTTTGACAATGTTGACTGGAATACTCTCTTTCAAATTCTGAAGGTGGCAGGGGTCAAATACAGAGAAAAAGTCTGTTTACAATTTGTACAGAAACCAGATGGCAGTTATAAGAGTCGATGGGCATGAAAGGGAAGCAATGGCTGGGAAGGGAGCAAGACAGGGTTGTAGTCTATCCCTGATGTTATTCAATCTTTCTATTGAGCAAGCAGTAAAGGAAACAAAAGAAAAATTCGGAGTAGGAATTAAAATCTATGAAGAAGAAACAAAAACTTTGAGGTTCACCGATGACATTGTAATTATGTCAGAGACAGCAAAGGACCTGGAATAGCAGTTGAACAGAATGGATAGTGTCTTGAAAGGAGGATATAAGATGAACATCAACAAAAGCAAAACGAGGATAATGGAACGTAGTCGAATTAAAAAATCAGGTGATGCTGAGGGAATCAGATTAGGAAATGAGACACGTGAAGTACTAAATGAGTTTTGCTATTTGGGGAGCAAAATAATTGATGATGGTTGAAGTAGAGAGGATATAAGATGTAGACTGCCAATGATAAGGAAAGCATTGCTGAAGAGAAATTTATTAACATCAAGTACAGTACTAAATGTCAGGAAGTCGTTTCTGAAAGTGTGTATGTTGAGTGTAGTCATGTATGGAAGTGAAACATGGGCAATAAATATTTTAGGCAAGAAGAGAATAGAAGCTATTGAAATGTGTTGCTGCAGAAGAATGCTGAAGATTAGATGGGTAGATCACATAACTAATGAGGAGGTACTGAACAGAATTGAGGAGAGGAGAAATTTGTGGCATAACTTGACTAGAAGAAGAGATTGGTTGGTAGGACACGTTTTGAGGCATCAAGGAATCACCAATTTAGTATTGGAGGGCAGCGTGGAGGATAAAAATCGTAGAGGGAGACCAAGAGATGAATATACAAGCAGATTCAGAAGGATGTAGGTTGCAGTAGGTACTGGGAGATGATGAAGCTTATACAGGATGGAGTAGCATGGAGAGCTCCATCAAACCAGTCTCTGGACTGAAGACCACAACAACAGCAACATTGAATCCCCTATGTCTGCTTGTTGTGATGTAGGGCACTTTGCTATTGTATTGCTGGACAGCGAAGGTTGGTACACAATAAACCAAATACTGGACCAGTTTTCTCATTGGATTGATGACTTTTTAGCAAATATAACTCACAAGGAGAGGCCGCCAATTGCGAAATTCAGATTCGATTCATACTGCGCATAATAAAAGCTCAAGGCCAGAGGTGTAATGTGGCAGGGCACCAAGATGCACTTCTCAGCCGTTGTTGAGAAAATCGACAGTTAAAAGAAACCGTTGCAGTGAAATACTCCAGCAGCGCAGCGGGAAGCGCTCTGGTTCGTAATCCGAAGGTCGCCGGATCGAATCTCGCGCTATGCAACTTTTTTTTTTTTAGTATTTGTTTTTTATAATTCATATATATATTATATATATACACACACACACACACACACACACACACACACACACACACCTCCTCTTCCTCAAAATCACCCTCTCCAAACCTTCCAGGAATTTCTGACTTCCAGCCTTGCTTCTCAATCCTTCTTAAAAAACCTTAATCCTACTCCCAACATCACCACTGCTGAAGCCCAGGCTATCTGTGATCTGAAGGCTGACCGATCCATCGTCATTCTTCCGGCGGACAAGGGTTCCACGACCGTGGTACTTGATCGTCGGGAGTATGTGGCTGAGGGACTGCGTCAGCTTTCAGACAACACCACTTACAAAGTTTGCCAAGGTAATCCCATTCCCGATGTCCAGGCGGAGCTTCAAGGAATCCTCAGAACCTTAGGCCCCCTGCAAAACCTTTCACCTGACTCCATCAACCTCCTGACCCCACCGACACCCCGCACCCCTACCTTCTACCTTCTTCCTAAAATCTACAAACCCAATCATCCCGGCCGCCCCATTGTAGCTGGTTACCAAGCCCCCACAGAACGTATCTCTGCCTACGTAGATCAACACCTTCAACCCATTACATGCAGGCTCTCATCCTTCATCAAAGACACCAACCACTTTCTCGAACGTCTGGAATCCTTACCCAATCTGTTACCCCCGGAAACCATCCTTGTAAACATTGATGCCACTTCCTCATACACAAATATTCCGCACGTCCAGGGCCTCGCTGCGATGGAGCATTTCCTTTCACGCCGATCACCTGCCACCCTACCTAAAACCTCTTTCCTCATTACCTTAGCCAGCTTCATCCTGACCCACAACTTCTTCACTTTTGAAGGCCAGACATACCAACAATTAAAGGGAACAGCCATGGATACCAGGATGGCCCCCTCGTATGCCAACCTATTCATGGGTCACCTAGAGGAAACCTTCTTGGATACCCAGGCCTGCCAACCCAAAGTTTGGTACAGATTTATTGATGACATCTTCATGATCTAGACTCACAGTGAAGAAGAACTCCAGAATTTCCTCTCCAACTTCAACTCCTTTGGTTCCACCAAATTCACCTGGTCCTACTGCAAATCCCACGCCACTTTCCTTGACGTTGACCTCCATCTGTCCAATGGCCAGCTTCACACGTCCGTCCACATCAAGCCCACCAACAAGCAACAGTACCTCCATTATGACAGCTGCCACCCATTCCACATCAAACGGTCCCTTCCCTACAGCCTAGGTCTTCGTAGCAAACGAATCTGCTTCAGTCCGGAATCCCTGAACCATTAATCCAACAACCTGACAACAGCTTTCGCATCCTGTAACTACCCTCCCGGCCTGGTACGGAAGCAAATAACCAGAGCCACTTCCTCATCCCCTCAAACTCAGAACCTCCCACAGAAGAACCACAAAAGTGCCCCACTTGTGACAGGATACTTTCCAGGACTGGACCAGACTCTGAATGTGGCTCTCCAGCAGGGATACGACTTCCTCAAATCCTGCCCTGAAATGAGATCCATCCTTCATGAAATCCTCCCCACTCCACCAAGAGTGTCTTTCCGCCGTCCACCTAACCTTCGTAACCTGTTAGTTCATCCCTATGAAATCCCCAAACCACCTTCCCTACCCTCTGGCTCCTATCCTTGTAACCGCCCCCGGTGTAAAACCTGTCCCATGCACCCTCCCACCACCACCTACTCCAGTCCTGTAACCCGGAAGATGTACACGATCAAAGGCAGAGCCACGTGTGAAAGCACCCACGTGATTTACCAACTGACCTGCCTACACTGTGATGCATTCTATGTGGGAATGACCAGCAACAAACTGTCCATTCGCATGAATGGACACAGGCAGACAGTGTTTGTTGGTAATGAGGATCACCCTGTGGCTAAACATGCCTTGGTGCACGGCCAGCACACCTTGGCACAGTGTTACACCGTCCGGGTTATCTGGATACTTCCCACCAAGACCAACCTATCCGAACTCCGGAGATGAGAACTTGCTCTTCAATATATCCTCTCTTCCCGTTACCCACCAGGCCTCAATCTCCGCTAATTTCAAGTGCGAGTGTATACCTCACCTGCCATTCAACAACATCTTTGCTCTGCACTTCCGCCTCGACTTACATCTCTGCCCAAACTCTTTGTCTTTAAATATGTCTGCTTGTGTCTGTATATGTGTGGATGGACATGTGTGTGTGTGAGAGAGTGTATACCCGTCCTTTTTTCCCCCTAAGGTAAGTCTTTCCGCTCCCGGGATTGGAATGACTCCTTACCCTCTCCCTTAAGACCCACATCCTTTCGTCTTTCCCTCTCCTTCCCTCTTTCCTGATGAGGCAACATTTTGTTGTGAAAGCTTGAATTTTGTGTGTATGTTTGTGTTTGTTTGTGTGTCTTTCGACCTGCCAGCGCTTTCGTTTGGTAAGTCACATCATCTTTGCCTTTTGATAAATTTTTCCCACGTGGAATGTTTCCCTCTATTATATTAATATCATTAATTTGAACCCAACAATTACGTTTGTTATTGTCACTGTTGCATTTCGAAATCTTTCCTGTCATCTTATTCTCTCTTTGTGTTTTTGCCAGTAGTTTCACTTTGTATTCACCTTCTCCTTTTTACTGTAATCTGCTATACAATTTATCCCGCCTATATATACTCAATAATACGTAACCCACTTCCAAACCATAACCAAAAAAATTTTTTTGCCGCTTTCAACACTACCGCTGCTATAAAATCCACCGTTTCTAGTTCACAAACAGTTCCTTTCACCTTTTAAACAACCATTTCGGCTATTTCTAATAACTTTCGCTTTATTTCCATTTCCGTTTCCGTTTTTCCCACATCACTGATAATTTTTAGCCGCTTCCCACAGGTTTTAACGTCATTATTTCTTCGTCAGACAATTGTTAGCCTCATTTTCATAATCTACCACCACAAAACCACTCCTTTTAATACATTACACGCAGTTTTTTCGAAATTTTCCCGAATTTCTCCGTCCTTTAACGTGTTTTGGCGGCAACACAACCCCCTAACCTTGGTGCACATCGTTGTCTACCAACCCAAGTCCAACATAGCCCAGCTGTAACCAACACCTTTTCGACTTTTTCACACCAGATCTCCAGTTACTTTCCAGTTCACCTTTATCTCTCCCCATATATTTTTATTTTCATTTTCATTTCAGCCTCATGGTACACTTTCCACCTTCTAATACCATGTCACCCTCACAACACCCCCACAACGTCCCCATTAAGTTTTATTTACATTCCCTCCGCAAACATGCCTTCGCCCTAGCCAGATTACACTCCCATATTCTATTTTCTCAGGCTTGTCTAACATTTGGCATCACCCCCAAAGGCCTCACACTTAAAGTTCCCATCTCTGGCTGCAACCCTTCCTTCCATCAGTCCCTATACCAGTTCCAAACTGAACAATCCATTGCCCTCACCCACCTAATCCTTCACCTACACATCAACTTAGCCAATGAACACACCCGTCAACTCCTATCCTTAATAAAAGTCCTTAATCTTCCCTCTCCCACATCCACACCGGCTGTTCAGAGCATCCTCCTACAGGCCAACCGCAAATTAGAACAGCATGCCACCCTCCACCTCAAAAAACTATCCAATCTCCTGGTTTCCCACCTCTGGAAAGGCAACTCACTCACCCTTCACAACCTGTCCAGTAAACCTCAACCTCCTCTCATTGCACACAAACCCAGTCTCTCCCATCTACTCAATCTCCCACTTCCAGCTCCACTCCCTCCAAAACCTCAAAATTCCAATCAACACAGTCTGGAACCACAACACCCTATTTCAGTAGTTAACCTTTCCTCCAAACCTCTCTCCCAATCCAAAACCTCTGTCCTATCCAAAGGCCTCACCTTCAGCCCCACTCCCATATTCAACCAAACAGCCCTCGTCAATGATTTAATGTCCTACTCTCGTACTCTATGCTGGAAATATCACTTTGCCACGAAGAAAAATGATCCTAATCCTATTCCCAATGATACAACTCCCCAGGACACTATCCAAATTGAACCCTGCCTGGAACAGTTCCGTCCTCCGTTGCAGCGGGACCCACCTCCTCTTCCTCAAAATCACCCTCTCCAAACCTTCCAGGAATTTCTGACTTCCAGCCTTGCATCTCAATCCTTCATAAAAAAACCTTAATCCTACTACCAACATCACCACTGCTGAAGCCCAGGCTATCCGTGATCTGAAGGATGACCGATCCATCGTCATTCTTCCGGCGGACAAGGGTTCCACGACCGTGGTACTTGATCGTCGGGAGTATGTGGCTGAGGGACTGCGTCAGCTTTCAGACAACACCACATACAAAGTTTGCCAAGGTAATCCCATTCCCGATGTCCAGGTGGAGCTTCAAGGAATCCTCAGAACCTTAGGCCCCCTGCAAAACCTTTCACCTGACTCCATCAACTTCCTGACCCCACCGACACCCCGCACCCCTACCTTCTACCTTCTTCCTAAAATCCACAAACCCAATCATCCCGGCCGCGCCATTGTAGCTGGTTACCAAGCCCCCACAGAACGTATCTCTGCCTACGTAGATCAACACCTTCAACCCATTACATGCAGTCTCCCATCCTTCATCAAAGACACCAACCACATTCTCGAACGCCTGGAATCCTTACCCAATCAGTTACCCCCGGAAACCATCCTTGTAAACATTGATGCCACTTCCTTATACACAAATATTCCGCACGTCCAGGGCCTCGCTGCGATGGAGCATTTCCTTTCACGCCGATCACCTGCCACCCTACCTAAAACCTCTTTCCTCATTACCTTAGCCAGCTTCATCCTGACCCACAACTTCTTCACTTTTGAAGGCCAGACATACCAACAATTAAAGGGAACAGCCATGGGTACCAGGATGGCCCCTCGTACGCCAACCTATTCATGGGTCACCTAAAGGAAGGCTTCTTGGTTACCCAGGCCTGCCAACCCAAAGTTTGGTACAGATTTATTGATGACATCTTCATGATCTGGACTCACAGTGAAGAAGAACTCCAGAATTTCCTCTCCAACCTCAACTCCTTTGGTTCCGTCAGATTCACCTGGTCCTACTCCAAATCCCACGCCACTTTCCTTGACGTTGACCTCCATCTGTCCAATGGCCAGGTTCACACGTCCGTCCACATCAAACCCACCAACAAGCAACAGTACCTGCATTATGACAGCTGCCACCCATTCCACATCAAACGGTCCCTTCCCTACAGCCTAGGTCTTCGTGGCAAACGAATCTGCTCCAGTCCGGAATCCCTGAACAATTACACCAACAACCTGACAACAGCTTTCGCATCCCGTAACTACCCTCCCAACCTGGTACAGAAGCAAATAACCAGAGCCACTTCCTCATCCCCTCAAACCCATAACCTCCCACAGAAGAACCACAAAAGTGCCCCACTTGTGACAGGATACTTTCCGGGACTGGACCAGACTCTGAATGTGGCTGTCCAGCAAGGATACGACTTCCTCAAATCCTGCCCTGAAATGAGATCCATCCTTCATGAAATCCTCCCCACTCAACCAAGAGTCTCTTTCCGCCGTCCACCTAACCTTCGTAACCTGTTAGTTCATCCCTATGAAATCCCGAAACCACCTTCCCTACCCTCTGGCTCCTATCCTTGTAACCGCCCCCAGTGTAAAACCTGTCCCATGCACCCTCCCACCACCACCTACTCCAGTCCTGTAACCCGGAAGGTGTACACGATCAAAGGCAGAGCCACGTGTGAAAGCACCCACGTGATTTACCAACTGACCTGCCTACACTGTGATGCATTCTATGTGGGAATGACCAGCAACAAACTGTCCATTCGCATGAATGGACACAGGCAGACAGTGTTTGTTGGTAATGAGGATCACCCTGTGGCTAAACATGCCTTGGTGCATGGCCAGCACACCTTGGCACAGTGTTACACCGTCCGGGTTATCTGGATACTTCCCACGAACACCAACCTATCCGAACTCCGGAGATGGGAACTTGCTCTTCAATATATCTTCTCTTCCCGTTACCCACCAGGCCTCAATCTCCGCTAATTTCAAGTTACCGCCACTCATACCTCACCTGTCACTCAACAACATCTTTGCCTCTGCACTTCCGCCTCGACTTACATCTCTGCCCAAACTCTTTGTCTTTAAATATGTCTACTAGTGTCTGTATATGTGTGGATGGATATGTGTGTGTGTGCGCGAGTGTACACCTGTCCTTTTTTCCCCCTAAGGTAAGTCTTTCCGCTCCCGGGATTGGAATGACTCCTTACCCTCTCCCTTAAAACGCACATCCTTTCGTCTTTCCCTCTCCTTCCCTCTTTCCTGATGAGGCAACAGTTTGTTGTGAAAGCTTGAATTTTGTGTGTATGTTTGTGTGTCTATCGACCTGCCAGCGCTTTCCTTCGGTAAGTCACCTCATCTTTTTATATATATATATATATATATATATATATATATATATATATATATATAAATTCCCGGCAATCAGTTGCAACAATTATGCTTATAATAAGTTGTTGAAAGTTGTTTGTCGTGGAAAAACTGGCGACTTCGAACATCATTATGTTTTCCGCAAACGAAGTTGTATTTCACAAATGTTATTAATTGTCTTCATAATGTTAACCACGCAGAGTTAACGGAAGGCGTAGAAACGATATTCCGAAACGAATACGTATAGCGTAAGTCAAACGTTCGAATTAGAATAGAGACCCCACGAACACAAATTTGCTGTGGCAGGTATGAAATATAAACTCTGTTACTCGCTCGTTACACTTGAATGACAGATGTTGAATGGGCCGAAACAAGCCACCGCATAACAGCGTAGTTGCCTGCTAACTTCGAAAGAAGGTAGATGCGGTCCCTAGCATAACTTATAACATTGTCGAAAATCAGTGCGGACGGGAGAGCTTTGGTACACCCTGTTAAAAAAAATGGAAAAATGGAGGCGGTACAATTGGAGAGCGATCCGCCTTCACCAACATGCATAAGCAATTCATTAATACTTTGTGTGTGTCTATATATATATATATATATATATATATATATATATATATATATATATATATATATAATGGAAGGAAACATTCCACGTGGGAAAAATTATATATAAAAACAAAGATGAGGTGACTTACCGAACAAAAGCGCTGGCAGGTCGATAGACACACAAACAAACACAAACATACACACAAAATTCAAGCTTTCGCAACAAACTGTTGCCTCATCAGGAAAGAGGGAAGGAGAGGGGAAGACGAAAGGAAGTGGGTTTTAAGGGAGAGGGTAAGGAGTCATTCCAATCCCGGGAGCGGAAAGACTTACCTTAGGGGGAAAAAAGGACAGGTATACACTCGCACACACGCACATATCCGCGAGATTCGATCCGGCGACCTTCGGATTACGAACCCGAGCGCTTACCGCTGCGCCACGACGCTGTAGAAAATTACTAATCGTCGAGAATATTTCACCGCAACGGTTTCTTTTAACTGTCAATTTTCT
This sequence comes from Schistocerca americana, assembly GCF_021461395.2. Lineage (NCBI taxonomy): Eukaryota > Metazoa > Arthropoda > Insecta > Orthoptera > Acrididae > Schistocerca > Schistocerca americana. The sequence continues at coordinate 377,451,646 of NC_060124.1, read as the reverse complement.
CGACAACGGCTGAGAAGTGCATCTTGGTGCTTTGCCACATTACACCTCTGGCCATGAGCTTTTTTTATGCGCAGTATGAATCGAATCTGAATTTCACAATTGGCAGCCTCCCCTTGTCAGTACAACATTCTTAATACGCAGAAATTCTTAAATGTGCTAGAACAGTGTTTTTGGGGACAATTACTGTTCGTTGTTCTAAATATCAAAAGCTCAGTGAGGTTAATCACATCTAATATCAATGTATACAGGGAAGCTGCAATGCCAGAAAATTTTAGTGAATTCCAAACAATGGAAAATCCAGGATGGAATGTAACAATATTATGAGAAGTATAATTGCTATTCACCATATAGCGGAGATGTTGAGTCACAGATACACACAACAAAAAGACATTCACAATTAAAGCTTTCAGCCTGGCCTTTGTCAACAATAGACACACATACGCGTGCGCGCGCACGCTCGCACGGGCGCATGTTCACACGCGCGCGTGTGGTCACGCACACGCACACGCACACGCGCGCGCACGCACGCACACACACACACACACACACACACACACACACACACACACACACACACACACACACGTTATCGCAACTCACACACGACTGCAGTCTCAGTGGTTTCAGCTGCCTGAGACTGCAGTCGTATGTGTGAGTTGCATTTGCATGAGTGTGTGTGTGTGTGTGTGTGTGTGTGTGTGTGTGTGTGTGTGTGTGTGTCTATTGCTGACGAAGGCCAATGGGAGAAAGCTTTAACTGTGAAAGTCTTTTTGTTGTTCCTATCTGTGACTCAGCATTTCTGATATTTAGTGAATTACAGGAAGACTTGCAAGAGGATTGATGCTTTGTGCAAGGACTGGCAGTTGACACTCAACATAAACAAATTTACTGTATCATACATAAATAAATGGAAAACTCATTATTGTTTGATTACAAAATTGGCGATCAATCATTGGAAATCTTTAAATATCCAGAAAGGAAATTCAATTAGTCAGTGATGGAGATACACTATGTGATCAAAAGTATCCGGACACACCCACAAACATATGTTTTTCATATTAGGTGCATTGTGCTGCCTCATACTGCCAGATACTCCATATCAGCGACCTCAGTAGTTCTTAGACATTATCAGAGAGTAGAATAGGGCATTCTGCAGAAGTCACGGACTTCAAAAGTGGTCAGGGGATTGTCTGTCACTCATGTCATACGTCTGTACGTGAGATTTCCACACTCCTAAACATCCTTAGGTCCACTGCTTCTGATGTGATAGTGAAGTGGACACATGAAGGGACATGTACAGGCAGGCCTTGTCTGTTAACTGGCCGAAACCAACAACAGTTGAAGAGGGTCGTAAGGTGTTATAGGCATATATCTATCCAGACCATCATACAGGAATTCCAAACTGCATCAGGACCCACTGCAAGTACTATAATGGTTAGGCAGGAGGTGAGAAAATTTGGATTTCATGGTCGAGCGGATGCTCGTAAGCCACACATCTCACCGGTAAATGCCTAAGGCCACCTCGCTTGGTGTAAGGAGCGTAAACATTGGATGATTGAACAGTGGAAAAACATTGTGTGGAGTGATGAATCATGGTACACAATGTGACGATCTCATGGCAGAGTGTGGGTATGGCGAATGTCTGGTGAATGTCATCTGCCAGCGAGTGTAGTGTCAACAGTAAATTTCGCAGGCGGTGGTGTTATGGTGTGGTCATGTTTTTCATGGAGGGGGCTTGCACCCCTTGCTGTTTTGCGTGGCACTGTCACAGCACAGGCCTACATTGACGTTTTAAGCACTTTCCTGCTACCCACTGTTGAAGAGCAATTTGGGGATGGCTATTGCATCTTTCAACACAACTGAGCACCTGTTCATAATGTATGGCCTGTGGCGGAGTGGTTACATAACAATAACGCCCTGTAATGGACTGGCCTGCACAGAGTCCTGACCTGAATCCTATAGGACACCTTTGGGATGTTTTGAAACACCGACTTCATGCCAGGCCTCACTGACCAACATCGATACCTCTCCTCAGTGCAGCACTCCATGAAGAACGGGCTGCCATTCCCCAAGAAACCTTCCAGCACCTGACTGAATGTATGCCTGTGAGAGTGGAAGCTATCATCAAGGCTAAGGGTGGGCCAACACTATATTGAATTCCAGCATTACCTACGGAGGGTGCCACAAACTTGTAAGTCATTTTCAGCCAGGTGTCTGGATACTTTTGGTCACATAGTGTATCTTACATACTTCTCTCTTAAAGGTTTCTTAAGTTTTACTCATCAGCCTAGGACCATTACTAGTGCAGATTAATAGCATAAATGGATAAGATCTAAAGAAGAAAACTGTATGCCATTACATTGTATCTTTTGTTACAGTTACATGTCCTTTTAAAAAGTGCAAGAACATCACAGAGATGCTCATTCAAGCTCTTGTGGACCACACATACTTGTTAAAATTTTGAGAGCACAGATTCCAGAAACAGTCAAGCAATAATTCACTACCTGCACATAAATATATCTCCCAAAATAATTGTTATGGGAAAAATCAGAACAATTCAAGTTCATTTGAAGCTTCACTGACCGATTTTCTTCCTACACACTATTTATAAATGGATATAAAAGGGGAGAAATGGCAGTGGTAGATGTAGATACCCTTTATTAAAAACCACAAAGTGGCCTACTGAAGCAAATATACTGTTTACTTGAACACTTCCAATACATGCCACCTGAGAACTAAGGCAAGAAAAGGCAGGGTGTGAAAAAGCTGCTAATGATTCCTTCTCTATCTGTCGTCCAGCTACCATCACCTGTTCCAAAGTACACCCTTCACTACTGTTCTGTAAAGCGCCATACCAGAAAAATACCTCGTACTTTTATCTGTTTCTATCCCCATCCCTTCTCCCCCCCCCTCCCCCCCCCCTCTCCTCTCCTTCTCTAAGGAATTTGCGTCCCATAAAGCCTCGTAATTTTTCTATGTAACCAATTTCTGATTTTTATATTGTGCTTTTGTGCTCTATTTTGATTAATTTTCTGCTACTTTTTTTCTATTTCTTTTGTCTCAGCAAAGATTAAACAAATCAAGGGTGAGCTGTCTGCCACATCTGAAGCCACAGAGCTTGGGTCCTTAAGTTGTAACATGAATACTGAGATCAAACAAACTGATGATAAAATTACAATGTGCTTTTATGCACAGCTTTACACCAGTTCAGGGCACAAGCCAATGTGAAGTCTAATGGCAACTGGAGACAAGATGTATTTGACAGCCATAACTACTGAAGATTGCCCTCATTATCACACAGATAATTGGATGGTATCTGAAATACATCTCTATCTGCACCCAACTCAACATATATTACGCCATCAATATACCTGGTAACCAGATAGAATATGATCGATTCTCTTAGTATTTTTTTTTCCTTTTTTTATATATATATACTATTCATTATAAAATGTCATTTAGAAGTCACATAAACTGAAGCACGCAGAGTACTTATCAATCCACCATCTCTGACCTACTTTCTCTGATGCATCCTCTGTTACCTTTGTTTACCCCCGTCCTCACTAAAAGTGGATCCCTCTCATCCTAATGTCTGAGTGACCCGCCCTCCTTCTAACCTTCCCCATCTTATTCTCCCTTTCGCCTAAGAAAGTAACTAATAGTTTTGAAAGCTATGATAGTCTCACGTATTTCTACATGTGTCAATCTCCAGTGCTAAATATTTCTCCAACTGAATGTAAATCCTGAACCGCAGAATAACACGTATATTATTACTTGTAAAGGTAGAGTTTTTTTATATAATGTCAAATGGAGCATTTAAACAAAATGAAAAAGGACATCCAAAGATAATAATATATACCAGCTGAAGAAGAATTGCAACTTCTTCTCCCATAGTGTTAAGTACACGGCACACATAATAAACACAGTCTGCCAGCCATGTTGATAATTCTGCATGCAGTCCTTTGGAAAATTCTGTCTGCAACAAAAGACAAAAAGCACACATTCACCATACCAATCAACTGTTAGTATTCATATTATAAACATTAAATTTAGAGGAAAAAAAACTATGTACAGAAAGGATATTATTGTAGTTCACTAACAAGTTGTTTGATTTATAGGTCTGCATTACCTTTTGCTGTAAAATCTCAAAGAGCTTTTATGAATGAAAAGTATATCTAATAGAAAATAAATGTTCATACTGATATCCACAATTTAAAATATAGAGCTAAATAATGTGTAATGAATAAAAGTATGTTACTAGTTTTAAGTTTATTTTCTTTAACTTATATTTTCTCTATCACTGAAATGGGTCAGTGCAATTTTATAACATTTGAAATCATTCTTTCTTGAGCTCTCTTCCATTTAAGGGTGACTCTGTTCTTCTACAGGAAATAAACTTTGTTTCATAAGACTTTTTTAAAAATTTATTCTGCAATTTCTTCACCGACTTGTATGTGACTTTTACAGTTACATTTCTGTAGCGTAACATCATGTACTCTCAGTCCGGTTAAGACTCCCATGAATGGTTTGAGCACAAGATAAATTTTGTATAACTCGCAATCCTCCTGCAGTGCTTATGTTTCATATGAACAAATAGCAGAGGCTCAAATAGGCAGAGAGACAAGGCCCAACAAAAATCCTTGGATTATGTGTGAGACATTAAAATAAATGACAAAAGAAGAAAATTAAAAATTCAGAAAATGAAACAGGAAAAAGGGAATACGGATGTCTAATGAGTGCAAAATGGCATAGCAGGAACTGCTACAAGAGAAATGCAAAGCTGTAGAAGCATTCATGAAAAATAAATACTGCATTTAGAAAAACTGAGGGAAATTTTGGAGAAATGAAAAGCAGTTATAAGAATATCAAGAACTCAGATGCCATGCTGGTGCTAAGCAAAGAAAGGAAAGCTGAAAGGTAGAATGAATTTATAGAAGCACTATTGAAGGGAAACAAACGTGAAGACAAAATTATAGAAAGGGAACATGAAGTAAATGAAAATGTTATGTGGAATAGTGATACTACAAGAAGAATTTGACATAGCACCGAAAGGCCGAACTTGAAACACACACACACAAGTGCAACTCACACACACATGACCACGGTATGTGGCAGCTGAAGCCACACTACGAGTAGGAGCAGCAGTGAATGATGGGGAGAGGCAACTGGGTGGGGGTAAGGATGAGGCTGGGGCGCAGAAGGGGAGGGCTAGCAGGATAGGGGTAGGGGACAATAAAGTGCTGTTGGGGGGAGTGCAGGGACAAAGCAGAGAGAGGGTAAGGCAGCTAGGTGCAGTTTGGAGGTTAGACAGAGAGAGGTGGGGTGTGGGGGTAGTGGAAAAGCAGACAAGTACAAAGTACAGAGGTGGAATAGAGGGCTGTGTAATGCTGAAATAGGAAAGGGATGGGGCTGATGGGTAAGGGCAATGACTAATGAAAGTTGAGGCTACGAGGGTTACAGAAACATAGGATATATTGCAGGGCGAGTTCCCACCTGCGCAATTCAGAAAAGCTGGTGTTGATGGGAAGGATCCATGTGGTACAGACTGTGAAGCAGTCATTGAAATGAAGAATGTAATGTTGGGTGGCATGCTCAGTAAGAGGGTGGACCAGTTGTTTCTTGGCCACAGTTTGTTGGTGGCCATCCATGCGGACAGACAACTTTTTGGTTGTCATACCCATGTAGACTGCAGCATAGTGGTTCCAGCTTAGCTTGTTGATCACACGTGGTTTCTCAGGTAGTTGTGCCTTTGATGGGATAGGTGATGTTTGTGACCGGAGTGGTGGTGGTGGTGGTGGTGGTGGTGGTGGTGGGAGGATGTACAGGACAGGTCTTGCCTCTAGGTCTACTACAGGGATATGAGCCATGGGGTAAGGGGGTTGGGAGCAGGGGTTGTGTAGGGATGGAAGAGTATATTGTATAGATTTGGTGGATGGCGGAGTACCCCTTAAACATGTATAATCAATGCTCAAAAAAAATTCTCTTTTTCAGACAGACTTTACTTGCCATTTCTGATATAAATTTTATATCCTCTCTAGTTTTGCCACCATCAGTTATTTTAGTGGCCAAATATCAAAATGCGTCAGTTCCTTTTAGTGCCTCAATTCATAATCTAATTTCCTCAGCACTTCCCAGTTTAATTTTACTACATCCCATTATCCTTGTTTTGATTTTGTTGATGTTCATCTTATAGCCTCCTTTCAAGTGACTGTCCACTCCATTCAACTGCTTTTCCAAGTTCTTTGCTGTCTCTGACAGAATGAAAATTTCATTGGCAAACCTCAAAGTTTTTATTTCTTCTCCCTGAACTTCTAATTCCTTTCCCAAATTTCTCCTTGCTTTTCTTCACAGCTTGCACAATGTACAAATTGAAAACCATTGGGGATAGGCTGCAACCTTGCTGCACTCTTTTCTCAATCAAAGCTTATCTTTCATGCCCTTCAACTCTTATAAATGCCTTTTGGTTTCTGTACTAGTTGTCAATAACCTTTCATCCCCGCTCCCTTCAAAAATTTAACGTATGTATTCCAGTAAACATTGTCAAAAGCTGTCTCCAAATCTACAAATGCTATAAACATAGGTTTGCCTTTCTTTTACTTATATTTTATGATAAGTCGTAGGGCAGTATAGCCTTCCATGTTCCAAAATGCATTTCCTCTTTAGGCCATGTAATTGTGCTTCCGAACTGTCATCCATCATGTCCATCTGTAACGTTATTTGGAAACGTATGGCAGTGGCGGCTTGCAATGAACTGTTTCTCAATCAGTGTTACCTGAGGATCACAAGTCTGAGTCAACAACCCTCTAAATACAGCACTAGTTAGTACAATAAACAGCCAGGTGGCAGCACTAGTCATTTGCACCTTCACAGTAGCATTTCTAAATAGTGTCTGTTATTGTTATAAGCAAGACAACCATTTTATTTAAACATGACAGAAGCACACAAATGGTATGCAGATCTCACATACATTCCAAGCATCAAATTACCTTCTTACTGCCACAGAGCATGTATAGTAATCCAGAAGTATCACTGTTTTGTAGTTGTACATATCAGTATATCTGTATATTGAGCAAGCAGTAAAGGAAACAAAAGAAAAATTCGGAGTAGGTATTAAAATCCATGGAGAAGAAATAAAAACTTTGAGGTTCGCCGATGACATTGTAATTCTGTCAGAGACAGCAAAGGACTTGGAAGAGCAGTTGAATGGAATGGACAGTGTCTTGAAAGGAGGATATAAGATGAACATCAACAAAAACAAAACGAGGATAATGGAATGTAGTCGAATTAAGTCGGGTGATGCTGAGGGAATTAGATTAGGAAATGAGACACTTAAAGTAGTAAAGGAGGTTTGCTATTTGGGGAGCAAAATAACTGATGATGGTTGAAGTAGAGAGGATATAAAATGTAGACTGGCAATGGCAAGGAAAGCGTTTCTGAAGAAGAGAAATTTGTTAACATCGAGTATAGATTTAACTGTCAGGAAGTCATTTCTGAAAGTATTTGTATGGAGTGTAGCCATGTATGGAAGTGAAACATGGACGATAAATAGTTTGGACAAGAAGAGAATAGAAACTTTCAAAATGTGGTGCTACAAAAGAATGCTGAAGATTAGATGGGTAGATCACATAACTAATGTTATAGGATTGGGGAGAAGAGAAGTTTATGGCACAACTTGACCAGAAGAAGGGATCGGTTGGTAGGACATGTTCTGAGGCATCAAGGGATCACCAATTTAATATTGGAGGGAATCGTAGAGGGAGACCAAGAGATGAATACACTAAGCAGATTCAGAAGGATGTAGGCTGCAGTAGGTACTGGGAGATGAAGAGGCTTGCACAGGATAGAGTAGCATGGAGAGCTGCATCAAACCAGTCTCAGGACTGAAGACCACAACAACAACAACATATCAGTATTGTATGAGAAAGGTTTGCCTTTTCTTGTCATTCAGCTCATCCTTTTAGTTCTGTCCTTTTCTTCCCATGTCACTTTATCTTGGGTTTAGGGACCAAAAAATGTTGTATCGTGAAAATATAGTAACAACAGTGTGCTAGATCCGCAACAAACTTTGTTTCTCGTCACAGAACTACACATATCAAAAAGTCAGGGATTCTTCTCCAAAGAATAATCAGATATTCTCTCACTCTTAACAGGTATCTCACTGCATGATAGAGATGGTAGTATGGACCAAAACTCAAGAAATATGTCTGGTAAACATGGGATCTAAAATGTATACCTTAAGAGCTATAAGCACTTTTTCATCTTCAGTACTGTGAAACATCTCTTCTACTACAAGTTGGTTTCCATATCTTTGGAGGAGGTAGATGGACCAAAAAAATTCACTTTAGAGCCCTTGTTTGCCAATTTTTCCGCCTTCTTTTGGTTCACACTACCTCCTCCAAAAACATGGAAACCAAAGAGCTTATGGTAGAAGGGAGATGTTACACATTATTGAAGATGAACAAGTGCTCACAGCTCTTAAAAATGTCTTAAAGTTTATGGTATGGTTCTGAAATCTCTGTCTTACCATTATATAAACAATCTGAAACCTGAAGTTTCTCCATGGCTCTTCTTCACACACAACTTTTATTCATGATTCTTAAGCCAAGTGATTGTGATGATTAAATTATGCTCTATGCAAAATTCTACTAGATGACTTCCTCTTTCATTTCTTTCCCTCAGTCCATGTTCTCCAACTATCATTCCCCTCTTTTCCTCTTCCTACTACTCAATTCTAGTCATCCATCACAATTAAATTTTCCAATCCCTTAACATTCTCAATAATTTCTTTTATGTCATCATACATTCCTTCAATCTCTTCACCACCTCCGGAGTTAGATGGTGTATAAACTTGCAGTACTGTGTTGGGTGTTGGCTTTGTTTCTGTCTTGGCTATCATGATGTGTTCACTATGCCGCCCATAGAAGTGTACCTGTATTCTTATTTTGTTAATGATTAGACTTATTCCTGCATTACTTCTATTTGATTTTGTATTTATAACCCTGCCCCCACCTGGCAATCACCATTTAACCACCTAGCACAGATGCATTTCCTCAGGGAAAGTAATTGCTATAGTTTTTCCTTGCTTTCACCTATTAGCAGTGCCAGCACAGCAAGGCCACGAAGGCATGTTACAAGGAGAGATCACTCAGTCATCCAGACAACTGCCCCAGCAACTACCGAAAAGACTGCTTCTTTTCTTCAGGAACCACATGCTTGTCTGACCTCTGCACAGATACCCATCCACTGCGGTTGCTCCTATGCTATCACTGTCTGTATCATTGAGGCAAATTACACATCTCTTATCATGTGTAGCATTTTTTGTGCCAATCAGTGTATAAATACTGAGAGCAGTTTACAATACACAATGATTAGTCGTGCAGCTCTACAATGAACACTTCAACTTCCCACTCACCAAACAAAGATGTTCAGCCCCTGCATCTAGATAATCAGATAATTTGTATGAGTGGCTAATGGGGTTGTTTTTAAATTTCTTTGGGATTGGTAGAGTTTCCTATTTCTTGCTTTATGTTAAATGGGAGCTTGCTATATACATTTGCACCAGCGTATGTAACTCCACTCTGAGTCGCAAACAAAGGGGCAGTCTGCATTGAAAATGGGATCTTTCTTGCTTGTCTGAAACTGCTTGTTAAGAGTCTTTGTGAGATTAAGTCTTAAACCATTTGCTGTGAATCCATTGTATGCTTGTTCAACTATCATCCAAGCCGTATCTTGAAAGTTTGAAGCAGTAATTACGTAGAGATGGAAAGGCTTGCACAGGATGGACTAGAATGGAGAGCTGGAGCAAATCATTCTTTGGACTGAAGACCACAACAACAAAATGAACAAATAAATGTAGAATGTTACAGAATTCATTGAAATCAAATTCTCCAGTTGCTAATTATGTTGTAGTTTTATCTACTAGCTGGATCAGCTTCATTATGAATCATTCTCAAATATTTATGTGGAGAACAGCATGATCACAGAATATATCTGTACAAGTTCAAATACCATTTTGTAGTCAGCTGGAGTAGAAAAAAATCAATTCATTATTTTATGTCATAACAAGTGCCTGATTGCCATTAAATTTAGTGATGTTTACAAACATTACCTATAGTGTTGCCTTGTTAAGGGTCACTCTCCCAAAAACATCAGTCTTCGAGGTAAAGTAAAACACACTTTTTTATTTCGGAAAATAGAAATGCTCTAGCATAAATAATTTCGAACTGTTCTTTAGTGGAAGAAGAAACTAAATTAAATTGAACAGTGCTATTGATGAAAAGCAGCACTGACAAATGGTTCTCAAAAGCTCCCAATGAGAGAAAAATAAAGTACAGAATAAGTACTGAGATTGGGAATGGATCTTTCAAGTGAGATTTTCATCAGGCAAAGTTCACAACTGTGTTAATTTTCCCCTTAAGAATCCATTGCCATATCTTTAGTGACTTGTCTTCTTCACTGCTGCCTCTGCCACCTGTCTACCTGCAGATCACACACTTTAACTTGGCCCCTGTAAGATTACAAGTATTTATCCTGTATGTGACAATGACTCGCCCCTATGCTTCTTCGCTACAGCACAGTGGCATCACTGATGGGAATTGACCCATAGTCCTAGAAGGGATAGATTTGCAGGTGGAGATCATTGGGCATGGAAGAGTGAGCAAGTCACACCAGAGCCATCACGAGTAGGACAAATATGTACGTGAGAAAAGCAATCATGGTTAAAATAATAATTTTGAAACACAGGATTAATTTCATATTAGGGGAGTTGTTATATAATTAAAAGGCTTATTCATTATTAAACCTACTCCTGCATTACCCCTATTTGATTTTATATTTTTAACCCTGTACTCACCTGGCCAGAAGTCCCGTTCCTCCCGTCACCTAACTCCAACCTATCCGTTTCCATTTTTAAATTGTCTAGCACACCTGCCCGATTAAGGGCACAGCAAGGCCATTTTGATTGATGTTACAAGGCCATATCAGTTAAACATCCCAGACTGTTGCCCCTGCAACCACTGAAAAGTCCACCGCCCATCTTCAGGAACCACATGTTTGTCTGGCCACTCAACAGATCAACAGATACCACTCAGCTGTGGTTGCACCTGTGGCACAGCTATCTCTATCGCTGAGGCATACAAGCCACCATACCAATGGCAAGGTCCATGCCGCCTTCCCCCTCTCCCTTTCTCTCATGTGCATTGCTGCTAGAGCTCGAAGTTTAAACCTACCTGCCTGTACATTTGCCTTTGTCTCTGTTCCTCTCATAAATGACTGTAGCTGTGTGTGTGTGTTTTTCTCCTGCACTACTGTAATCTCTAAATGTTGGATTCTACATATAACATACAGAATGAGGAAAGTGATGAAAAACACTGAAGATAGGAGAAAGAAAGTGGAGTGATTGACTGAGAAATGTACAGAGAAAGAAGTGTAACTGGGAGGAGATGAGAGGGGAAACTGGCCACATACAATAATTTTTGGGGAAATTTTATGAGGTAGATAGAAGAAAATTGTCCAGCTTCTCCTTAAAAGCAACATGGTATTGAACAGTGCATAGAGTGTGGTGTAGCTTGTCTTAAAGGTGGACAGTGTAATGTAATGGACCCAAAAGCATATTTTGAAATATTCAATAACACACAAAGTATACCAGTCAAGCTACATTTTGTTACATTTGTAAATATTGACTAATGGCTTTATTTATTTATTTATTCCTGCTAATTTCGGTCAATAAGCTGTGTTTGAATACAGACAATGCTGTTATTAATGAATTATGATAAAGTTATATGTGCTTGTTACGTAAACATTATTATATTATCAGGCTACACACAAATTCATTCGATTAGATTAAATTCGATTAGATGCCAAAAAACAAGCAAACCAAATGGAAATATCCAATCTTATATTGTGCCAGGAACATTAGCAAATAATGTAAGGAAATATTTTAAATTAAGAACTAATAAGTTCAGATTGTTAAAAAATATATTGTAAATGTGAAACTGAAATGTTACACTTTTTATTCTCATGAGTGGCCAGTCTTTTTGTACTTTATTACGTATGCCACAGTGTGACCTATTTTATTTGTAATTAATTTTAGTAATTATAACATTATTAAATTTGTAATATCATAAAAAGTGTAAGGGTTTTGATTTTTAAAAAGATAAATACAGATGGTGGCTGGGTCCACCAAACCAGTACACATCAGCCCACAACAGTGCATGTAGGCACCTCATTTCACACTGTGCAATATAGTTTCTGTTCAGATTGTTTGGAAAAATCACTTAGTTTTTCTAAAGGACTATTTCAGTCAAAACTAAGAGAGTTGTGTTCACAAATTTCATCTACATCTATATCTGCATGATTACTCTGTGACATTTGAATGCCAGGCACAGGGTTCTTCGAACCACCTTCAAGCTGTTTTCCTACCGTTCCGCTCTTGAATGGTGCACGGCAAAAACAAGTATTAAGTACTTGCGTGCGAGCACTGATTTCTTTTATTTTATCACTATGGTCTTTTCTCCCAAAATATTTTCCCATTCAAAGCAGAAAGCTCGTGAATGAAATTTTGTGAAAAGATTATGCCGCAGCGAAAAAGCCTTTGTTTTGATGATTGCCACCCTAACTTGCATATCATATCTGTGACTCTCTCTCCTATTGTGTGATAATACAAAATGAGCTTCCCTTCTTTGGACTTTTCTAATGTCCTCCATCAATCCTACTTGGTAAGGAGATAATATCACACGGCAATACTCTAATGGAGGACAGATAAGTGTAGTGTAGGCATTCTCTCTAGTAGACCTATTGCATCTTCCTAGTATCTTGCCAATGAAACATAGTCTTTGGTTAGCTTTCCCCAACAACATTTTCCATGTGATCATTCCAGATTAAGTTATTCATAATTGTAATCCCTAAGCATTTAGTTGAATTTACAGCCTCCAGATCTGTGTGATTTATCGTGTAAACAAAATTTAGCAGATTCCTTTTAGTACTCATGTGGATGATTTCACGCTTTTCATTATCTGGAGGCAACTGCCACTTTTCACAACAAACAGATATCTTGTCTAAATCATTTTACAATTGGTTTTCAGCTATTTCTAGAAAACTTGGATGCTTTGTTGTGCTATCTGTCAGACAGGGGGAAGCAAATTATCATTTGTGGGGATTTCAATGTTGATTCCCTGAAAGAGTGTAATAGGAAGAATTACCTTGTAGTATTACTCAGTTCTTTCAATTTGAGCTCCGTCATTGATTTTCCTACTCGGATATCAAAGAACAGCAGTACACTGATAGACAACTTTTTATAGACCAAGATAAGTTTAAGGACATAAATGCTTATCCTGTTGAGAATGGTCATTCAGATCATGGTGCACAGCTAGTTACAATACATGACATAGCTCCACGCAGTATATCAAATCAGACTTTCAAAGCAGTGCGTTCAATTAACAATATAAATATTGCAAACTTTAGGGAAAGCCTACAGCAGCTAGACTGGGATGAAGTGTATAAGGAACCCAATGCAAACTTGAAATACAACTTATTTCACGATACATTTTTAAGGGTATTTGAAAACTGTTTTCCCAAGAAAATAGTTAAACATAATTCCAAGAAAACATATAAAAAACCTTGGCTAACTAAAGGAATAAGAATATCTTGCAACTGTAAAAGAGAACTGTATCTAACAGCAAGAGGGAGCACTGACCCCGAAATTGTTCAATATTATAAATACTATTGTGCAGTACTAAGAAAAGTTATTAAAAAGTCCAGAAGCATGTGTATCATGTCTGAGATCAGTAACTCTGATAATAAAATTAAAGCAATTTGGAATATTATTGAAAGGGAAACAGGGCAACCAAGAGCACAGGAAGACTTTAGTGCCATAAAACTGAATGATAAGTGTACTAACAAACAATCAGAAATTGAAAATATTTTCAATAATCATTTTTTAAATGTTGTGGAGAAAATAGGATCTAGATCTTCACTAGAAGAGGCAAGGCTACTAATAGAAGAGGCCATACCTGTGCAGTCAGCCACGTATGTAATAGCTCTTTGGAGCAGAGTGTTTTCCCCGATAGACTGAAATATGCCATTGTGAAACCATTGCATAAAAAGGGGGATACATCAGATGTCAACAACTACCGCCCAATCTCTCTTCTAACAGCTATATCAAAAATTTTTGAGAAAGTAATGTATCCAACGAGAGTAGCCTCCCATATTTGTAAAAATAAAGTACTAACAAAATGTCAGTTTGGTTTTCAGAAAGGCTTGTCAACAGAAAATGCTATATACGCTTTCACTGATCAAATATTAAATGCTCTGAATAACCGGACATCACCCATTGGTATTTTTTGTGATCTCTCAAACGCCTTTGATTGTGTAAATCATGGAATTCTTTTAGATAAGCTAAATCACTATGGTTTGAGTGGGGCAGAGCACAAATGGTTTAATTCATACTTAACTGGAAGAATGCAGAAAGTTGAAATAAGTGGTTCATGTAATGTTAAAACAACAGCCGATTCCTCAAACTGGGGGGCTATTAAGTACGGGGTTCCACAGGGTTCAGTCTTAGGTCCTTTACTGCTCTTGATATACATTAATGACTTACCATTCCACATTGATGAAGATGCAAAGTTAGTTCTTTTTGCTGATGATACAAGTATAGTAATAACATCCAAAAACCAAGAACTAATTGATGTAATTGTAAATGATGTTTTCCACAAAATTATTAAGTGGTTCTCAGCAAACGGACTCTCTTTAAATTTTGATAAAACACAGTATATACAGTTCCGTACAGTAAATGGCACAACTCCAGTAATAAATATAGACTTTGAACAGAAGTCTGTAGCTAAGGTAGAATTTTCAAAATTTTTAGGTGTGTCCATTGATGAGAGGTTAAACTGGAAGCAACACATTGATGGTCTGCTGAAACGTCTGAGTTCAGCTACGTATGCTATTAGGGTTATTGCAAATTTTGGTGATAAGAATCTCAGTAAATTAGCTTACTATGCCTACTTTTATTCACTGCTTTCGTATGGCATCATATTCTGGGGTAATTCATCGTTGAGTAGAAAAGTATTCATTCATCAAAAACGTGTAATCAGAATAATTGCTGGAGCCCACCCACGGTCATCCTGCAGACATCTATTTAAGGATCTAGGGATCCTCACAGTAACCTCACAGTATATATATTCACTTATGAAATTTGTTGTTAATAATCCAACCCAGTTCAAAAGTAATAGCAGTGTGCATAGCTATAACACCAGGAGAAAGGATGATTTTCACTATGCAGGGTTAAATCTGACTTTGGCACAGAAAGGGGTAAATTATGCTGCCACAAAATTCCTTGGTCACCTACCAAACAGCATCAAAAGCCTGACAGATAGCCAACCAACATTTAAAAATAAATTAAAAGAATTTCTAGATGACAACTTAAACATTAGTGTCATGCAATATTTTGTGTAATGTAATATCTTGTACAGACATCTTTTATTAACCTGACACGTTCCACATCATTACGAAGTGTCGTATTTATGATCTATGGAACAAGTATTAATCTAATCTAATCTAATCATCTGCTAACTTTAAAAGGCGGCAAATGACAATATTTCCTGCAAATAATCTAAGAGGGATGCTTAGACTGTCTCCTAAATAATTTATATAGATCAGGAACAGCAGAGGGACTATGACACTTCATTTGAGAATGCCAGATATTACTTCCGTTTTACTCGACGACTTTATGTCAGTTGATCTTTCTGACAGGAAACTATGACTCTAGTTGCAAGACTGAGATGATACTCTGTAGGCACACAATTTGATTAGAGGTCACTTGTGAGAAACGGTGTCAAAAGCCTTCTGGAAATCTAAAAAAATGACATTTGTGGAACCAGTTTTCCATTTAGAATGTCGCCATTACATTCCACATACTAAAAACTCAGATAGGCAGAGGCTGCAGTGGAGAGATTGTAACCCCCATTGTTAACATAATGACGAACATGCAAGATGAGTATTATTTTTTATTAGAGAGATGCTCTGGCTTCACATACATAGCACTAAGTATCTACCGATGGAAAAATTATCTGGCATATGATATCACTAATAAATAATATACACAAACCTTCCTCATGAATCAGTCTATTAGTGAAAACTGTATCAAAATCCCTACAGTAGTTCTTGAGATCAGCCCAAACATACAGACAGAAAAAACACAGCGGGGAATCTTAATTTATAATATGTATAGATTTTAGTAACGTGCAACTACCAATGTTATCCAATTTGTGAAAATTTCAGTGTCATTATTTCAAAGAAGCAGCAGACAAAACTATAGTCTCTGATTTCATTGTGGCTCTGATAGTTTGTAATTTTACAACTGCAGCTACAGAGGAGGAGTTTCTTACTGTTTTTGTTTTAAGGACAGGTGCAGCTTAGTTACTGGGTAAGTCAGACATTGTGTTATGATTATGATGAGATAAAAGATGCTTAACTTTTGACATGAGATTCTGAGGCACTTGCACACTGAGAAGGCAATGAATTAAACATATTGTATGGTAGTCAAGTAATGTGTCTGGTTTGCCACCAACCTAACAGGGTGTATGAAGCACAGACATGGTCAATCTGACAGATGTTGCAGATATATTGCACACACCCATGCATGATTAGTTCTAACCATCTAAAGTTCTCACTGCTCCCAGTGTTGCATTACATCGAAATAGTGGAGGTCTGGTAGAACAAATGATGGCACAAGTCCATGTTTCACATTCTGTGGAAATCTCTTCCAAAGCTTCTGGAGAGCACAGGGGCAAGAAGTAGTCTTCCTACATGAGGTGACAGTATTTTACATCCAGTTGAAATGCTCATCTAAAGTTGCACCATAAGTTCTCCACTATTTTTTGATATGGTATTTGAATTGGATGTAACTGTTCTTTAAATTCATAACTTATTAATTTATGATGGGATACTAAAAAGTATTTGGGACTTTTTTGTATTTAGTTTTGGTCCCACATTTTGTGCTCATCTTACCAATGAAGACAGATTATCGTTCATTTGAAAAATCACAGTATTGATGTCTTCATGTCTGGCATTTAGGCAAAGCTGGAGTTTGTCAGCATAGAAATGATATAGGAGCACAAATCTCATGAGATACCATTGCCATTTGAACAACTGTGGGTCCAGAATTGAACCCCATTGCATTCCTGAGGGAACATGCTTCCAGCAACACTTTTATTCCCTACAGATAGTGCTTTATTTGAATGAGGACGAGTGAGAATGGCATTCCTGGAAATCTTTATCCCAAAGCATATCTATGTAAGTTTTATTGAAATCAACAATTATGAAATTCATTGAGTGCAAGTCTGTTTTCCCACAACTACAGTCTACAGCTACATGGGAGCAACACTATTAGCGTAAGTATTAAGTCCATTTTCGTTGGAGGGTGGAAACGGAATTAGTATGTGCATTTGTGAAGTGGCCTATGTGCTGATTAAAGGACACGTAACTTTACTTGTATATCATGTACTTACTGTGTCATCACGAGTTTGATGAATTGGCTGAAGAAAAGACCAACCACAGAAGAGAGAGATGAAACTATATGTAAAAAGCAGTATGTAGAGAACTTAAATAGTGCACAAGTTATTGAAAATCAGTGTTCAATCCATGTGACTAATGATGAAAGTTATGCAAATGTGGTGAATTTTGAAACTACAGATTTTCCTGTTTGTTAGAACAAAGAACAGTACCAATATTTAACTTCTGAAAATTCTTGACTTGAAGTGAAAAACAAATTTCTTAGATTTTGCATATGCCATGAGATGAGTGCACCTGTATGGGAACACAAAGGGATGTAGCACTTAAATTTTCAAATGAGTGGCTGGAATGTAAAGTTAACAGCAATTGTGACAACAAAGTAAAAGAACAATCTAATTTGAGGAAAAAATTCGTACACACAAGACTTTGATTTCTTTAGATGTATAATTTTTTGAGCAGTATGTCACAGCTGACAGTATCAAATGCTTTGCTGAAGTACAGCAGTATCAATATTGGGGCCTCATGATTGTCCATGGCATATTTCAGGTCATCAGTTACTCTTAATTAACGCAGTGTTTGTGCTACAGAGTTTACTAAAGCTGGACTGATATTTGTCATGATAATTGAATTTCCATAAGTATTCAGTAATTTGGTCATGAAAAATATATTCCAGGGCTTTGGATGGAGTGGTTAAGATGTTGATTGACCAGAAATCACAAGCTGATTGTGGATTTTCATTTTTCAGGATAGGTACAGACAAAAAAACTGAAGGACTCTAGTGTTGAAACTTTGGAGTGCCTCATCCAGCAAAAGAACAATGAAAGGTTGAAGGCTAATGGAAACACTCGAGAATCTGATGAGAAAATTGTACAAGAACTGGAAAAAAATGTGACGTGGAATGACAGGCTCAGAGATGGAGAAGGAAACTTTTTAATAACAATATCATTCATTATGCTTTTCTCTTCTATTTCTCTCCATCTATCATAAATATGTACCTTTTGTGCCTAATCCCAGAATATTCTCATATACTTCATATTTTCCTTCTAACATTTGGCAGATGATGGAACCCCAAGTTCCAGGAGTCTATCAGCCGTTGCAGCCTAGTGCTGCCAGAAGTAGAAACCTTATATGAATTTCACAAAGCCTTCAATGATTGCTAATATTCAAGAAGTACAAAGAGTACTAGGGGCATCAAATTACAGCCCCATTAATTTACTTTTCCGTAATAATCTCTCTGCACTCAATGACTCTCATCATTATTTTGAACCAATAACATGTCATTCCATGCCCCATTGATCTCTTTAGTTGTAGAATATCACCACATTATCAGCTGATCCTTTTTTGTGCAAAAAAAAGTCTACTATAGGAACTCAATACAGAGTACTGAAGAATACTGAAGCCTTCTGTAGTTAAATAGGCACTACAAATTTTTGACTGATGAGCTGCAGTAATGAGTACCAGAATCTACAGCACTTTTCTTCTCTTCACGGCAGACTAGTTTCTTCTGTGACAGTTGTATTTTCATTTACTTCTCATTTTTCAGTTTGATTAGTCACAAAGAAAAAATTCCTTACTTTAATGTGGTTTCCCATAATGGTGTGAACTGCACTTGGGAACAGTTTCATCTTTAGAAATGGCTGTTATATGCTTGCGACTAAATGCAACTTGGGGGCACCGCTAGTCACCTAGTCATGGTGTATACACAAAGTGGCAGGTCACATCGGAGAGCTGAAAAGATCTTCTAGTGAACTTCCCTCAGTATTAATGACTTCTAATTCACTGGAATGTAGTTGGAAAAGACAACAGCCTCATCTGCTTTCAGCTTTCAGATGTCAGATTTCTTTATTGACAAACTGTTTTCTGTATGGGTACAGCACACTTGTGTAAAATGCTGAAAGCTGTACTCATTTTGTTTGTTTCTCAAAGTCCAAACTGGACCTTGTCATATTTTATCTAGAAACCAAATATTGAACACACTTGACTTACAGTATTTTGTGAGCCTACAAACAATACCAAAACTCTAAACAAATAATTTACCAGAACAGTCATGCTTGAAACATACATACTGCATTTTGTGGAATCCTTTGAGCTAATGCTTCACAATATAGAGTCAGTTCTGGCCTGAATACTTCCAGATTTGTGTCAGTGTCTGCAAGCAGACAAATTAAAGCTTGCTCTGACTGTGTATTCCTTGAACCACAGGGTAACAGGATGTAGTAGCAAACGGCTGGTGAGCTTGGTTTCTCTGTCAAGCTGGAATGTATTTACAAAAGAAAATGAGATAATTATCTACTACATATACATATACACAATGAAAAATTATTCAGAAATACATAGCATATCAGAATGAATGTACAGATTATTATGAACAATAAGTTAACAACAGTACTCAGTCAAATAAAAATGTCTTCTATGATTTAATTGTTTGTTTGAGTGTCAATGTTATAAATTACTTTTTACTTCTGGGTTTTACAAATATATACCTTTATTATTTTGTGAAATACAAGATAACTGTTGCTGTGCAGAGTTCAAAGCTTCATAATGCAGAAGGTTTTTTTTTTGTGGTGGTGGTGGTGGGGGAACTCTGCATTATGAAGCTTTGCACTCTGCACAGCTACGGTGTACACAATGTTGTATTGTATAACATTAAGCAGTGTGACAACTCTTTTGCTAGTCATAATTTCTTTAGTTGTATGCCCATCTAGATTTAAAGTTATTGGTGTATTATGGTGTGGCTTTGAAATGCTGCAACACACACTCTCTTCTGCATTGCTGCTCATAGTTTTGCTTTTGATATGTTACTGTAAGATTTTTAGAAGCCTATAAATGGCATATCAAAGCCTTCAATTGAACTCTATATCTTTTGATCAGTTGTGTATGGGTGAAAACTGACACTATGCATGCTTTTTCCAATTTAAATTCTATTTGCTCCTCTATAATTAAATCGGTTTTTATAGCCTTTAGACTGCTGTTTAGACCTACACTATATAATTTGTAGCCAGTGCCTAAGAGGCTTATTTTCGGTATTCATTCTACTTTCTTTTTTAAAAAAAGGGAAATCACTATCCTATTCCAGTTCTTTGGAACTTAATTGGATGTAAATAGAAATAAAAGTTTGTACTTAAATGCTGGTATACTATACTTTAGAAGTTCTACATTATGTTGTTTTATGATTTTCAGTTACTCTTGTGACTACTTGTAGTTTTTCTTTTGTTGTATCACTGTAGCAATATTACCTAGTCACCTAGAGGCTACACACTGTTGCATTAGCATCAGATCAGAGCTTTCCATAATATATAAGCCACTCAGTCACTCTGACACAATCCAATTTTACTCATTCTTGATCTGCAGAGTTCAATACTTTCATAGGGTGTGATGTATGTAATTCTCAATATTATTAATGGATCTGTTCTGTGACTTGTGGTGTACTAAATCTACAACCACATTTGGTTCACTTTTTGTTCTTCTGCATGTTTCCCAATTAAGGTTGGTAGCTGCTGGCTACAGTTTCTTGTGTAGCCTGTCCAAATTTTTAGAGACCTCTGCTCGTGACAGCAGTTTTTTGTTTCAACAATTTCTTAAGCAGCCTCCTTCCAATAGATTGTCCAAATTTCACCACTCTACTTTGATACCATCATTGAACTTGACAGGTCAGCTGACTGATGCCTTTGATAAAGATGTATCATTCCTTGTCCTTCTATCAAGTAGACTTTTGAAGGTTTTTGGGTAATGTTTTTATTTTGTAAACTAAAAAATGGTAATATTGTTATGACTACAGAATGGTCAAAATTATATTACAACCTCTGAAAACACTTATATCTCTGACATGGCTCTTCAGCTTTAGTTTTACTATGATGTATTCAGTAACAGATATTGTAGTTCTTGCTTAGCAGGTGTATTTATGGGTGTCACATTTACTAAAAAAAACATGTTTGTAATGTACAGTTGATTGTATTTTAAAAGTACTCTAAATGTTTCTCAATATCTTATTAATCATGTATTGTGAGCCACTTTAGTGTATTTTTAGTGTGTTATATTAACTAAATCAATTTTTTGTAGTAAAGGAGACCAGACACAGAGAAGCAGAAGTGTTGAGTTGTTGACAGGTGTGGATGAAAGAAAGAAAACTTGACACTGTAAGGAAAAGACAGATTGCTACTTACTGTAAAGATGACTCGTTAAGTTGCAGACAGGCGCAATTAAAAGACACTTACACATTAGCTTTCGGCTGCAGCCTTTGTCAGAAAAAGAGAGAGAGAAACACACGTGCGCGCGCGCGCGCTCGCGCGCGCGCTCGCGCGCACACACACACACACACACACACACACACACACACACACAAGTAAGAACACCTCACGCACACATAACTGCCATACCATTTCCAGCAGCTCAGACCACAATACCATTCTGGTCCGAGCTGCCAGAGATGGTCCTCGTGTGTGTGTGTGTGTGTGTGTGTGTGTGTGTGTGTGTGTGTTTGTTTCTTTTTGTGATGGAGGCTGTGGCCAAAAGCTAATGTGTAAGTGTCTTTTATTAAGCCTATCTGCAACTTAACATGTCACCTTTAAAGGAAATAGTAATCTATCTTTTACTTACATTGCTCATATTCCAACCTGGAATTTCCATAGAAAGAAAACTTTTACATTAATTTTTTTCTTCTTCTAGAATGTTAACTAATTCCATGTCTCTATTTTTTGTACTATTCCATTTCTGGTGGTGATATTTAGTGTGGTTGCAATATAAATTTATGCATTGGTTCCCACTATGACAAAGTAAGAGCATTTTTTACTTTTGGGTTGCACCTACTCTTCAAGGTGAGCAGTGTTTTGCACTTCCCAAAGCTTTATGCTCTTCAAGATAATCTTGAACTTTAGTATCCAGTTTGGAAAAAAAAATCACTATTTTCAACAAGTATGTCCCCAAAAACATGCTTTTTCATCTTATTTTCTTTGTATTGAAATAGATGCTGCAGCAACAGAATATAACTGACTGCAAATGTTAAAAAAAACACCTCTGTCACAGTTTTTCCAACATTTAGATGTCTTTTTCATACACTAAGTTAATGACTCTCAAAATTTAATTCTTATTTACATTACAATTCACTTATTACTCATATTGTGTTTATTGGCAAATAAATCTGTGTACAAAGCAGATTTTGGAAAAAACCAGCACTAGTCTTTACCTAAACTCCATTCCAGAAAAATTCCCTGTCCCAGTGTATATAGCACCCTTCTTCAGACGTCTTATCAGGAATAATTGCAGCAGACATTCTTGCTCTGATGTAAGTGATGATGAGAGGAGCTTCAATCTGAAAACAAAAGTTATTTTTATTTTAGTCCTTATGCAAGACTACATGAGAATTGGCTAAAGTGAAGGTTTGTCCAAGAAATAATCTTATTTGCACATAAAGTATTTCAAGAATAAAAAACAAATGATGTCTAAGATATGCAGAAAGCACAGGACTAAATCATCTTTGTAATTGGTTACTACTTGTGCTGAACAAAAGCTTGAAGTCTGACTTCTGTAAAAATCTTACAATCTTCTACATTTGAAGCTTCCAATTTAGTGCTCTTTCCTGAAAGCAAAATAATAAAGGTGTGCAGTACTTAAGCTTGTTTTTGAAGGCCCACGAACACTTGAGTTTATTTATCTTTAAAGTTTCATTATATCTTTTAAGACGTTTTGAAGCTTATATACAGAGCAGTTCATCAAATGAAGAGGTTGCTTGCGCAAGTGCAAAATGCTCATTTTGAAGACACAGAAAGAATTTCCATCATTCATATAGTTTCTGGGTTTGCAGCAGAGTTAATGGTGTCATTTTCTTTCTGCAATATTTCAACAACTCCCCTAGCAGTCTTCATTATGTGTCGAGTGCATATTTTGTTGCTTGCTGTTTGGACTCCAACTAAACTGTGGACAGAACAGGTTAACACATCTCTGTTTGTTTGTTTTGTTTTAGGGTGCAAAAACAACTAGGGTCATATGCACCCACATCAGAACTGTAGAATACAAAGACAAATAAATGAGTTAAAAAAGACTACACATTAATCCCAATCGACAAAAGAGAAGAGAGTTAAAAACAGGGACATGGAGAAGGGTCTATAAAATATGCCATAGACAAACGGAGGCCATGAACTAAAAATTAAATGGCCTTCGCCATACTGCTACGATGGATAAAAAGTAAAACACGGTCGACAGCCTGCATGTCGCCAATAACTCAGACAGCAAACACAAACGAGAACGAAAGATATTTAAAAAAAGGGCATTTCATCAGGAAATGCCAGACCATCAAAAGTTGAGTGCAATGAGGACAAAGTGGTGGGAGAGCACCACATACCAAATGGCAATGGCTAAAATGACAGTGCCAGATACGCAACCTAGCTAAAATGATCTCCTTATGGTGAGAGGGCCGAGAGGAGGTTGTCCAAGCTGCTGGGAGAGGCTTAATAACCTGGAGCATGTTCCCATGAAGGGAGGACCAGTGGTGATGCCAAAGTGACACCACCTGCTGGCAGATGGCAACACAGAGATCATCGGAGGGAATCTAAGAACTAAAGGGCTGAGGTATAAGGACTGCAACCTTGGCAGCAGCATCAGCGAACTAGTTTCCTGTCAGACTGACATGACCAGGAACCCACATAAACATCACAGTGGCTCGATCAAGAGTGAGCAAGTGACAGCTTTCCTGGGACCATTGCACTAAGGGATGGACAGTGTACAACACACAGAGGCTTTGAGAGCAGAAGACACAACTGAAAAGCCTGTGTTGATGGATGTATTGCATGGCCTGACACAGGGCGAAGAGCTCTAATGTGAATACTGAGCAGTGTTCCAGAAGCTGATACTGAAAAATATTGGCGGCAATGATGAAGGCACACCTGACATCACGGTCAGTCTGAGAGCAGTTAG
Source organism: Schistocerca americana (assembly GCF_021461395.2). Taxonomy (NCBI): domain Eukaryota; kingdom Metazoa; phylum Arthropoda; class Insecta; order Orthoptera; family Acrididae; genus Schistocerca; species Schistocerca americana. The sequence continues at coordinate 377,427,226 of NC_060124.1, read as the reverse complement.
TGTACACAAAGGTACTATCACAAAGTTCCACGCGAAGGTCGTGAAACTGAATATGATGGAACGAGGCTGAAGTAGTGCCCTTAGGAAATGAATGAAGGCCAATGTGAACATGGGCCAAAGTGGTGAAGAGTTTACACCCACCGGGAATGTTGCACATAGCGTGGAGTTAAGCTACCGGAGCAACAGCTGAAAGCGATCTCCAGAAGGTAACAGAGAACAGGGACGCGCCCTATACTGGTAATCAAAGGAGTCATTGAAGAAGGGGCATAGCATGAGCGGCCATGCATGACAGACAAACAGCATGCATATTTGCTGAGGAGAAAGTCAAGGTGGTACGTAAGCGGTAGTTCAGCAGCTTCAGCATACAGACACTCAACCAGGCTATTGTAAAAGGCACCAGTGGCAAAATCGATGCCACAATGATGGGTAGTATTGAGACAGTGTAAGAGTGATGGAAGTGAGGATGCATAAACGAAATACCCATAGTCTCATTTCAAATGGGCAAGGGACCGGTATAAATAGAGGAGGGTGGTTCTACCTGCTCCCCACGAAGTTCCACTGAGGACATGTAGGACATTGAAGGACCACATACAGCGGGCTATCAGGTAAGACACATGGGAGGACCAAGAAAGTTTCCTATTGAGCATGAGCCCTTAGAACTTCATAGTTTCAATGAACGGAAGAGCAACAGACCCAAGATATAAAGATGGTTGAAGAAACCAATTGCACCACTAGAAATTCATACAAATGGTTTTGTCAGTGGAAAAACGAAAGCCAGTGTCAATGCTCCATGAGTAAAGATGATTGAGACATCACTATAGATGCTACTCAATGAGACAGGTCCATGGAAAACTGCAAGACATGCAAAATCATCAACAAAAAGGGAGCCAGAGATGCACGAGGGAGACAGGCCATTGTAGGGTTAATGGTGATAGCGAAGAGGACAGAATCCTGAGGCACACTGTTTTTCTGGATAAAGGTGTCCAACAAGACAGAACCCACATGTACCTTGAAAACTGTCTTTTAAAAATTCCTGAAGGAAATGGGGCAGGAAGCCATGGAGGCCCCACATGTAGAGAGTATGGAAGATACCAGTTCTCCAGCAGGTGTTGTAGGCTTCCTCCAAATCGACAAACATGACCACAATCTGGGATTCCTGCAAAAACCATTCATGACATGGTTGGACAAAGTGACAAGATGGTCAATTGCAGAATGGCGCACTTGAAATCCAAACTGTTCAGAGGTTAGTTAATTGTGAGACTCAAGCCACCATACTAGCTGGGCATGAATCATATGTTCCATCACCTAGCAAACACAGCTTGTGAGAGAAATGGGGTGGTAGCTAGAAGGAAGATGTTTGTCCTTATCAGGATTAGGTGTATGACAGTGGCTTCATGCCAGAGCCTGGGAAATGTGCCCTCTGCCCAGATGCAGTTGCACATATGGAAGCAGAAAGTGCTTGCCCGAAAGAGAAAGGTTCTGCAACACCTGAATGTGAACATCGTCTGGCCCTGGGGTGGAGTATCGGGATGAAGTGAGAGCATGATCTAGCTCCCTCACAGTAAAGGTGGCATTGTAGCACTCACAATTCTGAGAAGAGATGGATATTGCCTGAGCTGCCTCCACTTGTTTCCGATGGAGGAAGGCTGGGTAATAGTGGGAGGAGCTCAAAATGTCCACAAAATGGCAGCCCAAGGTGTCGGAGATAGTAATAGGGTCCACAATGACATTGTCTTCTACTGTCAGGCTGGAAATTGGGGAATGGATCTTGGTCCCAGCAAGAAGTCAGAGGTTGGCCCACGACGGAAAAGGGAGTGGAACTGTTCAAAGAAATATTGGATGAAATCCAGCTAGCTTTTTTACAATCCCAAAGAACGCGATGACACTGTGCACACAACTGTTTATAATGGATGCAGTTTGCCTTTGTAGAATGATGGTTAAAAATGCAGAGAGCATGTCTCCATGCGCGAATTGCATCGCGGCATGTCTCAATGCACCAGAGGCCTGAGACATGGTGCGGTAAAGAGGAAGTGTGAGGAATGGAATGTTCTGTGGCAGTAAGGATAATTTCTGTAAGATAGTTACCTGGTCATCACAACTGGGGATATGTTGTCCATCAAATGTCACCAGTGAGGAGTAAAGCTTCCAATCCATTTACTAAGCTGCCATTTGGGTGTACACATAGGTGGGCTAGAAGTCAGCAAACAGATAGCACATGAGAAATGGTTACTTGAGTATGTGTCAGAGATAATGGACCACTTGAGATGATGCACAAGCTGGGCAGTGCAGAAGGATAGGTCTAAATGGGAATAGGTGTGCATGGATTCTGAAAGGAACATGGGTGCTCCTGTATTAAGGCAGAAGAGGGTAAGTTGATAGAAAAGGTCAGCCACGAGGGCACCTCTTGGACAGGTTCCAGAAGAACACCAAAGAGGATGGAGCGCATTAAAGTCACCGAGCAGCAGAAAGAGGTAGTTATCTGCCCAATAAGCTAGAGGAAGTCTGTCCTGTTGACATCAAATGACGGAGGGATGTAAACGGTACAAAGAGAAATGTCAAGTGAGGAAGGAAAAGGCAAACTGCAACAGCTTGAACACGAGTAGTCAGGGAGATGAATTGACTATGAACGTCATCCCGTATGAGCAGCATGACTCCCCCGTGTCTGCCCCCTGTAGCTGAGTGGTTAGCACGACAGACTGTCAATCCTAAGGGCCTGGGTTCGATTCCCGGCTGGGTCGGAGATTTTCTCCGCTCAGGGACTGGGTGTTGTGTTGTCCTAATCATCATCATTGCATCCCCATCGACGCACAAGTCGCCGAAGTGGCATCAAATTGAAAGACTTGCACCAGGCGAGTGGTCTACCTGACGGGAGCCCCTTGTCAGACGCCATTTCTTACTCCCCCATAAGATGGAATGCCATCCTCGGGGGGAAGTTCAAAACGGATCGGGAAGAAATGCAAGAGCTCAAAGCAGTCGTGAGGATGCAATTTTGTTTCCTGAAGGTAGAGAGCAAGTGGATGGTGCAATTCTAAGAGCAGCCATAAATCCTCTTTGTTGGATTGAAGACTGCAAACATTCCATTGGAGGAGAGTCGTGATGAGGAAGAAATGAATGGGTGTCACCTCAGCAGCTGCTGAGTGCCAGCCTTCGAAGACTTGCTGCTTCAGGGCAAAGAGGCAGGAGGATCCTGCTCCATGAGGTCTACAGAAGTGTCGGCATTCTCCTTCTATCGACCTGTGGAGCCCAGAGCAGAAAGATGGTTGGTGGTGCGCACTAGCGACACGGAGGTTGGTTGGGTGAGGGTATCACATGCAACACCGTAGAAGAGGATCTTCGAGACAGTGAAGGAGAAGACTGTTTTCCCTTGTTTCACTTCTTGGAACTTTTCTGGTGAATGTGTGTGAATTCCTAAGGGACCAAACTGGCTTCTCTGGTTGACAGAAGAAAACTCAGATGTTTGTGGCTGGAGGAATGCAGGAAGACTTCAGGGAGTATTCCTTCTGTCCTTTCCGGCCTGTTGATTGCATAGCTGATGACTTAGCACCATGAGGCAAAACTATGATGGCGTGTTGCACAGATGGAGGAGGAGATGGGGATGCTACCATGATGCTAGGTGATTTCACAACAATGGTGCTAAATTTGAGGTCACATGTCTGTGTAGTCATTTTCTTCATGGAGCAAGATGTAGCAAGAACTGTACTTTAGGTGCCAGATGGTAAACACGGGGTTTCTGACTAACCAACAACTTGCAAGCAACCAGGTAAGGGACTTTATCGTTCACCTGTATCTCTTGTACAGCCCGCCCATCAAGATACACCGGACAATCACGGGAGGAGGCAGCTTGGTCACCATTGCAGTTGATGCACTGGGGAGGACGAGGCTGGCAATCACCCTCATGAGCATCACTATCACAGATTACACATTTGGCTGGGCCTCGACAGGACTCTCAAGTGGGGTTGTAAAGATGACATTGGTAGCACCACACTGGGTTCAGAATATGTGGTCTGACTGTGATAATTTCATAACCTGCTTTGATCTTTGACAGAAGAACCACTCTATCAAAAGTGAGAAAGAGAGTGCGTGTGGGCACTAAGGAGACATCTACTTTTTTCGTCACCTGATGGACTGCAATGACACGCTAATCTGAGAGGTATGTTTGGATTTCTGCCTTGGTCAGGCCATTGAGTAGCCTTGTACAAATAACGCCACAGGAAGAATTCAGTGTTTGATGGGCCTCGACATGAATAGCCATGGGAGGGTCAAGTTGTGAGTTGTTGCTGTGCTTGAGAATCAGGAGTAGTCTCCAAAAGAAAAGTGCCACTGCACAAACGAGAGCAGGATTTCACAGGGCCAGCAATTGCATCAACACCTTTCTGAATAATAAACGGATTTACCATAGAGCAGGACTGACCATGTGAAACCATGAGGAACCATGGTGCAGCTGAGAGGGTCTTTGAATTGTTTGCCTCATTCAGTTTATGTTTCTAGCTGTTGACTGTGATTGGCTCATTGTGAGAAAATCCTCCAGATTCCCAGTATCTCCGACGGTGCGCTCCTTGCAACTGGGGGCCCTCTTCAGAAGCGGGCACACCCACCTTGGGTGATTGTTCACACCTGAGGTCACATCTCCCCAAAACCCGACAGAGGGACCAATTGGCAATTTGGGAAGGTAGCAGCTCAGGCAATCACCCCTTCCTGAGCCTGGCCTGTACCAGGGGGTAAGTGCAATCCTACCTGCTGGGAATTATGCATTACCCAGTAACCTGTTACATGTCCGACACGTGGGCCAGCCTTCAGAAGTGCACAGTGAGGAAGAAGAAAGAGAGGAAACACAAACGCCAAAGAGGAGGAAGGATAGGAAAAGGTGAACAAAGAAAGAAAAAAGGAACAAAAAACAGTGGAGAGTGTTCCAATATTGACTACCAAAAATCCTGAATACATTTCCAATAACAGCCCAGACATGTTCCCCCAAGGGAGGGGGAAAAGAATGGCAAGAGGATAGACATGCAGCATGGAAGGGAAAAGATGCTACAAAGGTTGGAACCCCATGGTAGCCAAGCATTAACCCGCCAAAGAATGGCAAGTCCCCTGCGGGGTAAACACTACTCTGGCAACAGTTTCCACACTAAAAAAAAAGTTATAAGCAAAGAAATTTCATAAGACAATAACTATCATCAAAAATACCTTAATAGGCACTTATCTATGAGAAGAGAAAGAATTGAGGGGTTTTCTAACACAATTTATGCAAAGTGAGTGCTGGACTGCACACATTACCCTTTATTATCTAACATCTACAAATGCTGACATACTTTTGAGTAGGAGAGGATAGTCTGTGACAGACAGCCTTCTTTCAGTATTTCTGGTCAGTGAATGCTATATATTCGTTTTACTTCAGTGACTGCAGATGGCAGCACTGAGAAGCTCGTGATTGTTACAGTTTCACAATGCACAGGGATTTGTGCCAGGTGAGTGTGTGATTTTAATCTTTGTAATCCTAAATTGTTATCAGTGTGAACTCAGAATAAATGCTTCAAGTAATTTATACAATGCCTAAAGTGTATGTAAGAAGCTTTATTTTGAAAAAGTTTTGCTATTTTAGGTGAAAAATCATGATCTAAAGTTTATGTCTTTCATTGTAGATGATAAGCAAACAGTGTAAATGTGGTAGAAATCAGGTGTCATATTTGAAAGCTAGTAATGTAGACATAAGGCATTTACTGTCAGTCTCAGTCAATCTTTTGTCTTATACAATCAGTTGATCTGAAACTAGTATTCTCTTGCAGGGCATTTTATGGTACAACAGCTGGGAACTTTAGGTCCAATTCTAAATAGGAATAGTGAAGATGATTTGGAGGATTCCAGTGACTCTAGTGAAGAATATACACTGGAGGATGAAGTAGAAAGTAGTGACTCTTCTGAGACTGAAAATAATGAATCTGAAAGTACCAATAGATCATCCTCTAGGCCAGTTTTAGCATTCAGCTCTATTAAACCAAACCCGATTACACAATGACCATCAGCCTGAAGCAAACAACTCTCTTGTTAGTGGAAAAACACCTACATGTAAAAGGAACATTGTATGACATTGGCAGAAAGAGATATTCCAGAACGACCTCACTCTAGTGATGTTATGAATATTAAACCTAGTGACCCAAATCTTACACTGACTACTTCTCCAATAAAATTCTATGAAAACTGCTGGCCAGTGACATTCAGATAAATTCAATACTTCAAATTAATCTTTTCATTTGACAGAAAACCACTAGCAAACATATCTGACCTGTTGAAGGGAAAGAAAAGAAGAAATTTATAAGAATCATTTGTTTATGAACATTGTGAAAATGAGTAATCATAGGATGTATCAAAGTCCTGCAATGTGGCAGTTACTGTTGTCATTGTTGTGTGTGGTAAAGGGGGTGTGAAAGACCTAGGACATGTTAAAGCATTGCTGGAAAACCATGGCCAAAATCATAAACACATAAACAATAAACTTGATCTTAGTGCATAAGGTAAAGCTAATATCGCAACAATATTAAGTTGTTGATACAGTGAAACACAATCTGTTTGTTTATATCGCAGCACACTGGCAAAATTTTGCACAAGCTATCACTAGAGCTGGTGCAGGCCAGATACTAGTGGTTATGTTCACAGGCATTAAATGTTTGATGGGAAGGGCAAGTAGACCTCCACCAGGAATACCTCCTTTGGGAGAAGGAATCTTCAACTTACACAGGATTCACCTACAACTTAAAAGTTTTCTTTGATAGTTCTTTTCTTCTCCTGAACTGATTACCCCATTTGTTGAGTATGAACATTTATGCATCTTGAACACTCAACAAAACTAAGATCAGAGGATGACCTTTTTTTGCAATAGCAATTTGAAAATAAGCTGGAAGAGTAGCTTACAATAACTGAATTGATAGTGATAAAAAGTTCATCATTGTCAAATGGAATGATAATTGTCCAGTACATATGGAGTCAAATCAGACAGGTATTCAGCTGATTGGGACATGCAGCAGGAATTACTGCAAAAAGAAAGAGAAGATACCCATGAATGGGCCAGCAAGAAAAAAAGAGTGACAATGAATTGATGGGAGAAGGAGGTAAAGCAGACTTTCTTCTGCCCTTGTACAAGATAACAATCAAGAACAGAAAATGGTACTTGAGACTGGCTATACTGTTCATAGTTGCTTACCTGCATTCATATTTTCTTATTCATTATTAAACCTACTCTTGCATTATTCCTATTTGATTTTGTATTTATGACCCTGTATGCACCTGACTAGAAGCCCTGTTCCTTCTGCCACCAAACTTCACTAATTCCCACCATACCTAACTTCATCATATCCATTTCCTGTTTTAAATTTTCTAACCTACTTGCCCGATTAAGGGCTCTAACATTCCATACTCTGCCCAATAGAATGCTAGTCTTGCTTCTCCTGATGGCGATGTCTTCCTCAGTAATGCCCGCCCAGACATGCAAATGAGGAACTAATATACCTGCGAAATATTTTACCCACAAGGAAGCCATCATCATTTAATCATACAGTAGAGCTGCATGCCCTCAGTAGAGCTGCATGCCCTCAGGAAAAATTACGGTTGTAGTTTGCCCTTGCTTTCACCCGTTCACAGTACCAACACAGCAAGGCCATGTTGGCTGATGTTACAAGGCCAGATCTGTCAATCACTGAGACTGTTGCCCCTGCAACTACTGAAAAGTTGCTGCCTCTCTTCAGGAACCACATGTTTGTCTGGCCTCTCAAAAAATACCCTTCCATTGTAGTTGCACCAATGATGTAATTAACCCCTGCAACAAAGGAGATGCTTTTGATATGATAAATAATATCTACAGTGCTGATGACATTTAATTTCTTTCTTTTAAATTATTCATGACAATCATTTCTGCTACATCCCTATTCAGTTATCAACACTTTCTTACTTCACCAGTTCTATTGTTATTTGTGTATTCAGTACACTACTGTTGTGTCCTACTCATCTGTTGTGATTCTATTGTATGTTTCTACAACACTACAACTGTTGCTACATTTGATCTCATTGTCTAAGCTGACTGGTTCTCTGCATCTGTCAGTGATATATCAGTAAGGTGAAACATACAACTGTGGAGGAAGGATGTGTGTGTTGGGGGGAGGGGGGAGGGGGGGGGGGGAGGGGGGAGGAGGGAGGGAGGGAGGGATGGAGGGAGAGAGAAAGAGAACAGATGCACATGTATAATCCTACATTTTAGCTAGCATATTTCATGCACCGGCATGTCAAAAGCTCTTCACACTCCAAACCTTAGACCTTGTACCAATGGGAAAAGCTGCTGCTGACAGTGTAATTGAAATTAAAACTTGTTTCTAGAAAATGGAGATGCAATAGTAGAAAGATAAAAAATGGTAATAGGTATGAATAAACCTTCTTTATGTAGTTTTATTAAATTATCAAATTTTCATACCCAAAAGCTTCCTCCTCTGTACTAATTTGTGATGTTCCTTCCTGAATATTGCCTGCTGCTGCTGCTGATGATGATGACAATAATGATGATGTTGCATTTGCCCTGCAACAAAGAATAAGGTCATTACTTTCCAGTTCAAGACACTGACAAATATTCTTCTGATGTTCATTTTTAAAATACTACATGCTGCTTAATTAAGAGTAAAAATTTGTTTGTGAACATATTACACCTTCACAAGCTGCGACATTGTCGCGACAAAACACAGTGACCTGTATATAAAATACTACATGCTCCTTAATTAAGAGTAAAAATTTGTTTGTGAACATATTACACTTTCACAAGCTGCGACTTTGTGGCGACAAAACACAGTGACCCGTATATGTAATAAGTTTCCTTTAATTTACGTCTGTGGTCACAATCTTTTCTGTTTAACAGATTACCGGTTTCGGTCTTTAATGACCATCATCAGATCTGTCTCATAAAAACAAAGTCCTAATGTTTTACTGACAACATGACTCGTGCATGTGATGTGATTTATATGTATCTGAGGATGCTGGTGCTGATTCTGCATTTAACAGTTGACCATGCCACTATGGCTGCAGTGCATTAGAACTTTGCTTTTATGAGACAGATCTGATGATGGTCATTAAAGACCGAAACTGGTAATCTGTTAAACAGAAAATATTGTGACCATAGATGTAAATTAAAGGAAACTTATATTACACTTTAATTAAGTTAAAAATCTTCCTCCCAAATTGTAGTTCTAGCACATGTCAATGACTTACTTATCATTGCAAAATCAGATTACAAGGGTGTGCTGAAAAGTAATGCCTCAAATTTTTTACGTGCGAACTCTTAAGCCTTTATACGTAAAACAAATGTTACTAACTTTCCACACGTTTACTCTTCATGGCTACATATTTATTTCTCAAGATAGTGACCATGGTGACGATCACATTTCTCCCTACAAAAGACCAGTTTGTTGACACTATCACTGTAGAATGTTTGACTTTGTTGACAGAGCCATAACCCCACCTCTGCTTGCACCGCTTCATCACTAGCAAAGCAAAGACCTCGAAGGTATTCTTTAAGTTTGGAAGCAGATGAAAATTGGATGGGGCCAAGTCAGAATTGTATAGAGGACGATCGATGACAATGAACCCCAGTGTTGGATTTTTGCAGATGTCGCAGCACTTCTGGGTAGTCTACCATTTTCATGCTAAAAAAAAAAACACACACACACTCAGGAGTGTTTACATAAAAAATTTGGAGGCATTACTTTTCAGCATACCCGCTTACTTCCCAGCAAACACTTAAACAATTCAAAATAAGAATCCAAGAGGATTTCTTGTTAATATTGGACAACATTAAAACTAGTCTCTAGCATCAAAATGCATATCAGAGTACTATAGAAAGAGATATTTTGGAACAAATACATTCTGTTGTTCTGAAGGTCTAAAAATTATTAGAGACATTACAGCTTCTAACCAGTTACAGTAAAAACTAAAAACCATTTATCCTATCCCGAGTTTCCATTTTATGATAAGCTATTTAGTCACCATCTCAACCCAATAAAATGGCAATATGCCAACTAAAATTTCATTCGCTTTATATATCGATATCAAAATTTTATGAATTCTTTATTCAGTTGTCTCTTTTCCTATAGTCATGATTTTTTTAATATTGTACTAGTCAATTATTGTCATAATGAACTGTAAATAACTTTTACAAAAGCAATGTTACAGAAACACAACATAATTGTGTTAAGCTTACCCCTACCACTTTGTTTATAAAACTGCTGCTGCAAATGACCTCTGAAAACTATATGAAATTTGCATCTTATTGTGTTATTCAAGCATCTCATGCATTTCCACATGTTACTTGCCTCTATGCTTGTTTCTTCAGTCAGTTTATAAGAGCAAATTTCCTTTCTCTTCTTTTTTCTTCTCCCAAAAATGAACAATTTGCATGGTTGAAATTTTCCCTGTTTAAATCCTAATGTTTGTTAGAGTGATAAGATTTGATTAATGAAAACTAATAATTGTACAAATGTTCAACTTTATTTGTCATAAATAATAAAAATTTAGGTTCCATCTGCCCAACGAATCTAACAAAGTGATTTCAGTTACAAGTTCGGCATTTTTGTAACTGTTTCTCCACTAATTGCAGTAATCTGTACATATTACTTGTAGCAGATGTCAGATATAACCTTGTCAGACTAACAACTTATTTTCTTCACAATTGTCTGCAGGAACCTTGTCATTCCAAAGGGTTGATCTGTCTTTTACTCCTGAAGTTGTGGGTCAAGTTTATTCAGTAATATCCTTCCACACTGTAAAGGACACCCCCCCCCCCCCCTCCGTCCCCAATGAACCATGGACCTTGCCGTTGGTGGGGAGGCTTGCGTGCCTCAGCAATACAGATAGCCGTACCGTAGGCACAACCACAATGGAGGGGTATCTGTTGAGAGGCCAGACAAACTTGTGGTTCCTGAAGAGGGGCAGCAGCCTTTTCAGTAGTTGCAGGGGCAAAAGTCTGGATAATTGACTGATCTGGCCTTGTAACATTAACCAAAACGGCCTTGCTGTGATGGTACTGTGAACGGCTGAAAGCAAGGGGAAACTACAGCCGTCATTTTTCCCGAGGGCATGCAGCTTTACTGTATGGTTAAATGATGATGGCGTCCTCTTGGGTAAAATATTCTGGAGGTAAAATAGTCCCCCATTCGGATCTCCGGGCGGGGACTACTCAAGAGGATGTCATCATCAGGAGAAAGAAAACTGGCGTTCTACGGATCGGAGCGTGAAATGTCAGATCCCTTAATCGGGCAGGTAGGTTAGAAAATTTAAAAAGGGAAATTGATAGGTTAAAGTTAGATATAGTGGGAATTAGTGAAGTTCGGTGGCAGGATGAAGAAGACTTCTGGTCAGGTGACTAAAGGATTATAAACACAATATCAAATAGGGGTAATGCATGAGTAGGTTTAATAATGAATAGGAAAATAGGAATGTGGGTAAGCTACTACAAACAGCATAGTGAATGCATTATTGTGGCCAAGATAGATACGAAGCCCACGCCTACCACAGTAGTACAAGTTTATATGCCAACTAGCTCTGCAGACGACGAAGAAATTGAAGAAATGTATGATGAAATAAAAGAAATTATTCAGATAGTGAAGGGAGACGAAAATTTAATAGTCATGGGTGACTGGAATTCGAATGTAGGAAAAGGGAGAGAAGGAAACATAGTAGGTGAATATGGATTAGGGGTAAGAAACGAAAGAGGAAGCCGCCTGGTAGAATTTTGCACAGAGCACAACTTAATCAACGCTAACACTTGGTTCAAGAATCATAAAAGAAGGTTGTATACATGGAAGAATCCTGGAGATACTGACAGGTTTCAGATAGATAATATAATGGTAAGACAGAGATTTAGGAACCAGGTTTTAAATTGTAAGACATTTCCAGGGGCAGATGTGGACTCTGACCACAATCTATTGGTTATTAACTGTAGGCTGAAACTGAAGAACCTGCAAAAAGGTGGGAATTTAAGGAGATGGGACCTGGATAAACTGAAAGAACCAGAGGTTGTAGAGAGTTTCAGGGAGAGCATAAGGGAACAATTGACAAGAATGGGGGAAAGAAATATAGTAGAAGAAGAATGGATAGCTTGAGGGATGAAGTAGTGAAGGCAGCAGAGATATAGTAGGTAAAAAGATGAGGGCTACTAGAAATCCTTGGGTAACAGAAAAAAATATTGAATTTAATTGATGAAAGGAGAAAATATAAAAATGCAGTAAATGAAGCAGGCAAAAAGGAATACAAACGTCTCAGAAATGATATCGACAGGAAGTGCAAAATGGCTAAGCAGGGATGGCTAGAGGACAAATGTAAGGATGTAGAGGCTTATCTCACTAGGGGTAAGATAGATACTGCCTACAGGAAAATTAAAGAGACCTTTGGAGAAAAGAGAACCACTTGTATGAATGTCAAGGGCTCAGATGGAAACCCAGTTTTAAGCAAAGAAGGGAAAGCAGAAATGTAGAAGGAGTATATAGAGGGTCTATACAAGGGCGATGTACTTGAGGACAATATTATGGAAATGGAAGAGAATGTAGATGAAGATGAAATGGGAGATATGATACTGCGTGAAGAGTTTGACAGAGCACTGAAAGACCCGAGTTGAAACAAAGCCCTGGGAGTAGACAACATTCCATTAGAACTACTGACAGCCTTGGGAGAGCCAGTCCTGACACAACTCTACCATCTGGTGAGCAAGATGTATGAGACAGGCGAAATACCCTCAGACTTCAAGAAGAATATAATAATTCCAATCCCAAAGAAAGTAGGTGTTGACAGATGTGAAAATTACCAAACTATCAGTTTAATAAGTCATAGATCCAAAATACTAATGCGAATTATTTACAGACGAATGGAAAAACTAGTAGAAGCCGACCTCGGGGAAGATCAGTTTGGATTCCGTAGAAATATCGGAACACACGAGGCAATACTGACCCTACGACTTATCTTAGAAGCTAGATTAAGGAAAGGCAAACCTACGTTTCTAGCATTTGTAGACTTACAGAAAGCTTTTGACAATGTTGACTGGAATACTCTCTTTCAAATTCTGAAGGTGGCAGGGGTAAAATACAGGGAGCGAAAAGCTATTTACAATTTGTACAGAAACCAGATGGCAGTAATAAGAGTCGAGGGACATGAAAGGGAAGAAGTGGTTGGGAAGTAAGTGAGACAGGGTTGTAGCCTCTCCCCGATGTTATTCAATCTCTATATTGAACAAGCAGTGAAGGAATCAAAAGAAAAATTCGGAGTAGGTATTAAAATCCATGGAGAAGAAATAAAAACTTTGAGGTTCGCCGATGACATTGTAATTCTGTCAGAGACAGCAAAGGACTTGGAAGAGCAGTTGAACGGAATGGATAGTGTCCTTAAAGGATATAAGATGAACATCAACAAAAGCAAAACGAGGATAATGGAATGTAGTCGAATTAAGTCGGATGATGCTGAGGGAATTAGATTAGGAAATGAGACACTTAAAGTAGTAAAGGAGTTTTGCTATTTGGGGAGCAAAATAACTGATGATGGTCAAAGTAGAGAGGATATAAAATGTAGACTGGCAATGGCAAGGAAAGCGTTTCTGAAGAAGAGGAATTTGTTAACATCGAGTATAGATTTAAGTGTCAGGAAGTCGTTTCTGAAAGTATTTGTATGGAGTGTAGCCATGCATGGAAGTGAAACATGGACGATAAATAGTTTGGACAAGAAGAGAATAGAAGCTTTCGAAAGTGGTGGTGCTACAGAAGAATACTGAAGATAATTTGGGTACATCACATAACTAATGAGGAAGTATTGAATAGGATTGGGGAGAAGAGAAGTTTGTGGCACAACTTGACTAGAAGAAGGGATCGGTTGGTAGGACATGTTCTGAGGCATCAAGGGATCACTGGGTTAGTATTGGAGGGCAGCGTGGAGGGTAAAAATCATAGAGGGAGACCAAAAGATGAATACACTAAGCAGATTCAGAAGGATGTAGGTAGCAGTAGGTACTGGGAGATGAAGAAGCTTGCACAGGATAGAGTAGCTTGGAGAGCTGCATCAAACCAGTCTCTGGACTGAAGACCACAACAACATCAACTGTAAAGGAGGAAGAAATGAGTGATATGATGAAGCAGCAAGGACAATGATAAGCTGTCAGCTGTCTTTTCAAAACTTCTCTCTTCCAGCCTGTTGCTTTAAATATTGAAGGAAGGTGGCACAGTGGCAAGACAATGCACTCACTTTTGTGAGAGTCGAAGTTCAAATCCTTTCTACAGTTCCCCTAAACAGCTTGAGGCAATTTCTGGGATAGTTCCTTTAAAAAAGGAGACAGCCAAATTCCTTTTGTTTTCTCTGTATCTAAGGACCTCATCATCAAAAGACATTGGATCTTAATTTTCCTTCCTTCCTTTCTGATATATATCAATTTTACTTCCTTTTTTATTGTTATATATTATGTATGCAAGGAATTTACAACAGCATCTATTTTTCAAGATTCCTTCCCCCCTTCTGAAATAAACTTTAGTTTCTAGAATGATAGACTTTTAAGTTTCATCATAAACAAGTACAAGGGTAATCCAAGAAATAAAGAAAATTTGGTTGATTAATTGATTAAGGGTGTTAAAAGGATCCTAAACAGCAGATTCACAAGTCTTTTCCTCCCTTAACAATCATGGCATAAAGGATTCCATGAGGAGAAAAGGGTGGACAGCCAACTTGATCTTCTATGGTATCATCGGATGTATAGGATGAAATAAGAAGTGACATAAAGACACCTATTAAAAAGTAATCAAGTCTGTTGGGTGGGATAACTGCACCAGCCACAAGTAGCAGCAGCTTATCTTGCAGCGTGAGGTCAACTTCCACATCGACCAGCAGCCGCCCCTCCGCGCCCAACTGACTGCAGAAGATTGGCAGAATTCTCAAGTCACAGAACAGTAAAAAATGTAGACAACAACTAATTATGAAAGGAAGGATGGCAGCTACAATGGGGTGTGTCCTCTCACCTGAGTACGTTACATTGAGTCTCCCAGGTATGGGTGATACTGGATTCACTTCAGGAAAGGTGGATTGTAGAATGCCATATGGCCATGGACATTTTTCTTGCTTATAACTGGTTTGAAATGGCCACAGTGCATCATTCCTCATTCCAACCCTCTAAAAGCTGATGAGACACTTTCAATCAAAATTCAGATCCCAGTATCCCCATCTCCAAGATTATCGTCTTTGTAGTCTCCTCTGCTAACCAATTGGCAAGCTTGTTCCCCAGAAACCCAATGAGCTTTGGAGTACAAAAGAACAAAAACTAGCTCCCAGTACCACAGAGGTCAGAAAGAAGATAGTGTATGTTTGAAACTAACTGCTCCCAAGGATAACCTCGATTTATAGCCTGTAGCCTGCTTACAGAATAACGGCAGATTAAAAAACTTTCAGGAGGTAGAGTGCAAGTATATTGGAGGGCTTCGATAATGGCCAGTAATTATGCTGTAAAAATATTGCAACCAGCAAGCACTTAGAGGAACAAACAACAGCAGAGGTCTCTACTATTTTCTTTGGGAGGGTATTGAAATATGGCTTCCCGGCTATTACACAAGTTGAAAATATGGCCACTATTTTTTATAAACTTAAATTTGCCATATTTCGTGACAGTACCTTTTCCATTAGACGTTTGCAAGCAAATATAAGTCTTGGCTTCAGTTGTCTAAGTATGATTCCACAATGCATCGTTGTCGGCTGCAGAAAATGACGTGGTTCAGCGTGTTTCTCTCATTTTGGTGTTTCAAATACAGTTTCTTCCAATGTAGTTTCTTCTTTTCAGATAATACAAAAATAATAGTAACATAATTCATAATTGTTTATGACTTCGACCTTCACATTGTTCTTCCATCAACACACACCAAGAGTTAGCTTCCGACTCGGACTGACTATACTCAAAGACTACTCCAACGTCAAAGACATTTTACACAATCAGTTTCTTTGCTATTCTTCGATACATTTTGTAATAGTAATCAATATGCTTTTAGTCTCAAAAACAGAAGTAAATTAACATATAATAAGACAAATTATAATAAATTCTGACAAAAATATAAGAAAACATTTACAATTCGGTATCGACAAATACGGTAAAAAAATAACATCTCCCAGATCCATTACAGTATGACGCGGTTGATCTTTCGATGATGTTTGCACCATGGCATGGAGTTCAGGAAGGTGAACTGCCATGAGGATTCAACAGAGAAAGGCAACAAGTCAGAGGTAAGAGACTCCTGATGAACCACTATTGAAACAGCAGACCTGGGTCATCTTTTTGGGAGGTGAATCCGCTTCTCAGAGAAAAAGATATGGGGAATCAGTTGTTGAAAGTGGGGACATATATTGCATAATTCAAAAGTAAGTATCTGATTCGTAGAGGAAGAACCCCTGGCCTCTGTCTGGAGTCTGTCCACAGGGCTCATTCTAAAGGCACAACTTGTAAGTCATACCTCACCACTGTGTATTGTGTAGTGGTACCACAGTTTAAGATAGGAAAGTTAGATTTGGTGCAACATTTCTGAGCACATGGGCACGGGCCTGTTGACAGTAAGTTACGTTGAGAAGCGGTTGCGAAGTACAATGGAGGCCACAGGGCCGTCAAACTGCTAGAAGTGTAAATGTAGCGGTTTGCATGGCGCAAGTTACAGGCAGAAGGGGTCCACTGGCATAACCTAGGTGTCGTCAGTACGTGACTCGGAGCGGTGCGTTAGCAAAACAGAGGCACAAAGCCACGTATAAATAGGTGCGGGTTCCTAACAAGATTCAATTCAAGTGTGGCAGCTCTCCAGGACAGCGGGGCGTGTCACACCACCAGCTACACGCAGCAGCAGACGGGGTGCCAGCATCCCAGTCCACGGCAGGTCGTTGGTTCGACCCTCTGAGGGTGACGTGGGGTCCGTAGGCAGCCAACCAGCGGCAGACCACTCCATGGCTCGCTACCTTGGGCAGTCGTCTTGGCTTCCAACACATGCCAAAGGCATCCCGAGGCGAGGGCTGCAGATTCGGATGCTGGAACGCAGGCGCTTGTGGTAGCCATGTACTCAGCTATGCCAGTGAGGAAAGAAGCAGCAGGCCACTCGGCACCTCCCAGCAGAGCAGCACTGAGTCAATGGGGAAGAAGACCATTGAGCCAGCTGCTGGCGCAGCCCTGACAACGCAGTCCTTCAAGGCTGACGCACAGCAGCACATCGCACTGGGTCGCTGGGGCAGTAGCCTCAGCATTGCGGGACGCTGCGACATGTACTGAGGTGAATGGAACACTGTAGTGGAAACAAATAAATCATTTGGAAAGCTCAGACGAGTCTTAATACGGTGCCTTCTAACTCTTCCTGCTACATTTGGTCAGCCTGATACATTCGGTGGCAGAAGTCACCACTACAACTGGGTATGGTAGTTGTAACACCAATGGGGCCACTGCTCCACAAGCCAGACACCGATAATCCGGTTGAGCTAAGACAAGGGCTTCATCAGGATGCAAGTGGGTGGAGCTGTCTGCACGCCAGGTGTTACTGGGGCATCAGAGAGAGTCAATTTTCAACCAACACTGTTTTTAAGCTGGCAAATATGTGGTGATCACATCAAACGGGCATGAAATGAAAGCCCCTAAAAGAGAGCTGACTCTATAATACTGAGCAGTTCATTATGAAAGTATACTTCTGGATGTAGGCGAACATCCCTATGTTTGCTGTAGTGCATAACACAGGTTTTGGCAGTGGAAAACTGGAAGCCAAGATTGAGGGCCTGGGACTACACTTACCTTACAGCACCTTGTAAGTTTTCAGCAACATTCATTGTGGAAGAATTGAAGTACATACAGAAGTTATTGACATATATGGACACTGAGACAGCAGACTTCTTAGCCTCTGTGAACCTATGAATTTGCCAAAAACACGAGGTGCATTCAAGTTCTAAGGCCTCCAATTTTTTTTCTCCGGACTGGAAAGAGATAGAAACATGCACATTGTTTTAAAATGAGGCTGCGTTAATTGTCAATACGTCCCAGAGATGGCAGCACCATACGGGAGATGGAATTGTACCGCCAGCGGCAAGAATGAGAACTGTTTTAAATACTTAAAATGGCGACGTTTTCCTTACTTGAACAGCATGCAATCATTCATTTTCTGAATTTGCGTGGCGTGAAACCAATTGAAATTCATCGACAGTTGAAGGAGACATGTGGTGATGGAGTTATGGATGTGTCGAAAGTGCGTTCGTGGGTGCGACAGTTTAATGAAGGCAGAACATCGTGTGACAACAAACCGAAACAACCTCGGGCTCGCACAAGCCGGTCTGACGACATGATCGAGAAAGTGGAGAGAATTGTTTTGGGGGATCGCTGAATGACTGTTGAACAGATCGCCTCCAGAATTGGCATTTCTGTGGGTTCTTTGCACACAATCCTGCATGACGACCTGAAAATGCGAAAAGTGTCATCCAGGTTGGTGCCACGAATGCTGACGGATGACCACACGGCTGCCCGTGTGGCATGTTGCCAAGCAATGTTGATGCGCAACTACAGCATGAATGGGACTTTCTTTTCGTCGGTTGTGACAATGGATGAAACGTGGATGCCATTTTTCAATCCAGAAACAAAGTGCCAGTCAGCTCAATGGGAGCACACAGATTCACCGCCACCAAAAAAATTTTGGGTAACCGCCAGTGCTGAAAAAACGATGGTGTCCATGTTCTGGGACAGCGAGGGCGTAATCCTTACCCATTGCATTTCAAAGGGCACTATGGTAACAGGTGCATCCTACGAAAATGTTTTGAGGAACAAATTCCTTCCTGCACTGCAACAAAAACGTCCGGGAACGGCTGCGCGTGTGCTGTTTCACCAAGACAACGCACCCGCACATCGAGCTAATGTTACGCAACAGTTTCTTCGTATTAACAACTTTGAAGTGATTCCTCATGCTCCCTACTCACCTGACCTGGCTCCTAGTGACTTTTGGTTTTTTCCAACAATGAAAGACACTCTCCGTGGCTGCACATTCACCAGCCATGCTGCTATTGCCTCAGCGATTTTCCAGTGGTCAAAACAGACTCCTAAAGAAGCCTTCGCCGCTGCCATGGAATCATGGCGTCAGCGTTGTGAAAAATGTGTACGTCTGCAGGACGATTAGGTCGAGAAGTAACGCCAGTTTCATCGATTTCGGGTGAGTAGTTAATTAGAAAAAAAATCGGAGGCCTTAGAACTTGAATGCACCTCGTAAAATAAAAAATTAAAAAAGAAAAAGATAAAGAAAGAATGGACTGCATTATCCTCTGTAGAGCTAGAATCTCTTGTGTATGTACAATACTGGAGAGAGAGAGAGAGAGAGAGAGAGAGAGAGAGAGAGAGAGAGAGAGAGACAGCATTCTGGTTAAAAATTGGGAGGGAGCCTAAACTTATGTGTAAGGAAGTGATAATGCTGTGAGGTGGAACAGGTCTTTTGTAAGTAAAAGAAAACAGCTATGAGGTGTTGGCAATGCATAAAATTTTCTTATAGCTAACATCAGGTGAATTAAACTGTCAGTTGTGGGCAAGCTCTCCTGAAATCCAAATGGGGAGTTGGCCAAAAGACGCCTTGTCTCAAGAGACATACATAGCTTCTCGTTTACAATTTGTTCAAGTAACTGACACAGAATATTCTTGAGACTGGAGTGTCTAAAGCTGTCCATTTCATGTGGGTTTTCTATTTTCCATAGTGAGACAGTCATAGTTTTCCTACGCTGGGTTAAGAATTCATTCTCATACCTGACACAGTTAACGACTGCAAGAACTTGCTGTCAGGAATCCACGGAGAAGTGTTGCAGCATTTGAGAGCGTATTATATTGGGTCACAGTGTTGTGTCGTGGCTAAGGCCAGAGTGCTGAGGAGTTTTATGTCACACTACTTCTAAAAAAAATATGCATAGTGATTACAAAGGGTTGGGGTATACGTTTCATGGATCCAATTTTGGTGAAGAGCACTGCACACTGCTGGAAACTACGATATTGTAGTTGTCTGAGTTCCTGTAGGTGCTGCAAAATAATCTTAACAGTGTTGCTGGATGAGGGCTGTAGGTGTACTCATGGGTGGCAGGAAGGAAGTGAGAGAAAATATTTTGTGTGTGTGTGTGTGTGTGTGTGTGTGTGTGTGTGTGTGTGTGTGTGTGCATGCAGGGGGGAGACAAAAGTTCAATGCAGCTAGGCCCACTGGATCTACTTTTACATTTTTTCCCTTGTCTTCTTTTTATTTTTAGTTTCCTTACGAGCTTTATCTCTGGTTAGGTGTCAGGGGGAATGCGGGGGGATTCAGGCCTTGAATCTGGAAGAAAGGTGTGGTGAACTGTTCTGCCGGCCATAATATGTGCCTCTCCCAATCAGTGGCTGACAAAGAACCATGAGGCAGTATTAGTCTGATGAGTATGTCCAGAGGAAGATAGTCTCACATGGCAGGGAATGTCAGTTGATTAGTCAGGGGGAGCTGAACTGGAGACAACTATACAGATACAGCAGGACTTTCATATAGAGATGTATTCAGGTAGCCACCAGCACCCAGAATTTCAGGGGATGTGGATATCTTCAGCCTCACAACAGACAGGGGCTTAATCACCAAGTTTGCAGAGTTTGCTACCATTTGAGCTGGATGTAGGCATTCATATGCTTTCTTTGCGTCAAAACAAAAAAGATGGTCAAATTTTTTGTACTCCTGTATTTTTATTTCCTTATTTAAATGGAGCAATTCAAATGCCAAGGGGAAAGATGATCTCTACAGTTGATACATACCAGTGGTTGGCTGCACAGAGTGCTCTTATGCAGCAGCTGTCTGCAGTGTCCACAGATGGCATCATTTGTGCAACATAAAGATATATTCCCAAAATGCAAACACTTAAAAAACAGCAAGGACAACTCAACATTCAGCTTTACATTGAAGTGGTAAATCATTGCCAAATTGAAGCTACATGTTGATACAAGTAAATCTTTGTCTTTGACAGTTTGTAGTATGAGTTTAAAGGGTAAGGATGGAGTACAAGTTATGTGTGTTTTCATAGCATGGTGGTTGATACTGATTTGTACTGTGAAGTGAAATGACTGAAAATATATCTATTCAACAACAAGTCCACCAGTGTTATTATTATTATTTAAAAAGAAAAAAAATGAAGTTAAGCGTCCTCCAGATCACTATATAAAGTTGCATTTCAGAATGTACTACGAGCCTACAACTTACTATAAAGAAGACAAATAAAAGATGAGTATTATGAAAACTGTTTATATAAGTTCTAACATTGCTACCTGTTGCTGCAGTGTGTCACTAACTCAGCATGCCAAGCATTGTGAAAATGTGACCAGCTGCCCCAACTATTAAATTACTTCAAAATTAATAAATTGTCTTTGGGCTACAAGAGTGTGGTGATGGTCAGACTCAAAGCCAAAATAGAAGCACCTATATTTGCTCTGTCATCTTTTGGGCCTCACAGGATTTGGCAATTGAAATTGACATTCCACTGTTCCAAGTTTGCACAAAGCTCTTCAGCTCTCTGCAACGTGAAGTCACAATGGAAAAATCACACCCTGGACTCTTGTGATGAGTGATGGTGATGAGAAAGTCACTGTGCTTCTCACAGGAAAGAAATGCCTTATTACTCTGAAGGGTTAGCAACTTTAACCAGGATGGAGGGTTTTCACATTTTGCTGATTGATATTACTTCCCTGAATTTTTCCTCAATATTTCAACAAAGAAAAAGTTTTTCTGTCAACAAACACTGTATGGAGGTAGTACTTTTTACCATTTCTTTTGTATCTATTTTCCTCTTGTGGTGTTCCCAGGGACAGAAAAGTCTTGAGGTCATACTTTCCAGCACTGAAATGGTCTGTTCTCTTCAGTGAGACTGCTGGTGTCTTGTGGACTCCAATATGGGCAAGTATGATTCTGTTCATTGCAGACTATCTAACTGAGAGCTCTCTCCATATGCAGCACCCTGCCATAGTAATAACTGCCGGGCAGGGAAACTGTTGCCCAGAGTACACCAGACTTAATTAACACATATCCCTTGGCAAACATAGGGTTTTTTTTTAGTTCTGGCACATTTTCAGGCGCTATGAGTGTGCAAGTACCTGACAACCCCTGCAATGGACTGGTAAATGTGTTTGAATTCAATTCACCCACACATGAAGTGCTCAAGTTACAGTTGCACAAGGGGTGGAATATGCACTATGTTGGACAATCTTCCCTGCACAACTGTAAAATTTTGGAAGAACTGAGATCAAATCTGGAAGCAAGGATCAAATAAAAGTAACTAACTACAATCAGGGTCGTATAGAAACGCCAGTTTGTCAACAAGGAAGCCATCTGAAAGATCAAGTCAGACAAAAGGTTCAGTCAAATAGTATGACTGTCATACCCAAAAGCAAGGAGTAATCCAATGGCCTGGGGCCCAATGCTCACCATGCATCTACTCACAAAAGAGTAGTGAGTACCATGGAAGTAATCTGGGTTCAAAACTCAGTTGAATAACAGTTTTAACCCACCACATTTTTAATAAATGCAGGCTACAGTCTGCATTGAGAAACAGAATTCATTATCTGTTCCCTCCAACATTTTGTACTGGACTGAAGTGTGTACCTATATTATACACAAGTATTAATGCCATTCATACATCAATGCCATTTACAGCACATACAATAAAAGCATTTTCTGTTTTTTCTGCAGTAGTCACTTTAACAAATATTTTCTCCTTTTAATACAGTTTATAAGTTTACATTTAGATGTCTGAATGAAAATTAGTATTTATAGTCCACAATCAGCAAGCAATTGTTTCAGTTAAGTAACTAAGATAATTCTTTTGTATCACAAGAATCAAAGTATCTCTAATAACATAGCTAATTAAGTGTTAGTAGCAGCAAACTACTAAACTTTTGAGGTAATGAATAATGAGCCAACTAAAATACTATGATAGTTGATGGACAGGGCTTGAGCTTGTAATTCTGAGTTATTCATGCAACAACTTGATGGTTTAGACCCGCAGCAATAGAATCGACTACACGCGCCAAGGGTAGCAGCCGTTTCTGTTTCTATGTGGTATTTCATTTAGTCTTTGATCTCACAGGCTTCCATGAAGAAGTGAATGGTATCTGTGTGACTTCCTATGTGGACTAGTATTGATTAACTTATTCTATTGTTTTTCAGGTATTCGTATTGTGAGAGTATTAATTAAGTCTGAATTTCATGAGTCTTGCATATAGTATTTGAAAAGTCTGCGAAGTGCAGCCATGGGGTTGAGTTCATGGGCCATCAGCAGAATTATACAAGTGAGGCTGACCTTAGGCACATTCATGAGAAAGCTCCTCATATTAATGTCAAGATCGTGTCACTCTTTGAGCAGGATAATATGGCCTGTATGAAGTGCTCTGTGGAATGTGTTAACGCAGAGCTCAGAAAATTGCTCAGCGGGGGATGAACATTAAACATGGATGTGACTGATGCATCATCTCTCATTCAGTTGCATAACACACAGAATGCTTTACATCAGAATTCTTCTGGTATGAGGCTAGATGCTTTGCTAATTGCTAGAAGCATTCAGTCTGAAAAATCCCACTCATATCCAATGTGTTCACTAAACCTGCTTTGGAGTAAATCCATTTGAAAGACAGAGCTACATTATAAATATAGTTATAGCTGTGTGTATGGTCGACTGACAGAATGATAGCGAAAATCTTTATTTGCAATCGACATTTTTATTTTTCTCAGTTTGGTTCTCTATACAAAGGAACTGTGTTTCAATGCAGATCTGTGCCAAGACTTGGGCTGGTTCGGCAGTGGTTACCACTGGATATTGTGAGCAATGCTTGCCTTGTTCTCATGCACAGGCTGATGATGTGATGCTTAGATGGACATCGCTGATAAAGATACACTTCCAACATACCCTCTACCAATAATCAAAGGGGAGCGAATGGTCAAGTGGGAGCTGCAGAGCAGGCTGATGACAGTAAGCCAGAAGCAACTTGGCACTCTCTTAGCAGCCAAGTTTCAACCTGATCAGAAGTGCCTCTCTCTCCCTCCCTCCATCAAGCAGTATGCCCCTCAGTCTGTTAGTGTCCTCTGAGTCACCACTTGTATCCCTTAGAGGTAGACTTCTGGAATAAACCTGGCACAACAGTCAGTTTTTGAAATTCAATCCATTGTTGTATTTTATCATTCCCTCAAATTTATCCACTCCAGGGTGCCCAAATCTGGCAGGTGCCTTGCTCTCATCAAGTCTTGAACAGTTGAAAAAGCTACTAGAACAAAATGGCCCTGGTAGGAATTGTTACAGTTTGTAAGGAGGCGAGGATGCTACACCTGGAGGTATGAAGCATTTTAATTTTTGGAAGACAAATGGCAATTTTTAAGCATACATAAAAAAAATAGAGATATGACCCAATAAAAAACCTTTGTATTACCGACTGTTAAATCATTGTCTCGAAAAAAGAAGAAACACTTTACTATACTCTATTTTTTCCTTTGGCAGAGAACTAGGATGGGAAGGGGAGGGGGAGGCACCCTCCCCCCCTCCTTAGCCCCCAGGCATGTGTGCTCTTGCACTGTACCCAGTAATAAACAAACAAACATATAGGTATTAGATCTATGTGTGCAGACAATGCATGCATCACCAACAGGTGTTAGTTTAAAATATACAACTGCAAAGGAGATTAAAAAATTCATCACATCAATAAGAAGTACTGGTTAACTGGATAGAGATAATGAGTCACTAAAAAAGTTTTCTATGGCCAGCATGTAGCCATATAAATATTATTTTTTTATATCTTTTTAAGTTGTATATGACTGTTCCATACTTTTTCTACTGACACATTCCAAATCAGAATGTTTACTGTGAATTTCATCTATGAAACAAGGAACTAACCAACTATTATGCTAGATGTGATGGTGTTTCTAGTACAATTTTAAACTGTGTGTTGATTTGCTAGGATTATCCTTAAGCCGTTTTTGTAATCTATCAGTGACTGAAAATATTCCCAGAGATACACAAATAAGACAGACAGACAGACAAATAAGCTGTAGTACCACCCATCGACAAAGGTGGAGATAAACAAATCACTTCTAATTGTAAAATGTAGACATATTTCACTTCTTCCTATCCTTTCAAAAGCGTTTTCTTTCTTTATTTCTTTTTTATAAAAATACTGACTCATGTAACTGACCAGAATTCAGAATTTGTTAATTGACTCTCACTCTGACATTCATAAAAGATTCTCCCCAGAAAAGTATTAACAGACCATAAAAATGAAAAGAAAAGAAAAATTATTCTGCGACTGTCAAAGCCTTTGAGGTTCTCTGTAACAGGCTGTCTCTCAGGCATGAAACTAATCTCAGAATTGAGAAACATAACATGCAAAAGGCCACAAGGACTGGTATTTGGCTCACTCTTATTTCTATCCTACATAAATGATCATCCAATGACTTTACATGGCAACACAAAAACTGTAATGTTAGCTGATGACAAGAATACTGATCAAGGGTCCAAACCATAACATATATGCCAAATTGTGACAAACTGAGAATCTTATAATTGCAGATATTAATATCTGTTGTCCTATGCTTCTCA
Organism: Schistocerca americana; assembly: GCF_021461395.2. Classification (NCBI taxonomy): domain Eukaryota; kingdom Metazoa; phylum Arthropoda; class Insecta; order Orthoptera; family Acrididae; genus Schistocerca; species Schistocerca americana. The sequence goes on along the minus strand of NC_060124.1, from coordinate 377,401,618 downwards.
AAGAGTGATCTAAAAATATACACAGTCCAGTCACATTCATGTGACCACCACCTATGTTAGATGTCAACATGGAGTAACCGCTCATGGACAAGAAAAGGCAGCACTAGTTATTGAGAATATATCAAGCATATCGGGGGGGATGTGGAAAATAGTGCAGTTGTTGTTGTAATGCGAAAATAGAGCGATTTGTCTGACTTCCAAATGGGCATGATCACTGGCATTCAGCCCAAGAGTGGAGGTATTTCCAAAATGGCTAGGTTTATAAACTGTTTGCATGGCGCCATGGTTAAAGCATCCAAAACTAGTGCCAAGGCAACTGGTGCAGCATGACCCATAGAAGACATGAGTGAGCAGTAGCTGCAGAGATGTGTGTGGATGAATAAATATGCAACTGGCTGCTTAGATGAACCAAGGGGCTACCATCAGTGTCTCCTCAATGACCATGCAGTGAACATTGCTGTGTATGGGTCTCTGGAGCAGGCACTTCATTCATCGATCCATGCTGACTGCTGTTTGTCAGTTGGTTTTGGTTCCATTATGCTTTAGGGTGCAAAAACAACTGGGGTCACATGCACTCAAGTCAAAACTATAGAACACGAAGACAGAGAGGAGTTGAAAAACGACTATATATCAGTCCCAACTGACATAATAGAAGACAGTTAAAAACAGGCACGTGGAAAAAGGGCTAAAAAAGACACCATACAGAAACAGAGGTCCAAAACTAAAAATTAAATGGTCATTGCCATATTGTTTTGGCACATAAAAAGTAAAACCTGGTCAACAGCCCGCACATCATTTGCTAAAATGGCCCATAACTCAGACGGCAAACCCAAATGGAAATGTAAAAGGTTAAAAAATGGACATTCCATCAGGAAGTGGCAGACAGTTGAAACTTGGGTGAAATATGTACAAAGCAGCGGGGTAGCGCCACTTATCAAATGACAATGGCTAAAAAGGCAATGCCCAATACGCAGCTGAGTTAAAATAACCTCTCCCGGAGGGAGGGCTGAGAGGAGGTCGTCCAAGCTGCTGGGAGAGGCTTAATCAGCCGGAGCTTATTCCCGGGAAGGGAGGATCATTGGCGATGCCAAAGGGGCACCACCTCCTGACAAGATGGCAACACAAAGATCATCGGACGGAACATAGGTACTCGCGGGCTGAGGTATGAGAATTGCAGCTTTAGCAGCAGCATCAGTAGCCTTGTTGCCTCGCAGACCGACATGACCAGGAACTCTCAGAAACATCACACTGGCTCCACCAAGAGTGAGCAAGTGATAGTTTTCCTGGACCCGCTGCACTAAGGGATGGGCGGGCGGAGTACAGCACATATAGACTTTGAAGGGCGCTGAGTGAGTCTGTGCGGAGGACACAATTGAAAAGGCTGTGTTGCCAGATGTACTGTGTAGCCTGATACAAGACGAAGAGCCGGTTGTAAATACTGAGGAGTGGGCTGGAAGCTGATAATGAAAGACACGGTTGCTAATGAGAAAAGCACATCTAACCTCACAGTCAGTCCGAGAGCCATCAATGTATACAAAGATACTGTCATGAAGTTCCATGCGAAGGTCGTGAAACTGAAGCCGATAGACTAAGGCTGGAGTAGTGTCCTTAGGAAGCAAATGAAGGTCAAGCAAAGGTGGGGAGAGGTTCACACCCACCGGGGAAGGTGCAGGTAGTGTGAAGTTAAGCGACTGTAGCAAGTGCCGAAAGCATACTCCAGGAGGTAACAGAGAAGAAGGATGAGACCCATACTGATGATCAAAGGAATCATTACAGAAGAAGGCATAGGATGGGTGGCCACGCATGGCGCACAAACGGCATGCATACCTGCCAATGAGAAAGTCACAGTGGTAGGACAGTGGTAGTTCAGCAGCTTCAGCAAACAGACTCTCAACCGGGCTGGTGTAAAAGGCGCCCATCGCCAAACGGATGCCACGATGGTGGACAGTGTTGAGATGGCATAAGAGCAACGGGTGTGCAGACACATAAACAAAACACACATAGTCAAGTTTAGAACAGACAAGGGACTGGAACAAATGGAAGAGAGTGGTTCGATCGGCACCCCAGGAAGTACCATTGAGGGCATGTAGGACATTCAGGAACCACGTACAGCGGGCAACCAGGTAAGACACACTGGACGACTAAGAGAGTTTCCTATCAAGCATGAGCCCCAGGAATTTCGTAATTTCAATGAACAGAAGGGCAACATGCTCAAGATGTAAAGATGGTGGGAGGAATCACTTGCGTCGCCAGAAATTCATACAGATGGTTTTGTCAGTGGAAAAGCGAAAGCCATTGTCGATGTTCCAGGAGTAAAGACAACCATGACATTGCTGAAGATGCTGCTCAGTGAGACAGGTCTGTCGAGAAGTGCAATAAATGGCAAAATCATCTACAAAAAGGGAGCCAGAGATTCCCGGTGAGAGACAGGCCATGATAGAAAAATGGTTCAAATGGCTCTGAGCACTAGGGGACTTAACAACTGAGGTCCTCAGTCCCCTAGAACATAGAACTACCTAAACCTAACAAACCTAAGGACATCACACACATCCATGCCCGAGGCAGGATTCGAACCTGCAACCATAGCAGTCGCAGCGGTTCCAGACTGAAGTGCCTAGAACCGCTCGGCCACAACGGCCAGCCAGGCCATGATAGGGTTAATGGTGATAGCAACGAGGACGATACTCAGGATGGAGCCCCGAGGCAAGTCAGAACCCACACGCACTCTAAAAACTTGATCTTTTAAAAATGCCTGAAGGAAACAGGGCACGTAGCCATGCAAGCCACATGTGTAAAGAGTACGGAGGATACCAGTTCTCCAGCAGGTGTCGTAGGCCTTCGTCAAATCGAAAAACACGGCCACAATCTAGGATTTCCACAGAAAATCATTCATGACGTGCGTGGACAAAGTAATGAGATGGTCAACTGCAGAACGCTGCACTCAAAATCCACACTGTGCATCTGTCAGTAAATTGTGAGACTTGAGCCACCATACCATTTGGGCATGAATCATACGTTCCATCACCTTGCAAACACAGCTGGTAAGGGAGATGGGGTGGTAGCTCGAAGGAAGGTTTCCGTCCTTACCGGTCTTAGTTATGGGTATGATGGTGGTTTCACACCAATGTTGGGGAAAGCGCCCTCTGCCCAGATGTGGTTGTACATACTAAGCAGAAAGTGCTTGCCCACAAGAGGAAGGTGCTGCAACATCTGAATGTGGATGGCATCCCACCCTGGAGCGGGGATCAGGATGAACTGAGAGAACGATTGAGATCCCTCATAGTAAAGGCGGCATTGTAACACTCATAATTCAGAGAAGAGAAGATTATCACCCGAGCCTCCTCCATTCGTTTCCAATAGAGGAAGACAGGGTGATTGTGGGAAGAGATTGAAACTTACACAAAATGGTGGCCCAAGTTGTTAGAGATAGAAATAGGGTCCACGATAACATCAGCTGCTATTGTGAGGCTGGAAATGGGGGAATGGATTTTGGTCCCAGAGAGCCGTCGGAGGTTGGCTTACAAGACAGAGGAATGGATGGGACTGTTAAAATGACTAGTGAATGAAATCCAGCTAGCTCGTTTGCTATCCCGAAGAATGCGACGACACTTTGTACGCATCTGTTTATAACGAATGCGGTTTGCCACCATAGGATGATGGTTAAAAATGCGAAGAACACGTTTCCGTGCACGAATTGAATCATGGCATGTTTCAGTCCACCAAGGCATGGGGACACAACATGGTTAAGAGGAAGTGTGAGGAATGGAACATCTGTGGTAGTAAGGATAACTTTGGTGAGACAGTCCACCTGCTCATCACAACTGGGGAAATCTTGTTCTTCGAAGGTCGCCAGGGAGGAGTAAAGCTGCCAGTCAGCCTTAGTAAGCTGTCATTTGGGAGTGCATGGGGTAGGAGTCAGCAAATGGAGAGCACACGTGAAGTGTTTGCTCAGGTAGGTGTCTGAAAGAATGGACCACTCAAGACAATGGGCAAGCTGGGCAGTGCAAAGGGTAGGTCCAAATGGGAATAGGCAAAAGGATAGGTCCAAATGGGAATAGGTGTGTGAGGAGTTGGAAAGGAATGTGGGTGCTCCAGTGTTAAGGCAGAAGAGGCTAAGTTGGTTAAGACGGTCAGCCAAGAGGGCAAACCTCTGACAGTTCCTGGGAGAACCCCAATGGGGATGATGCACATTAAAGTCACTGAGTAGCGAAAATGCGGGAGGCAGCTGCCCAATAAGCTGAAGGAAGTCTGCCCTGGTGACATCAAATGATGGAGGGACATAAATGGTACAGAGGGAAAAAGTCAGACGGGGAAGGAAAAGGCGAACTGCAACAGCTTGAAGACGGGTACTCAGGGAGATGGGTTCACTATGGATGTCATCCCATATGAGCAGCATGACGCTCCCATGAGATGGAATGCTGACCTCAGGGGGAAGGTCAAAACGAACCGGTAAGTAATGTGAAAACTCAAACCGGTCATGAGGGCGCAATTTTGTTTCCCTGAAGGCAGAGTACAAGGGGATCCTGCAATGCTAAAAGCAGCTGTAAATCCTCTTTGTGGGACCGAACACCACAAACGTTCCATTGGAGGACAGTCTTGAGGAGGAAGAGATGTTGGGCGGCCGCCAGGTGACAGCCAGTGTAGAATCGCTACTACAGGGCACAGAAGCAGGAGGATCCTGCTCCACGGGTTCCACAGAAGCATCGGCATGCTTGTGTGGTCAGTCTGTGGAGTCCAATGCTGAAAGACGGTTGGTGGTGTGCACTGGCAATAATGAGGCCAGCCAGCCTAGGGTACCAAGTGGTGACACCATCGAAGAGGACTTTCGAGTTGGCAAAGGAGAAGACCGTTTGCCTTTGGTGGACTTCTTCAAGCCCTTCCAGTTAGAGGAAGACACGGCTGTTGTTTAGCTGGAGAGATGGAGGAAGTCTTCATGGGAGCACTCCTCCTGTACTTTCTGGCCTAACAGCTGTGCAGCTGGGGACTTCGCCCCTTGACGTGAGAGTTGACAGCTTGTTGCACAGCTAGACGGGGGGATGGTGATGCTACCTTGACATTGGGCGATTTCACAACCTCAGATCTGAATTGGAGGTCACATGTCTCTGTGGCCATGTCCTTCATGGAGCAAGGGGTACCAAGAACAGAACTATAGGTACCAGAGGGGGAAGGCAGGATAGGTACCAGAGGGGGAACGCAGGATTTGCGACTAGCCAGTAACTTGCGAGGGACTGTGCAAGGCACCTTTTCCTTTACACGGATCTCTTGAGCAGCCCGCTTGTCAAGATACATAGGACAATCCCAAGAGGTGACATCATGGCCGCCATTGCAATTGATACAGCAGGGAGAAGGAGGTGGAAAATCGTCCTCATGTGCATCCCTACCACAGGTGACACATTTGGCTGGGCGTCGACAAGACGTTATAGTGTGGTTGAAACATCAGGTTCGGAGTGTACGGCCGGACTGTGATAATTTCATAGCCTTCTTTGATCTCGGACGGAAACACCACTTCACCAAAGGTGAGAAAGAGAGTGCAGGTGGGCACTAAGGAGGAATCAACCTTTCTCATTACACGATGGATGGCAATGACACCCTGATCAGAGAGGTAAGATTGGATTTTGGCATCGGTTAGACCGTTGAGCAGCCTGATGTAAATTACAGAACGGGAAGAATTCAAAGTTCTATGGGCCTCAACAAGAACAGGGTAACCACCGAGAAGCGAGGCAGCAAGCAGTTGTTGTGCCTGAGCATCAGAAGTGGTCTCCAAAAGCAAAGTGTCATTCCGTAAACGAGAGAAGGATTTTACAGGGCCAGCAATTGCATCAGCGGAAGGGAAAAAATGCAGCACAAGCTGGGGCCCCTGTGGTAGCCAAGCACGAGCCCACCAAAGAGTGGTGAGCCACCTGGGAAAGCTGTTTGTCAGTGACGAAGACTGGAATGTGCATGCCAGTACTGCAATTTGACATCCACAGAGTGGCCTTTCCAGATGAATCACGTTTTATGTGCCACTGAACAGACGGGCTTGGATTATAAGAAGGGGCCAGGCCAGAGGAAAGGGCAGTATGGTTGGGAAAAGTTTTAATGGTATTTCCTGGGTGATCTCATCATTCTGGAAGGCACGATGGAGTATGCATCTATCCTTAAGGACTGTGTCCTCCATTACATGCAGTTTGTTTCTCCTCGGCATGATGCATCTACCAGCAGGGCAATGCATGCACCATACTTGTGGGGTCTGAAGAGCACCAGCATGAGTTTACTGCAGCCCCTGTTGATCAACCTTCTCAGATTTAAATCCAATCATGAATTTGTGGGACCACCTGGATCAGGCCGTTCACACAATGGATCCTGAACTGAGAAACATAATGGAGCTGGTGATGGCACTGGAATCGGCATGGCATCATATCCCTGTTGATACCTTCTGGAACCTCATTCAACCTCTTGCTACACATCTCGCAGAGGTCTCCACTGCAAAAGGTGGGTTATTCAGCCTTTGGACAGGTGATCGTATTAATGCCACTGGACAATGTACATGGTATGCGATTTGCCATAGAACGTAACATTCTGCCACTGCTTTCATATCTCAGATGTGATAATCTTGGCAAGTATTATGATGTTTTAAGTATGTAAGTAGCCACGAGTCAATTCACTTTAAAAGTCAAGTATTACACTGTGTTTACTGCAACAGAAAAACCATGCATGGAGGGATGAAAACTGTCCAGAATACCTCAAACAGTACTGAGTTAACAAAATGGCAGCTACCCACAGTATTTTGTTTAATAAAGTGGAGAAACGTACAAGATGTGGATCTTATGCAGCAGTGGCAGGAGACCATAATAGGGATCTGGATCAGCCACATGATTTCCCACCATCACAAAATAAGCAGCATAGATTCACAACAGTAATCAAAACTTCTTGGCCTATATCTACATTCAGTCACTCATTGTGAGAATAAATGTACCTGCAATTCACAATAGGAATCAGAAGCTCCATTAGCTGATAAAAGGATGTCAATGAGGATTAAGATAGTGCAGTGGAATACATGAGAAAGTTTCACAAAGTAATTATGTCTGAAAAAATTTCAGTAGTACCACTTTTTGAGACCTGGTTTGAATGTGAAATAAATCAATTTTTAAAGGATTTTGTGCAGTTAGGGATGATAGATCTGATAGAAGAGGTGCTGCTGCAGTGTTAACATGAAAAACAGTTGAACAGTTGGCCTTAACAAAAATAAAAAAAATAAAAAATAAAAATGTTGGGCCATTGTAAGCAGTGACATATCAACTAGTAGCCATAGAAGTAATTACATTTACAGGCAATTTTATTATTGTTTCTGTTTACTAGCCACCACCAGTATTAATGACGTACTATTAACACATCAACTTATCAACAGTTACTGTTTCCATTTATCATCTGTGGAGATTTCAAACATATCACACAACTTAGGGTTCTGTAACAGATGACGCAGGTGGGACGATACTGATGGCACTCATGGATACTTACAACCTGGTGGTACTGCATGATGGAAGTGCAAGCATAATCACCAGTATGCATAAAAGACAAAAACTAATGATATCACAATGTGTTTGACTGATTTCATGCAAATAACTAACTGGTCAGTTAAACAGCGTTCACTGGGCTTAGGCGATCTTGGGGCAGAAATTACAGTAGATATGCCCACAGAATCCACTAATGTTGAATACCCAAGCAGCAAATGGAGGATATGGCATGCAGACTAAACACTGTGTACTGGTGTTATCCAGGAGAAAATAAGGTATTCAGATATATAATAAAAACTCAATAAGCATTAATTTAAAACAATAATTTGTGGAGCTGCAGTCCAGGAAAATGAAATCATCTGGTTATTATTAACCTCCTCCATACAATGAAATTTTTAATACTCACAAGCTGTAGCTAAGAGAAAAAAATACATTTAATCTGTTATATGAATATATATATAAAGCTGAGTGTATGGCCAGGACCTACTCTCACATATGCCTGGATTGAGTTAAAACAAATCTGGCACAGAAACAGTAGGCTTCACAGGTACAAGCACTATAGGATTCATAATCTCCTCGCATAAATAGGAGCGAGGCACAGGAAAATACTCATTTTTCCAGCCCCTGGCATACTGGCTGCTCTGTACAACAGGTATGTTGTGTGGGAACAGTACCAGCCTGCCCAATCAATCTGCTTTGCAGGACAACCTACTCATCAGCAGGGACTGATGACCTCAGCAGTTTGGTCCCATTAAGACCTTACCACAAATTTCCAAAAAACTTATCAGGCGCAAGAAAATGGTTTTCTGGGCCCCGACATATAGGCTGCTCAGAATGACAGGGGCGTTGTGATGGAATAGTATCAGCCTGTTTTACTGACCTGCTTTGCATGGTGGCTTATACGTCAGAGGCAACTAAATGATTTGCAAGCCCCTGATGTGTAGTCTGCCCTGCATGACAGGTGTGCTGTGGGATTAGTATTGATTAGTCAGTTAATTACTTCTAGGGATCATTTTGCACAACACATTGTAATGATGCGGAATGAATCATTTTATGTTCACATTGTAATTTAATTTGTATATCGATCTTAAAATTTATAATTTTTTTCCAGAAATAAAAAAGATATACAGATGTTATGCGTTAGTAAGTCCTTCCCACCACCTTCTACACATTACATCAATAGAAGTTCTTCTACAGAATGGAGGAGCTGTCAAGGAGAAACTTTCTCAGACTGTTCTCAAATTTTACTTTGCCATCTTTCAGGCATTTTATGTCACTGGGTAAGTGACAAAAATTTCTGATGCAGCATTATGCGCACTTTTTTGTGCTAAAAACACACTTAAGTATGAAGTAATAAATGTCACTTTTCCATCTGGTATTGTTATTATGTACATCATTGTTCCTTTTGAAATGTAGTGGATTATTTACAACAAACTTCATAAGGGAATAAATATAGTGTGAAGCAGAAGTCAGAATGCCCAACTCCTTAAACAAATGTCTACAAGATGATTGAGGGTGAGCACCACATATTATTCTTAAAGCACATATTTGTGCAATGAAGACTCTCTATCTTAAAGATGAGTTACCCCAGAACATTCTTCCATATGACATTACAGAATGAAAATATGCAAAATATCTCAACTTACTGATTTGTGTCTCCCCATGATTTGCATTGATTCTAAGTGCAAATATGGCTGAATGAATTGTTTCTGGAGTTACAAAATGTGATTTTTCCAATTTAAATTCTCACTGTTATGGACACCTAAGAATTTTGAAGTTTCCAACCTATTTATCATTTCCTCACCATGTGTTACACTTATCACTGGTGTAGTACTCCTGTATATGCAGAACTGAATATGTTATATCTTTTGAAAATTGAGAGCGAGAGCATTCACAAAAAAAACAGCCAATGATACTTTTAAGAGCTTTGTTTACCATTTCTTCTGTTTCTATATGTATGCTTAGATCGATTACATCTGCAAAAAGAACCAATTCTAATATACATATTAGATGGAAGATGGTTTACATAATTGTATGAGGGAAAATAGGACATAAGACTGAACCTTGTGGAACAGCATATGTGATTTTTCCACAGTCAGAATTATCTTCCCAGACTATTTTTTCTTCCTTTTTGGTGTTCATGGTATTTGTTTGGGGCAGATATCCCATGACACTTGTTCAAGGTTATCGTTGATCCATTAACTCAGTTTTTTTTATATATATTTTTTTTTATTACAGAGGGCAGCAATCCCTCTGAATGAACATGCTGAGCTAACGTGCCGACTAATGGTTGAATTACTAAGAACAACTTTCTGCATTCTTTTGGTTAAATGTGACATTATCCATTGGTTGCATATACCATCAATCCCATAAAACTTCAATATCTCTATGAGGACAATGTCATTCACACAGACAAATGCTGTAGATAGTAACAACATACCAACGGGTGTTATTTCATTATTTAAGGCTTGTAAAACCTGGTGAATGAACATGTAAATGGCATTCTCAGTTGAGAAACCCTTCTGAGAACAAAACTGATTTGCTGAGAATACTGCTGTTGCTAAGGTGAGATACTATTCTAGAATACATTGTCTCAAAAATTTAGAAAAATTATGTCAGTCTGCAATTGTATTCCAGAGACTACAAGTGCTGATGTGCATAGCTGGAGACAGGCTGAGATGGTAGGGAAGGTGAATGACAAATTTGGGAAAGTGTGGTTCACCTGTACAGGAGACTGCTTATAGGAGACTTGTACTATCTATTCTTGCACACTGCTTGAGCATTTGGGATCCGTACTGCATAGGATTAAAGAAAGACATCAAAGCAATCCAGAGGCAGGCTACTAGGTTTGTTCCAGTAGGTTCGAACAACATGCAAGTATCATGATTATGCTTTGAGGAATCAAATGGGAATCACTAGAGAGAAAGTGATTTTCTTTTTGAGGAATTCTGTTGACAAAATTTAATTGAAGTTGACTGCAGAATGATTCTACTGCCACCAACACACATTTCGTGTATGGACAACGAAGATAAGATACGAGAAATTAGGGCTCATACAAAGGCCTACAAACAGTGACTTTTCCATCACTATTTGCAAGTTGAACAGGAAGGAAAAAGATTAGTAGTGGTACCGGGTAACCCTCCGCCACGCACTGTATGGTGGGGGAGTATGTATGTATGTATGTATGTAGATGTCAATAGAGGTGGTTACATACAGATTGATGGAGGAGGACATGTAAGAGAGAGGGGAGGAGAGGGAAATGTATGAGGCAGGTGGAAGGTGTAGAGGGGTGGTGGGCAGGTGATAAAGGAAGAGGAGGAGGCAGAGATGGAAAGAGAGGGGAGGAGATGGAAAGAGGAGGTGGAGGAGGATATGGTCAGAGGGAGGGGTGGGAGAGTAAGATGGACAGACAGAGGAAGGAAGAGGCAGACACAGAGAAGGGGAGGAGGAGATGTGGCAAATGCATATGTGGACAGCTGTGAGGAAAATCCAGTCAATACATAAACATAAAAATGTAGATTTTTAAAAAAAAATTATTTGAGAACAAACATTCAAGCAAGAAAAAAATAAAATAAAAGCTCTAAAAGAGAGGGGAAACTGGAAACAATTCTGTTCTTTGCAAAATAAATTGGTTAGTTCAACTTAGATATGAAGTGAAACAAAGTCACTCATGAACAATAAATAAGCCCAAGGTTGATTTCAACAGATAATGAACAATTCACGGACCGGACAAAACTTCAACAACGACCACTTACAATAAGGGGCTTGAAGTGGCAAAGTAAACGAAAAGAGATCACTCCCTTCTAATTCCTTTTTCATACAAGGAACTAAGGAAAGCACTCAGTAAGTGACAAATAACTCACTGAAGTAGATAGACCAAATTACCGCATGATGATAAAATCTTTCAGAAGCTGCACTTAACCTCACATTGAAAATCTTTACCAAAACTTCCAGAACTTCACTATCTTCACAAATTAGATTGCCTTATCAAACAACATATGCAATGGTGGCTTGAATCAAGAAAACTACTTCCAACTGCAAAGTCTGATTTTCGATAAAGCAAAGGAACAATGGGCGTATGTTAATGTTCACGTACCAGTACTAATGTTACTGCAAAATTTAGGAGATTGGAATTCCTTATGGAATACTATCTGGTCTTAAGAGAAAAGTATAGTTCAAAGAGAAGTAATTGGACCTTAGTTGCTTAGACTGTTATACAACGAGGAATAATTTTATGCTCATTACTTTTTCCTATATGTGTGTCCTCTAGAATGAAATATTTCACCGAAAGTAAAAAACAGGACTAGCAGGGGATGTTGAATGTGTACAGAGAAGGGCAGCAAGAATGGTCACAGGTTTGTTTGATCCATGGAAGCGTGCCACAGTGGTAATGAAGGAACTGAACTGGAAGACTCTCGAAGACAGACCTAAACTAACCCAAGAAATTCTATTAACAAATTTTCAAGAACCAGCTATAAATGATGACTTTACGAATATATTACAGTCACCTTCATACCGCTCACATTGGGACCATGAGAATAAGATCAGAATAATTACTGCCTGAACAGAAGCATTCAAATAATCATTCTTCCCACACTCCATACATCAATGGAATGGGAAGAAATCCTAATAAGTGGTACAAAGGGACATACCCTCTGCCATGGACTTCATGGTGGTTTGCAGAGTACAGATGTAGATGTTGCAATATCCAGTTGATATCTCACTAAATACAATAACATATCACACTCTGCAGGACCACTGAAAATATTGAAGGGATTCTTTACTCTCATGGTACACAAATATCACTAGAGAAGTCATCCATTGTCCCACTCACAAATCAACAATTTCCATCAAACTTCAATGAAATGTAGATTTTATATATTAACTGCAGTAAGATTCCAAGTTCATGTGTTGGGAGCCACATTAGATTTCTGGTTAAGCTGGGATACTTGTATCCACGGTGTCATTAGCTCGTGTAAACGATCTTTAAATATTAGTATATCAGTTCCTAGAGACTGGTAGCGAGCTTACCAATTGATTATTTGGTCCATAAAGAATACTCCTATAAAGCAACTGCTCTTATTAGATAATTTTCAGCACAAAAAAATCCATCTATGGCTAAGTGCAATGACTTTGGTTCCAACCAACTTACATTTATTTATTTACATTTTTTGCATGTAGGCCATCAAGCTGATGACTTCTGCAAACATCAGGCTGAGTAGATTAATACAGATAATACTTACATACAATAGTGGTACATACATTCATCTTAATATTCTAACTATATTACATGGTAAAACAGAGGGCAAGTAGATTAGACTCCACTGAGTGAATATAAACATTTATTTACTAAGAAGGCTTTTAACTCCATGTGGAGCAGCTTTTGTTCACCAGGTTTCAAAGCATGTGGCAGCTTGTTGAACAATTTCTGCCCATTTACATAAAGACTATTGTCAGTTACTTTTAATTTTGTCCTCTGCCTGAAGTAGTTACCCTTACTTCTAGTATCATAATTATATGTATCGCTGCACTTATTTACTTTGTTTTTAGTATTCAGAAAAAATATTATAAGTTTATACAAATACAAGGACTATACTGTTAAATATTTATGTTGGACAAAGGTTTCATGACAGGACTCTCTGGACTTAGTCCATGCATTAACCTAATGGCTCTTTTTTGCAATACTATTATCCTATTCAGGTGCAGGTCTGCTGCCTAGCCCACAGTTCAGTACCATAATTAAAAAATAGATATACTGTTCCATAGAACAAAACTTTTAGTGTTTGACTTGGGACTATTTTTGTCAACTGACTTACCACATACAAGCTACTGCTAATTTTCTGTGTTTGAAGGGTTCTCGGATGTCCAGCCAGATACAATCCTGATATTTCAGTGAATAACTGTTCCACCATCATCAGGTGGTGCTGATGCCATGGTCTGTCCACTCTCTACCACTAGTATTTATCCCTTGCGGATCCAGGTGTAATTCAATGCACCGACAGTGCACAGTGTGTCCAGTGGTGGGGGATGCGGAGGCTGCGGCAGGTGGTGGTGGTGAGGGGGCCCGCGGTCTCTCTTTGACCGCCATGGTGGAATGATCCCATGTCTGCTTATTTTGTTGATCCTTGACAGAGCTTAGTACTGGATTCCAGGAGTTAGTCACCAGCACCCCTGTCGACGAGGTTGTCCACTAAGCAAATTTCTATGGCCTCTTTGAAGATGCAGTGCCAGTAGTTATTTGTGGAGGACAGTACTTTTGTCTATCATAATTCGCTATATGTCCAGTGTTTATGCAATGTTCTGCTTGAGCATACTGGCTTGGTTTCAACATTGTCTTTCACCATTCCTAGTAAGGCACACGTCTTAACCAGGACATCAAGAAAAGGTAGTTGTGCATCTACCTTGATTTCCACAGTGAACTGTATGTTGTTATAGGTGTATTGGCCAAACAGTTCATATGGTGGAAGATTGATGGAAAGAACACCACACTACAAACACCTACGTCAACCACACCATTATGCACAAGGAGAACATAGCATAAACAGCGCACACACAGCTAAGTCTGACGAGACAGAAGTACTGGCGTCCACAAATAACTACTGGGACAGCATCTTCAAAGAAGCCATGGAAATTTACTTAACAGACGACTTCATCAATAGGGGCCCTTGTTACTAACTCTGTGAGGCCTGGAAACCAAAACTAAGCTCTATCAAGAAGCAACGGTGCAAGCAGACGCGAGACCCACCACCTACCACAGCCTCTGCTTCCCCCACCACCAGACACACCATGTGCTGTTGGTGCACTGAATTGCATCTACACTCATGAGGCATAAATACTAACAGCAGGCAGCAGACAGACCATTGCATCAGCACCATCTGATGATGGCAGAATGGTTATTCGCTGAAACATCATGGGCATTCGATGATCATATTTGGCTGGTCACATGAGAACCCTTCAAACAGGACACCAGGGGAAAGCCTCGGATAACATAGATGTAATGTAGTTTACCCAATCGAGATTTTTGTCCAGATGTACACCAGCAAATTTAATGTTATCTGTTTCTGCTGATGTAATACCTAAAATATTGTTTATTTCAGTCTCGTGATAACCAGTTGTTTTAAATGTTAGTAGCTTCCCCCATGAACCATGGACCTTGCCGTTGGTGGGGAGGCTTGGGTGCCTCAGCAGTACAGATAGCTGTACCATAGGTGCAACCATAATGGAGGCATATCTGTTGAGAGGCCAGACAAACGTTTGGTTCCTGAAGAGAGGCAGCAACCTTTTCAGTAGTTGCAGGGGCAAAAGTCTGGATAATTGACTGATCTGGCCTTGTAACACTAACCAAAACGGCCATTCTGTGCTGGTACTGCGAACGGCTGAAAGCAAGGGGAAACTACAGCCGAAATTTTTCCCGTGGGCATGCAGCTTTACTGTATGGTTAAACGATGATGGCGTCCTCTTGGGTAAAATATTCTGGAGGTAAAATAGTCCCCCCATTCGGATCTCCGGGCGGGGATTGCTCAGGAGGACATCGTTATCAAGAGAAAGAAAACTGGTGTTCTCTGGATTGGAGTGAGGAATGTCAGATCCCTTAATCGGGCAGGTAGGTTAGAAAATTTAAAAAGGGAGATTGATAGGTTAAAGTTAGATATAGTGGGAATTAGTGAAGTTGGTTGGAGGGAGGAACAAGACTATTTGTCAGGTGAATACAGGGTTATAAATACAAAATCAAATAGGGGTAATGCAGGCGTAGGTTTAATAATGAATAGGAAAATAGGAATGTGGGTAAGTTACTACAACTAGCATAGTGAATGCATTATTGTGGCCAAGACAGATGTGAAGCCCACGCCTGCCACAGTAGTACAAGTTTATATCCCAACTAGCTCTGCAGATGACGAAGCGATTGATGAAATGTATGTTGAGGCAAAAGAAATTAGTGAAGGGAGATGAAAATTTAATAGTTATGGGTGACTGGAATTCGGTAGTAGGAAAAGGAAGAGAAGGAAACGTAGTAGGTGAATATGGAATGGGGGTAAGAAATGAAAGAGGAAGCCGCCTGGTAGAATTTTGCACAGAGTACAACTTAATCATAGCTAACACTTGGTTCAAGAATCATAAAAGAAGGTTCCACGTGGAAGAGGCCTGGAGATACTAGAAGGTATCAGATAGATTATATAATGGTAAGGCAGAGATTTAGGAACCAGGTTTTAAATTGTAAGACATTTCCAGGGGCAGATGTGGACTCTAACCACAATCTATTGGTTATGAACTGTAGATTAAAACTGAAGAAACTGCAAAAAGGTGGGAATTTAAGGAGATGGGACCTGGCTAAAATGAAAGACCCAGAGGTTGTACAGAGTTTCAGGGAGAGCATAAGGGAACAATTGACAGGAATGGGGGAAAGAAATACAGTAGAAGAAGAATGGATAGCTTTGAGGGATGAAATAGTGAAGGCAGCAGAGGATCACATAGGTAAAAAGACGAGGGCTAGTACAGAGCCTTGGGTAACAGAGGAAATATTGAATTTAATTGATGAAAGGAGAAAATATAAAAATGCAGTAAATGAAGCAGGCAAAAAGGAATACAAGCATCTCAAAAATGAGATCGACAGGAAGTGCAAAATGGCTAAGCAGGGATGGTTAGAGGACAAATGTAAGGATGTAGAGGCTTATCTCACAAGGGGTAAGATAGGTACTGCCTACAGGAAAATTAAAGAGACTTTTGGAGAAAAGAGAACCACTTGTATGAATATCAAGAGCTCAGATGGAAACCCAGTTCTAAGCAAAGAAGGGAAAGCAGAAATGTAGAAGGAGTATATAGAGGGTCTATACAAGGGCGACGTACTTGGGGACAATATTATGGAAGTGGAAGAGGATGTAGATGAAGATGAAATGGGAGATATGATACTGCGTGAAGAGTTTGACAAAGCACTGAAAGACCTGAGCCGAAACAAGGGCCCATGAATAGACAACATTCCATTAGAACTACTGATAGCCTTGGGAGAGCCAGCCCTGACAAAATGCTACCATCTGGTGAACAAGATGTTTGAGACAGGCGAAATACCCTCAGACTTCAAGAAGAACATAATAATTCCAATCCCAAACAAAGCAGGTGTTGACAGATGTGAAAATTAGTGAACTATCAGTTTAATAAGCCACAGCTGCAAAATACTAACACAAATTCTTTACAGACGAATGGAAAAACTGGTAGAAGCTGACCTCGGGGAATATCAGTTTGGATTCCGTAGAAATGTTGGAACATGTGAGGCAATACTGACCCTACGTCTTATCTTAGAAAACAGATTAAGGAAAGGCAAACCTATGTTTGTAGCATTTGTAGACTTCGAGAAAGCTTTTGACAATGTTGACTGGAATACTCTCTTTCATATTCTGAAGGTGGCAGGGTTAAAATACAGGGAGCGAATGGCTATTTACAATTTGTACAGAAACCAGATGGCAGTTATAAGAGTCGAGGGGCATGAAAGGGAAGCTGTGGTTGGGAAGGGAGTGAGACAGGGTTGTAGCCTATCCCTGATGTTATTCAATCTATATATTGAGCAAGCAGTAAAGGAAACAAAAGAAAAATTCGGAGTAGGAATTAAAATCCATGGAGAAGAAATAAAAACTTTGAGGTTCGCCGATGACATTGTCATTCCGTCAGAGACAGCAAAGGGCCTGGAAGAACAGCTGAATGGAATGGACAGTGTCTTGAAAGGAGGATATAAGATGAACATCAACAAAAGCAAAATGAAGATAATGGAATTTAGTCAAATTAAATTGGGTGATGCTGAGGGTATTAGAGTAGGAAGTGCGACACAAAGTAGTAAATGATTTTTGCTATTTGGGGAGTGAAATAACTGATGATGGTCGAAGTAAAGAGGATATAAAATGGAGACTGGCAATGGCAAGGAAAGCGTTTCTGAAGAAGAGAAATTTGTTAACATCGAGTATAGATTTAAGTGTCAGGAATTCGTTGCTGAAAGTATTTGTATTGAGTGTGGCCATGTGTGGAAGTGAAACATGGACGATAAATAGTTTGGACAAGAATAGAATAGAAGCTTTCAAAATATGGTGCTACAGAAGAATGCTGAAGATCAGATGGGTAGATCACATAACTAATGAGGAGGTATTGAATAGAATTGGGGAGAAGAGAAATTTGTGGCAAACCTTGACTAGAAGAAGGGATCGGTTGGTAGGACATGTTCTGAGGCATCAAGGGATCACCAATTCAGTATTGGAGGGCAGAGTGGAGGGCAAAAATTGTAGAGAGAGACCAAGAGATGAATATACTAAGAAGATTCAAAAGGCTGTAGGTTGCAGTAGGTACTAAGAGATGTTGAAGCTAGCACAGGATAGAATAGCACGGAGAGCTGCATCAAACCAGTCTCTGTACTGAAGACTACTACAACAACAACAACAACAGCTTGTATTTACTGATGTTGGTGATGTAGAAAACGTGTGGTCGCTTCTGTCACACCCTTAGTTGCAGCTGAGTCTTTATCATAAAATAAGTGGGTGTCATCAGTGTAGGTTACTAGATGTGAGTTGAAGGGTTCTGTCATGGCATTGACATAAACTTAGATGAGAAAGGGGCCAAGGATCGATCCCTGTGGTGCCTCCTGGATTACTGTATCTCTAGAAGACTGGAAATCTATTACCTTATTATGTATTTTACATGAAAGTTTAGTACACTGTTTGCAATTTGTCAGGTATGTAGTAAGTAATTGCATAGATGAGCTCTTTATGTTGTAAGCCTTCAGTTTCTTAATGAGCAACCCATGGTTGGTTGAGTTGAAGGCTTTGGAAAGATCTAAGAATATGTTTGCTGTCTTCATATCTTGGTCTAGGTGGGTGTACACTTTATGGAGAAATTCAGCAACTGCAGTAGTTGTGCACCGATCTTTCCTAAAGCCATACAGTGTTTCTGTTAACAATTTGTTCTTTGTAAAATAAGCAGAGCACTGAGAAAGGATAACCATTTCAAAATCCTTTCTAAGGGTAGTGATCAATTATATTGGGCAGTAGTTTGAAACCTCTTTTGTAGTCCCCTTCTTATGCACTAGTTTAACAATGCTTATTTTTAGACTACTAGGATAAGTGCTTTCTCTAATACTAAAGTTTATGAGATACATTAGTGATTTAACTATTATGCATTTTTTAACTACTACACTCAGCATATCATCCCACCCAGCTGAGTATTTGTTCTTTAATGTGAGGATTATCTTACTGCTATCATTTTCTATAACCTCATCAAATTCCAAACTCACTGCTTGAAGGGTGTGATTCAGTATCTCTCAGTACATTTCTAATGGGTGTGTTTGATTTCCTGTTGGTGATATGAAATGTTTATTAAAAAGGTTACATAATGCTTTTGGTTCTCTTATAACATTAACACGCTGGGTAATGCATGCGGTTTTGTTGTCCCTAGTTGTGGAGGTTTTTTGATACTTATTATCAGTTTCCACGATGGCTTGCTTACATTTGTAGATTGAGAGATCTCATTACCACGGATTTGTTTTCTAAGAATTTTTTGGATTTGAGGTCTGTCAGTTATGCAAAACACCATTTTTCTAAATACCCAAACATGTTTTGGCACCACTGTGTCATCATCAGTGGGTTTTCGTTTTTAATTATTCTTTACATTTGGTGAACATGAGTCACACTGTGTTCTGGTGTAGTGAAAAGTGTTTTACTACATTATCTGTGGAAAATACTTGTTATAGCTACGTATGCATCACAACGTCTCAGCATGATGCGGAGAATGGAAGTGCTTGCCACACGAAAACATGACAAGCTATCTGTAATAATTAACACAAAAGTGGTCCAGAAAATTCATGCTCACCAAATGTGAAGAATAAATAAAAACGAAAACCCACTGATGATGGCACAGTGGTGCCGAAACATGTTTGGGTACTGAGAACAACGGTGTTTTGCATAACTGGCAGACCTCAAATCCAAAAAAACATTTAACTGCAAACATGGCCAATACAAGGAGCTGCAAATCAAAAAGATGGATATTGTTTTCTAAGGTTTGAATGTTTCGCTTTAAAGATTTTCTTAGCTGCGTTATATTTTCATTTGAAAATGTCCAGTCTTGTTCATTTGTACGGGACATACACGTCATGAATATTTTGCCTTCGAGTTTAACAAAGTTGGCTGGAGGTCCGAGTTTGTTATTTCTTCTACTCTTAATCAAAGTGTCTCAATATGATGTTATAAAACTCGTCCCATTTGTTATCTGATCCTCTACTTGTTAGAGCCTATCCCACTTCTCCTCAGCTAGTTTAATTTTCAGAGAGTTGATGTTACTATCGCTTCTGGCTTGTTTCTTTTCAAAAGTTTTTGGTATTATTTTAGGAATTGTTTTTCTATACTCTATCTGTCATGCACGGTGATCTGAGTAATGAAACTCTGTTACTATACTTAACAGTGTCTTCAGCAGTTTTGTTAATAATTGCATAATCTATCCTGGTAGAACTAGAATGCGAGACTCTGGTAACTACATTTCTAAGATTGTATTAAGCTGATATATCTACAAGTTTCATGTTAGCTATGTTGTTGGAGTTTGCACCAACGTTATGGTGTCCAAGTACAGTAAGGTCATTGGGACCAGTTTGCCTATAATTTGCCATACCTCCACCCTTAAGCTGTTTCCTACAATAACCGTTTACCAGGATATAACCACCTAGTTTATAATGGTTAATTTTATTACATTTTAGACCATGTTCAATTAATACTAACACTTGTGGCGAATGCTCGTTTACAAATACCTGTAAGATACTGATTTTCTTTCAAGGGTACTGCACACATTCAGTTGTAGCATGCTAAGTAATGCCTGGGTTTTTTCTCTGTTTATATTTTTTACGGGTGGAAGCTGGAGAAATGCCTTTCTCAATGCGGTGGAAATTATGTGGATGATACCTTGTCTAAATAATGGCTGTCTGTAATCATCCACTATGTATGACTTGCGAAGTATCTGCTGTGTATTAGATTCTAGACTGAACACCTGTCATTTACAGTGTATATAGGAATCTACATTAAGATGGTTAATTACAAATTTCACAGATGCACTTTAACTCTTTTTATACGATTTTTTTGTCATATTGTGTGTGACGTATTTTGATTTTTCTCACAGGCAACAGCTATCAACTTACGTGGAGGGCACATGGGCAGAATTGGAAGACTACTGGTGTATTCCATCACGATATGTGGAAAATACTTGCATTATTATAGTCGCTATCATTATCCCAAGAAATGACTGAAATCTGAAGTTCAGTACTAATGGCATACCATGTACATCACATTTGAAAGATTTGATGCCGCCTGCAGCTATCAGTTTTTGAATACTATTGTACAATTATGAACTTAAGTCATTTTCAAAAATGTTCTACGAAGGAAATTCTACAATTATTACCGTTTTTATATACCGCATACGCAAATATAGGAAAAAGTGACAGCTATGGGAGGTAAAATGACGTAATTCGCAAAAATTGTTAGGACTAGTTTAATAGTTCACGCATCGTAATCTGTTTGACATACAGTATAGACTATAGAACTAGTCTATTCTGCCAACATTCTAAGAAAAAAATGTTTTCCATCAATTAAAAAATACAATGCGCTATGATTAGAAACACCCAGATTTCATCGTCTATCTCCCAATTTATTTTTTAATAATGTATAAAATGTTTACATAACGTTACCTGTTAATATTACACAGGTAAACAGCAAACGACGAACCGGATGCGTTGTGGCTTTTCTCCGTTCCTGACACTGCCATTTCGAACTACATTTAGAATAACACTGCTGATAAAAGGGTTTAATGCAGATGCCGAAGTATTTTGAAAGTAATACAGTCTCTTAACTGCTTTCAAACTATTTTAAATGTTCCACACTTAAACTCCTGTGACAGCCTGTAATCGTAAACTTGTACTGGTAGCACTGATAAAAGAACACTATGTTTAATTTGTGACACGTGCGTACTGACGAGAGTACGCCTCTCCGCTTGTCAACAACTTGTTATGGATCCGTGGCCAGCTGTAGAGTCGCAGGAGAACAGCCCTATGACATTCGAAGATAATTTTGAGCCTGACGGCAAGCTGCCCGACTCTGTGGAATATTTAGCCAATCTAGGTAATTTCGCCCGTATCTACGCACAATGTAACAGCAACTGCCACATAAATGCGAAAAACAATCTGAAATTATTTTGACTCGAATGACAATGTTTAGTGTATACAGTGACATTGAAGTATTGTGTGGTTGTTTACTACACATCATCATCAGTTTTATGCCCTCGGAACAAGTCCTTGGATTTTGTTTAAACCCATTAATCAGATAGCCAATATCTGAGTCTTCTTCGGTACGTGACGCTTCATCTCTTATCCTAAAAAGCCTTTCTAAATTGTCATGTTTTTTTCAGTACACGCCTAATCCAATTTCGTTTTCTACGTTTCTCCCTTTGTGTACCGGTATTGTTGATTTTCTGTTTTCGCTTATGTCCACGTTTAAAAAACCTCCAACGGCTCCTAAGCCCCGTTTCTAATGTTTTCTTATTTTCTGTAAACCTCAACTGATTTTTGTGTTAACATCATTTGTAAGCGAATCAGCACCGACAATAATAACTTTGTGGCCATATTTTGAAATTTCTATTGTCATTATCCTATCCTTTCCTCCATTTTAATGCCACTGTAAAAATCTGTTATGTTTTTATTTCCCATACCCTTGAGTTTTATTTCATTGAGGACACACATATCTACCTTCAACCTCCCTAGTTCCTGGAATACGTCTCTTTTCTTTGTACCCAAACTGTGCACTTTCCATGTTGTTACATGCATAGTCCTTTTCCTTAGCCATTTTTGTCTCTGATGATACAATCTGGCTATTTTCCTGATGTTTTTGACTGAGATCTTAAGCTGAGAAAATATTTGTTATGGATGCTGAGGAGCTGGCCCACAGATTCAACTCTCACCCTGTAGGACCAGGCAATATATCAGGTTGTAATTCCCTAGCCACAGTATCTTCCCAGGGCCTTAAGCTCAGCACACCTGATAGAACAGGGAAAGTAAACACGAAGACTGGAAGTGGGAAAGATGGGACATTGTGAGACTCTCTTCGTATGGTTTGTCTGCAGAGACTAGGCCAGCTTGGAAGACTCTGCCATCAGCTATGCTGACGCTACTTCTTTGAAACATGCAAATCCTCTCGCCCACACAGACGGTGCTACGGTAATGTGGTGTCTCCTAAGAAGGTGTTTTACTGCTTTTCCAATCTTTATTGGAACTACTGCAGTCTGTACTTCCTCTATGAATGTTGATGGCCCTGTCATCTGTATCC
Organism: Schistocerca americana; assembly: GCF_021461395.2. Classification (NCBI taxonomy): domain Eukaryota; kingdom Metazoa; phylum Arthropoda; class Insecta; order Orthoptera; family Acrididae; genus Schistocerca; species Schistocerca americana. The sequence continues at coordinate 377,378,796 of NC_060124.1, read as the reverse complement.
ACATCATCTAGAGATTCAAATTCTGGGTTTGTGCCCAGTATCCTTCAATTCTGGCTCTTGCTGTTTCCCTTCTTTTCAGGCTTCCTCACAATTTTTGACATTTTCAGTTCATCTTTGCTGAAAATTTATATAGGCCTATTAAAGTCCCTTATCTTTCTGTAAGCCATAATTATTCCTTATTCTTTCATACAGAATATCATATCTTCCATTCCTTACAAGTTGTCCAGCTTTCTTGCAGTCTTGTTAAAGGCACTTCTTTTTAACTTGCTCACTTTCTCTCCATAGATCCTTCTGTCTTCCATTTGTGAAATAATTGTTTGTTTGATCTATGCTTTTTTTGTGATTTTTTCCCTTCACGTATCCCAGAAATTGCTCTCTGACCTTTGTGATTCTTTGCTTGAGCCTACTCCAGCATTGACATTCTCAGGCATGTCTGCCTTGATTATTTCATTCGAAAAATTTTGAGCTGTGTTTCCTTTTCCTTGTGTAATTTTTTTCTGTCTGACTTCATCATGCATCTTCTTTAGCTACAGTTCTTGACCTACAACTTTGGGACTTGATCTCTAAGAGATACGAACTCCATTGAGAGAGTAGACAGTGTAGTGGGGTATAATAGTGTTTTACTAACCAGATGCAAATGAAGTCCATGATATTTATATCACATGTATCAGTCACTTATTTAGCTTCAGGATTACAGGAATAATTTCAGTAAGACCATCATCCCAGGAATATATTGCAATAACAAAATCAATAGCAACAACTATTTCCCATCATTGATAAATCTCTCCTCCCCCAGGTGACACACAGTTCTTTTATGAATGTGTGTGTGTGTGTGTGTGTGTGTGTGTGTGTGTGTGTGTGTGTGTGTGTGTGTGTAAGTAACACAGCATGCTCTTAATCCATACAACATTATTTTTATCCTTTTATCTCCTCCTGTTGTCATTATTTTTATTTTCTTTGCAATTAATTTCATCCTATTAGTTTGATTCCTAGTAGTTTTGATCTGCACTGCCATTTTTTGAGATCTTTTTCCATACCTCGCTAGAAGAACCACATTGTCTGGAAACCTTAAATGCTAATTGCTTTAACCAATTACCCCCTCCCCCCCTTTCTTCCCTTGTCCATTAGTAACAACAGTCAGTCAAATGTTCTGAATATATATTTAAGGCTGTAGGAGACAAATAACAGTCTCAAACCTTTTCTTTTTTCTGCCATGTTGCTGTTTTCTCAGTTATCTTACTGAAGCATATTTGTATGGATATAGTGAAGTTATAAGCTGTGAGTGTCAGTGACATAGGTGTCTGCACTGGAGGACAACAAAGGACACATGCCCCCTCGTGGAAGCTGTGCTACAGACATTTTATTCATTACAAAACTCTCACGCATTTCAGTTTCGATTAACATTGCTTGTGTACTAAACCACAATCTACTGTTGCTGAGCGTTTGCGATGTAACTGTGATTTGTTTGAATAACAGCTGTTCGCAGGTAATTATTCTTCTTTCCTTTGTGTGATTTTGGCACTCATCGTTGATATGAAGATTTATAGAACATTTCCAAAATAGAATCCCCAACCTGTTCTCTGTCCCTACCTCGTACACCGCTTATTGAGCTGCTAAAAGTGACCATTCCAATTTGGAGCATGGATGTTGTCACCTATCAGATTAAATAAATAAAAGTATTCCAACTACAAAATATGCATGACTGCAGTATACCTGCCTTACATCCATTCCCAATTTCCATTCATGCTGCACACGAATTAATCACAGCAGTAGTTTACCAAAGAAAATCTGTCATCACTTGCTGAGAAGGCATTGAGTATTCAAATGACAGAATAAGTGTAGTAGACTCTGAAGACCATGGTCTTGTCATGTCATAGGTATGTACAATTGTCCTCCATCTGTGGAAGCAAATGCATCAACTGAGAATAGAAAATACTAGTTTCTGTGGTGTAAGAGCAGAAGAAAGTGTAAAATTTCAAAAGATCTTCAGTTGTACCAGCTAATTTGGGGGTCCCCCCTCCATGAACCATGGACCTTGTCGCTGGTGGGGAGGCTTGCGTGCCTCAACGATACAGGTGTAGCCGTACCGTAGGTGCAACCACAACGGAGGGGCATCTGTTGAGAGGCCAGACAAATGTGTGGTTCATGAAGAGGGGCAGCAGCCTTTTCAGTAGTTGCAGGGGCAACAGTCTGCGTGATTGACTGATCTGGCCTTGTAACACTAACCAAAATGGCCTTGCTGTTCTGGTACTGCGAACGGCTGAAAGCAAGGGGAAACTACAGCCGTAATTTTTCCCGAGGGCATGCAGCTTTACTGTATGATTAAATGATGATGGCGTCCTCTTGGGTAAAATATTCCGGAGGTAAAATAGTCCCCCATTCGGATCTCCGGGCGGGGACTACTCAAGAGGAGGATGTTATCAGGAGAAAGAAAACTGGCGTTCTACAGATCGGAGCGTGGAATGTCAGATCCCTTAATTGGGCAGGTAGGTTAGAAAATTTAAAAAGGGAAATGGATAGGTTGAAGTTAGATATAGTGGGAATTAGTGAAGTTCGGTGGCAGGAAGAACGAGACTTCTGGTCAGGTGAATACAGTGTTATAAATACAAAATCAAATAGGGGTAATGCAGGAGTAGGTTTAATAATGAATAAAAAAATAGGTGTACGGGTAAGCTAACACAAACAGCATAGTGAACGCATTATTGTGGCCAAGATAGACACGAAGCCCATGCCTACTACAGTAATACAAGTTTATATGCCAACTAGCTCTGCAGATGACGAAGAAATTGATGAAATGTATGATGAAATAAAAGAAATTATGCAGATAGTGAAGGGAGACGAAAATTTAATAGTCATGGGTGACTGGAATTCGGTAGTAGGAAAAGGGAGAGAAGGAAACATTGTAGGTGAATATGGATTGGGGCTAAGAAATGAAAGAGGGAGCCGCCTGGTAGAATTTTGCGCAGAGCAGAACTTAATCATAGCTAATACTTGGTTTAAGAATTATGAAAGAAAGTTACATACATGGAAGAACCCTGGAGATACTAAAAGGTATCAGATAGATTATATAATGGTAAGGCAGAGATTTAGGAACCAGGTTTCAAATTGTAAGATATTTCCAGGGGCAGATGTGGACTCTAACCACAATCTATTGGTTATGACCTGTAGATTAAAACTGAAGAAACTGCAAAAAGGTGGGAATTTAAGGAGATGGGAACTGGATAAACTGAAAGAACCAGAGGTTGTAGAGAGTTTCAGGGAGAGCATAAGGGAACAATTGACAGGAATGGGGGAAAGAAATACATTAGAAGAAGAATGGATAGCTTTGAGGGATGAAATAGTGAAGGCAGCAGAGGTTCAAATAGGTAAAAAGACGAGGGCTAGTAGAAATCCTTGGGCAACAGAGGAAATATTGAATTTAATTGATGAAAGGAGAAAATATGAAAATGCAGTAAATGAATCAGGCAAAAAGGAATACAAATGTCTCAAAAATGATATCGACAGGAAGTGCAAAATGGCTAAGCAGGGATGGCTAGAGGACAAATGTAAGGATGTAGAGGCTTATCTCACTAGGGGTAAGATAGATACTGCCTACAGGAAAATTAAAGAGACCTTTGGAGAAAGGAGAACCACTTGCATGAATATCAAGAGCTTTGATGGAAACCCAGTTCTAAGCAAAGAAGGGAAAGCAGAAAGGTGGAAGGAGTATATAGAGGGCCTATACAAGGGCGATGTACTTGAGGACAATATTATGGAAATGGAAGAGGATGTAGAAGAAGATGAAATGGGAGATATGATACTGCATGAAGAGTTTGACAGAGCACTGAAAGACCTGAGTCGAAACAAGGCCCCCGGAGTAGACAACATTCCATTAGAACTACTTACAACCTTGGCAGAGCCAGTCCTGACAAAACTCTACCATCTGGTGAGCAAGATGTATGAGACAGGCAAAATACCCTCAGACTTCAAGAAGAATATAATAATCCCAATCCCAAAGAAAGCAGGTGTTGACAGATGTGAAAATTACTGAACTATCAGTTTAATAAGTCACAGCTGCAAAATACCAACGCGAATTCTTTATAGACGAATGGAAAAACTGATAGAAGCCGACCTCGGGGAATATCAGTTTGGATTCCGTAGAAATGTTGGAACATGTGAGGCAATACTGACCCTAGGACTTATCTTAGAAGAAAGATTAAGGAAAGGCAAACCTATGTTTGTAGCATTTGTAGACTTACAGAAAGCTTTTGACAATGTAGATTGGAATACTCTCTTTCAAATTCTGAAAGTGGCTGTGGTAAAATACAGAGCACGAAAGGTTATTTACAATTTGTACAGAAAGCAGATGGCAGTTATAAGAGTCGAGGGGTATGAAAGGGAAACAGTGGTTGGGAAGGGAGTGAGACAGGGTTGTAGCCTATCCCCGATGTTATTCATTCTGTATATTGAGCAAGCAATAAAGGAAACAAAAGAAAAGTTCGGAGTAGGATTAAAATCCATGGAGAAGAATAATAAACTTTGAGGTTCGCCGATGACATTGTAATTCTATCAGAGACAGCAACGGACTTAGAAGAGCAGTTGAACGGAATGGACAGTGTCTTGAAAGGAGGGTATAAGATGAACATCAACAAAAGCAAAACGAGGAAAAACGAATGTAGTCGAATTAAGTTCGGTGATGCTGCGTGAATTAGATTAGGAAATGAGACACTTACAGTAGTAAAGGAGTTTTGCTATTTGGGGAGCAAAATAACTGATGATGGTCGAAGTAGAGAAGATATAAAATGTAGACTGGCAATGGCAAGGAAAGCGTTTCTGAAGAAGAAAAATTTGTTAACATCGAGTATAGATTTAAGTGTCAGGAAGTCGTTTCTGAAAGTATTTGTATGGAGTGTAGCCATGCATGGAAGTGAAACACGGACGATAAATAGTTTGGACAAGAAGAGAATAGAAGCTTTCGAAAGTGGTGGTGCTACAGAAGAATACTGAAGATAATTTGGGTACATCACATAACTAATGAGGAAGTATTGAATAGGATTGGGGAGAAGAGAAGTATGTGGCACAACTTGACTAGAAGAAGGGATCGGTTGGTAGGACATGTTCTGAGGCATCAAGGGATCACCAATTTAGTATTTGAGGGCAGTGTGGAGGGTAAAAATCGTAGAGGGAGACCAAGAGATGAATACACTAAGCTGATTCAGAAGGATGTAGGCTGCAGTGGGTACTGGGAGATGAAGAAGCTTGCACAGGATAGAGCAGCATGGAGAGCTGCATCAAACCAGTCTCAGGACTGAAGACCACAACAACAACAACAACAACAACATCAACATTTGGGGGTGTTTTGCTAGTTTTCTCCACCTGCATCTCATCCATTGCTGGACTATGTTACAGTGTACCCTAGTAACCCAAAACAAATGTAGTTGTCAAAACATATTGTATTGAACTTTAACTATGGCAGTAAAATTTTTAAAAAAGCATGAAAATATGCAATAAATCCATAAACATAGATGCAAAGATGCAAATATTGTGAGCAAGGAGGGTGTTATTTATTGTCCAATGTTCAATAAATGTTTTTAAAATTTATTTTCTGTTACCCAACTATGACACGTATTAATCAGTGGCAGTTTTGCCGATGACATCTACATCTACATTCTCCCACTCACCCTACAGTGTGTGAAGAGGATACTTCTGGTACCACTCTTCTTTCTCCCCTCCCTGTCTCTATTCATGAATGATGTGTGGGAGTAATGATTGTTGTGTTAAACCTCCGTATTACCTCTAATTTTTCTGATTTTCTTGTTGTGATCATTTTAAGAGATGTATGTAGTAAGACATAATATGTTACACAACATTCTGGACCATACTGTCTCAGAATTTCAATAGTAAACCTTACTGTGTTGTCTATCTTTCTTGCAGTACCTGCTACTGGAGTACCTTTGTAAAGCTCACGCACCAACTAAATGAACCTGTGCCAGAAACTTAGATTTTAACTGTCGCTCTCCCTTGCTCTTGCTAAATTTGCATGGATATTTGTTGGAGTTTCTCTCTCTCTCTCTCTCTCTCTCTCTCTCTCTCCCTCTCCCTCTCCCTCTCTCATATTAAATAAACCTGGTAAGATTGATCAACAATACTCAAGAATCAGTTGAACAAGCCATTTCTTTTGCTAACAATAGCATTTTCTGAAGGTTTTGTTTCCCACATTTTTAATTTTCAGGGTCAACCAAAACAGACTGGTATATAAACAAAAATATCTTTTCTGAATTTTGTCTGGTTTTATTTCCTAACTTTTTGGGTTCATTGAATTTAATCATATAGGGATCTAATTTCCAATCGTGAAGGGAACATTCCTATTCATGCTGAAATTTAAAAAGGTGGGGCCTATTTTGCATACATTAGTGAAGCATATGTATTCTTTAGGTATTAAAGTAACTTACCTTCAGACAGTGTTGTTGTTGTTGTTGTTGTTGTTGTTGTTGTGGTGGTCTTCAGTCCTGAGACTGGTTTGATGCAGCTCTCCATGCTACCCTATCCTGTGCAAGCTCCTTCATCTCCCAGTACTTACTGCAACCTACATCCTTCTGAGTCTGCTTAGTGTATTCATCTCTTGGTCTCCCTCTACGATTTTTACCCTCCACGCTGCCCTCCAATGCTAAATTTGTTATCCCTTGATGCCTCAGAACATGTCCTACTAACCGGTCCCTTCTTTTTGTCAAGTTGTGCCACAAACTCCTCTTCTTCCCAATTCTATTCAATACTACATCCTTAGTTATGTGATCTACCCATATTATCTTCAGCATTATACTGTAGCACCACATTTCGAAAGCTTCTATTCTCTTCTTATCTAAACTATTTATCGTCCATGTTTCACTCCCATACATGGCTACACTCCATACAAATACTTTCAGAAACGACTTCCTGACACTTAAATCTATACTAGATGTTAACAAATTCCTCTTCTTCAGAAACGCTTTCCTTGCCATTGCCAGTCTACATTTTATATCTTCTCTACTTCGACCATCATCAGTTATTTTGCTCCCCAAATAGCAAAACTCCTTTACTACTTTAAGTGTCTCATTTCCTAATTTAATTCCCTCAGCATCACCCTACTTAATTCGACTACATTCCATTATCCTCGTTTTGCTTTTGTTGATGTTCATCTTATATCCTCCTTTCAAGACACTGTCCATTCCGTTCAGCTGCTCTTCCAAGTCCTTTGCTGTCTCTGATAGAATTACAATGTCATCAGCGAACCTCAAAGTTTTTATTTCTTCTCCATGGATTTTAATACCTGCTCCGAATTTTTCTTTTGTTTCCTGTACTGCTTGCTCAATATACAGAATGAATAACATCGGCGATAGGCTGCAACCCTGTATCACTCCCTTCCCAACCACTGCTTCCTTTTCATGTCCCTTGACTCTTATAACTGCCATCTGGTTTCTGTACAAACTGTAAATAGCCATTCGCTCCCTGTATTTTACCCTTGCCACCTTTAGAATTTGAAGGAGTATTCCAGTCAACATTGTCAAAAGCTTTCTCTAAGTCTACAAATGCTACAAACATAGGTTTGCCTTTCCTTAATCTTTCTTCTAAGATAAGTCGTAAGGTCAGTATTGCCTCACGTGTTCCCATATTTCTTCGGAATCCAAACTGATCTTCCCCGAGGTCGGCTTCTACCAGTTTTTCCATTCGTCTGTAAAGAATTCGTGTTAGTATTTTGCAGCTGTGACTTATTAAACTGATAGTTCAGTAATTTTCACATCTGTCAACACCTGCTTTCTTTGGGATTGGAATTATTATATTTTTCTTGAAGTCTGAGGGTATTTCGCCTGTCTCATACATCTTGCTCACCAGATGGTAGAGTTTTGTCAGGACTGGCTCTGCCAAGGTTGTCAGTAGTTCTAATGGAATGTTGTCTACTCCCGGGGCCTTGTTTCAACTCAGGTCTTTCAGTGCTCTGTCAAACTCTTCACGCAGTATTGTATCTCCCATTTCGTCTTCATCTACATTCTCTTCCATTTCCATAATATTGTCCTCAAGTACATCAGCCTTGTATAGACCCTCTATATATTCCTTCCACCTCTCTGCTTTCCCTTCTTTGCTTAGATCTGGGTTTGTATCTGAGCTCTTGATATTCATACAAGTGGTTCTCTTTTCTCCAAAGGTCTCTTTAATTTTCCTGTAGGCAGTATCTGTCTTACCCCTAGTGAGATAAGCCTCTACATCCTTACATTTGTCCTCTAGCCATCCCTGCTTAGCCATTTTGCAATTGCTGTCGATCTCATTTTTGAGACGTTTGTATTCCTTTTTGCCTGCTTCATTTGCTGCATTTTTATATTTTCTCCTTTCATCAATTAAATTCAATATTTCCTCAGTTACCCAAGGATTTCTACTAGCCCTCATCTTTTTACCTACTTGATCCTCTGCTGCCTTCACTACTTCATCCCTCAGAGCTACCCATTCTTCTTCTACTGTACTTCTTTTCCCCATTCCTGTCAATTGTTCCCTTATGCTCTCCCTGAAACTCTCTACAACCTCTGGTTCTTTCAGTTTATCCAGTTCCCATCTCCTTAAATTCCCACCTTTTTGCTGTTTCTTCAGTTTTAATCTACAGTTCATAACCAATAGATTGTGGTCAGAGTCCACATCTGCCCCTGGAAATGTCTTACAATTTAAAACCTGGTTCCTAATTCTCTGTCTTACCATTATATAATCTATCTGATACCTTCTAGTATCTCCAGGATTCTTCCATGTATACAGCCTTCTTTCGTGATTCTTCAGACAGTATTGACTTGAAACTATCAATTATTTGTTTTATGCACTTCTTGTCAAATTTAGTACTTGGGTACTGCAAATTCTTAAAACTTACCAAGTCAGTTATATCAGAACCGTCAGTTTCAGAATCTTCCCCCCCCTCTAGGATTCATTTCTGCAGACACCCTAGGTTGGTTGGTTGGTTGGTTAATTAGTTGCATGTTCTGTGGATCATAATTGGACTTCTTTGATACTGCTTAACCATCTCAAAACCAAAGTGTCATCTTTCAGCTTAAACTAGACCTCACACTATTCTACAAATCAGTATGTCATCCCAACTAAGATTTTGTATTCACATTCTTTGGCTTTGCCAGAACCCAATCAGACTGTCATCTTTCTGCCTAACCTAGACATCAGGGTACACTAAAGCTCACTATCATCTACACAAATAGTCAAAAAAATAACGTAAACACAAAAACAAATACTGTCAGTGTGCTGTTCTGTTTCTGTTTGCACATGCACAATGCCCCATGCCACAATGTCGTTACATCACGGATCAAAGCCAAAGCCTGTTATTGATAGATTCAATTGACCCGAAGGCTTTTATGGGCGAATGTTCACTCCTTTCTGTGCTACACTAATGCAAAGTAATGGATAGTGTAACTCATTTCTCCTTCTAGCATTACATTGATGAATGATACTGTTGGTATGAACTGTGGTTGGTTGTTGACAACATACTTCATAAGGGAGTAAGTGTATTGTGAGGCTGTTGCCAGCATACATAACTGTATAAAGAGCTGTGTACAAGAGGTTCTAGAGTGGATACCACTCACTTTTGTGCAATAAACTTTTTTTTTTTTCGTCACTGGGAAATTAAATAGAGTATGATGCCATAAGACATTAGTGAATGACAATAAGAAAAGTAAATCAAATTTTTGACATTTTTCACCTCCTAAATGCCACCCATGACATACAAATTGCGGATCTTGGATGTTTAAGAGCATTTGTAATGTGTGACTTACATTTCTAGTTCTTATAAACATAAACACCTAAGACCTTAGAGCATTGTTTCATTTATTGATTTACCCTACATCTACATCTATACTCTGTAAACAAACAGGAGGTGCATGGCAGAGGGTAGGTCCCATTGTACCAATTAAGTGTTTCTCTGTTCCATTCACATATGGAGCATGGGAAGAATGATTGTTTAAATGCCTCTGTGCTTGCAATAATTATTCTAATCTTATGCTCATGATCCCTGTGTGTATGATATGTAGGGGGCTGTAGTATATCCATAGAGTAGTCATTTAAAGCCGGTTCTGGAAACTTGTCTTCTAGAGGCTTCCAATTCAGTTCCTTCGTTATCTCTGTGACACTCTCCCATGGATAAAACAAACCTGTGACCATTCGTGCTGCCCTTCTTTGTATTCATTCAATATACCCTGATAGTCCTATCTGGTACAGGTCCCACACACTTGAGAAATATCCTAAGATGCATCACCCTAGTGAGGATCATATTTATTGTGATTTATCCAAGTTCATTGACAGTCCATTTGCAGGAAATTGGTTATTAATTTTAAAGAAAATATTTTTATTTCCAAGTAGTGAAGTTTCTCCATTAAGCTTCATTATCATACTTGCTTCATCAGAAAAGAGGACCATTCCTTTATTTTGGATGTACGATGGTAGTTAAGTTATATGTCGGGAGGCTGTAGTTAAACTGATCGGGTACCGAGTGCTGCAGTACGTGCTGTATACATTGCAGGATGCTGAAACATTGTAGGCTTGTTCATTAATCGGTGTGCTTGTGGAGTATGCAGAAAAAAAATAGTTCTGCCTTTTGCCACCAGGTGAGAAAATGGCTCTCTAAGCAGTCAGAAAGTTGTGAGTTCAATATGGTCTCCCAACTAAGCAACATGCTGCATCCATAACAGTGGTGATATCTAAAATGTTTCAGAAAAGTTGGTGATACCAAAATCCAAAACTTAATTTCAAAATATTCTATTATCCTAGATAATCACTTTGGTTTTCATCCAGGGAAAATACACTATATACACTAACCATTTTTGCTTGGAAAATGAGTACATAATTGGCCAAAAACAGTAAGGTGCGAGAAAGCTTCTGCAACAGCACAAAGGCTTTGGTTCTGTAAACCATGCCTTCCTTATTTACGAACAAAACAAACATTATGGAACAGAAAGGAAAGAATTAGCATTTCTTTAAATGGTCAAATTATTATTTTGACTGGAAAGTATTGGCTGTGCCCCCGCCCCCCCCCCCCCCCCCCCCCCAAATCCTTCATACTAGGCTCAGTATTATTTGTTCTGTGTGAATGGTTTACCATTAAATATCAGCTACCTGTCAGTTATATTTGCAGGTAATACTACTGTGTTGATAATCAGGATGCAGGGAGGATTCTCGTGTGACTGATCAGTACCCACAGTGCCTTAGAAGCTTTGTTTCAGCTAAATGGATTGAATCTAAACATTTCTAAGACCCACATGATGAAATTCAAGACCAAACAGTGAAAATGCGAGCAGAATAAGACTATTTGCAACAACCAAGATATAAAAGAAATTAACTTGGTTAAAAGCTTAGGATTAAATTTGGATAAAAAATTGAGATGGCAGGCACACATTGAACTCCTAGCTAACAAATTGAGCACCTTTTCATTTGCAATGCAAATATTAACAACTGCAACTGACATGGACACACTAAAAGCAACATATATACAGCTTACCTTTAATCTGTTATTAGGTCTGGTATGTTTTTTGTGGAAACTTGACTATAGTGTGCATATTAAAGATTCGAAAAGAAATCTTTCGAAACATGTTCACTTACGTCATAAAGAACCATCTTGTCCATTATTTGTAAAACTACAGTAATTAATTTTCTCATCCTAATATACTTATGAGATTATTATCGTTATGCATACAAAACAGGAATTATTCAAAGATAATCAGTTTGTTCACACACGACTCAAGAAAGAAAGAAAACTTCATGCTTGCTACCCACCAGTTCAAACTGTATGCCCAGGCTCCTCAATACATGGGAACAAAAATTTATTATAAATTAAAAGTGAACATGCCAATGCAGATGAATTTAGGTTTATTGAAAAGAAAGCTACATGAGGCACTGATACTAAATGCTGTCAGTATATGAATTCATTTTGGACAAATTGGTATTTGAGCCAGGTAAAACCTGTTACAACACACTAAAATATATAGCAGTTAATAGAAGTATCATTTTACTGTTATATTATTATTTATTAGTGTAAAAATTATTGTAATATAAATTTTTCATGTCTCCTGTAAGTAAAACAAATGGAAAGCAAATGTACATGAGCTGATTAGACTAACGGTTCAGGTGAACAGCCAAATGCACGTACTTCCAACCAAAGCCTTGACCAAGTCAGCCTTGCCGGCTGGTGTGGCCGAGCGGTTCTAGGCGCTTCAGTCTGGAAACAGGCGACCGCTACGGTCGCAGGTTCGAATCCTGCCTCAGGCATGGATGTGTGTGATGTCCTTAGGTTAGTTAGGTTTAAGTAGTTATAAGTTCTAGGGGACTGATGACCTCTGATGTTAAGTCCCATAGTGCTCAGAGTCATTTGAAACAAGTCAGCAATCATTGGGAAAAAAAAGTGTCACATTGAAGATTGAATATCTGGAGAAGAACAAACTCATCACCAAGTTTTGTGGATGAAGCTTGAGTTTCTTGAGGTGATAATTGAAACTTTATGATTACTCCATGTATGAAGAATAGGATTTTAGTACTTTACGTGAGGTATTATAAACTCTGACACTTTTTGGTTGTGAGATAGTTAATTACATTGCTAAATTCTTAGGCGTAGCAGGGAGTAATTGCTGTCCGCATAGGTGTATGCAACATGGATTCTTGCATGTATTCTTTTGCTTTATTTCCTGGATTGCCCTTACTGACAGATGCTGTGTGTCCTTCCAGTCCATTCATTTTTCCTTCAGTATATGGGGGTCAGCCCATAATTCATGGCAACTGTGGTATATCTTGCATTAATGCAAAAAGATGGGAATTCCATGATGCGCATAGTGTATCTGCCAACGTACGATTACAGTAGGGTTCTAGTACAGTAGGTCATGGCAAAGAGTTAGAAGAAATAAATGCACTGGAACTACATGTGAATTTATTGTGTACAAATACAGATGGAACAAGAATGAATCAACTACTGTCCTTCAAATTAGTCGCACTGTGCATCCGCACAACATTGCCAACTATGGGGAAGTGGGAAAGGCATTGAGTGCTATTGGCACCACCACCACCACCACCACCACCAGTTTGTGCCACCTGTCACCAAAATGCTGTGAGGATATCCGCTCTGTTTGCAAAGTGCCTGCCAACCAATGGTTTCTTCAGTTGTGGAATGAGGTCGGAGCTGCATGGGTTGCGGTCCGGTGGATGGGGTGGGTGAGAGAGGATTTCCCACCTCCACCACTATACACAATTCTTGATGATGTCTGCAGTGTGGGCTGTAGCATTACCATGGAATAAGAGTGTATTGTGCAGTAAACCCGGATGTTTTTGCCGAAGAGTATGTTGCAGATGGTACAGCACAAAGTTGTGGTAGTATTGGACATTGATGGTGTGGCCATCCATAAAAGAGTGACACTCTAGAAAACTTTGACTGTCCTATGGCAAAATGGATATTACCTTAAGAGGCGATGGGGTCTGTCGCACCGTGTGTCAACATGGTGAATCTGGATAACACCATTTTCTTTGCTGTGTGCCCACATTGGAAAGCCTCCACCCAGTGTACAGCTGTTCAGAAGGGCAATATCCTGTCACCCACTGTTGTTTGTACTTCCACACAACATGGAGTAGCATTTCTGCCAGTGAGAAAGGCAATTTCACGTATACTCGATGTTTCCAATTTTTTGTTTATGATCCACACCACTATGTAGACAGCATAAGATTAAGGAACTGACATTTTTGTTCTCACTGAATTTTCTGGTACCATGCCCTGTTTCTTTGGTATTTGGATAATTAGTGTAACCAGGAATTCTTCTGGGCATTACCTAGTTTCACATGTCTAATAGTTCTACAGTTTCCTTTCTCCGTTCTTAATTCAGGCCCTTGGTTATTTCCGTTGGATGCATATTTTTTTACTACTTCATGTTGTGGGGATCCTACAGCTGTTGCTTCATACTGCATCTCTGTTGCCCAAATCCTTGATCTTGCCATTCTTAATCTTCAACAATACGAGAGAAGTAAAGTTACTACTCACCATATAGCGGAGATGCTGAACCACGATAGGCACAATAAAAAGATTCACACAATCATAGCTTTCGGCCATTAAGGCCTTTGTCAGCAGTAGACACACATACACGCACGCGCACACACACTCATGCCAGTGCAACTTGCATACACATCTGCAGTCTCAGCTGTTGCTTCACACTGCATCTCTGTTGCCCAAATCCTTGATCTTGCCATTCTTCATCTTCAACAATACGAGAGAAGGAAAGTTACTACTCACCATATAGCGGAGGTGCTGAACCACGATAGGCACAATAAAAAGATTCACACAATCATAGCTTTCGGCCATTAAGGCCTTTGTCAGCAGTAGACACACATACACGCACGCGCACACACACTCACGCCAGTGCAACTTGCATACACATCTGCAGTCTCAGAGAGCTGTAACTACACTGTGAGCATCAGCTCCAGTGCATGATGGGAGTGGCGATTGGGTGGGGGTAAGGAGGAGGCTCGTGTGGGGAGGGGGAGGGGGAGGGATAGTATGGTGGGAATGGCAGACAGTGAAGTGTTGCAGTTTAGACGGAGGGTAGGAGAGAAGGTGCGGAGGGGGTAAGTAGCGGAAAGGAGATAAATAAAAATAAAAGAAATTAAAAGACTGGGTGTGGCAGTGAAATGACGGCTGTTTAGTGCTGGAATGGGAACAGGGAGGGGGCTGGATGGGTGAGGACAGTGACTAACGAAAGTTGAGGCCAGGAGGGTTACGGGAACGTAGGATGTATTGCAGGGAAAGTTTCCATCTGTGCAATTCAGAAAAGCTACTGTTGGTGGGAAGGATCCATATGGCACAGGCTGTGATGCAGTCATTGAGATGAGGGGTATCATGTTTGGCAGTGTGTTCAGCTACAGGATGGTCCACTTGTTTTTTGGCCACAGTTTGTCGGCGGCCATTCATGTGAACAGACAGCTTGTTGGTTGTCATGCCTACATAGAATGCAGCACAGTGGTTGCAGCTTAGCTTGTAGATCACATGACTGGTTTCACAGGTAGCCCTGCCTTTGATGTGATAGGTTATGTTAGTGACCGGCTGGAGTAGGTGGTGGTAGGAGGGTGTATGGGACAGGCCTTGCATCTAGGTCTATTACAGGGGTATGAGCCATGAGGTAAGGGATTGGGAGCAGGGGTTGTGCAAGGATGGACGAGTATATTATGTAGGTTTGGTGGACAGCGGCATACCACGGTAGGAGGGGTGGGAAGGGTAGTGGGTAGGACATTTCTCATTTCAGGGCACAACGAGAGATAATCGAAATCCTGGTGGAGAATGTAATTCAGTTGCTCCAGTCCCGGATGGTACTGAGTTATGAGGAGAATGCTCCTCTGTGGCCGGACTGTGGGAGTTTGGGAGGAGGTGGGAGACTGGAAAGATAAGGCACGGAATTTTCTTTTTTTTTTTCTTTTTTTTGTACAAGGATGGGAGGCTAATTACGTTCAGTGAAGGCTTCAGTGAGACCCTCGGTATATTTAGAGAGGGACTGCTCATCACTGGAGATGCAACGACCATGGGTGGCTATGCTGTACGGAAGGGACTTCTTGGTATGAAATGGGTGGCAGCTGTCGAAGTGGAGGTATTGCTGGTGGTTAGTAGGTTTGATGTGGACAGAGGTACTGATGTAGCCATCTCTGAGGCGGAGGTCTACATCTAGGAAGGTGGCTTGCTGGGCTGAGTTGGACCAGGTGAAGCAAATGGGGGAGAAGTTGTTGAGGTTCTGGAGGAATGTGAATAAGGTATCGTCTCCTTCAATCCAGATAGCAAAGGTGTCATCAATGAATCTGAACCAGGTGAGGTGTTTAGGATTCTGGGTTTTTCGGAAGGATTCCTCTAGATGGCCCATGAATAGGTTAGCATAGTATGGTGCCATGCGGGTGCCCATAGCCATACCGTTGATTTGTTTGTAGGTAATGCCTTCAAAGGAGAAGTAATTGTGGGTGAGGATTTAGTTGGTCATGGAGACTAGGAAGGAGGTTGTTGGTTTGGAATCCATAGGGTGTCTGGAAAGGTAGTGTTAGAGAACAGTAAGGCCATGGGCATTAGGAATGTTAGTGAACAGCGAGGTGACATCAATAGTGACGAGGAAGGAACCGTGTGGTAAAGGGAGAGGAACTGTGGATAGTCGCTCGAGGAAATGTTTGGTATCTTTATATAGGAGGATAGGTTCTGGGTAATAGGTTGAAGGTGTTGGTCTACGAGAGCAGAGATTCTCTCAGTGGGGGCACAGTAACCGGCCACAATGTGGCGTCCTGGGTTGTTGGGTTTATGGAATTTAGGAAGCATGTAGAAGGTGGGAGTGCGGGGAGTGGTAGGGGTAAATAGAGAGATGGACTCTGGGGAGAGGTTCTGGGATGGGCCTAAGGATTTGAGTAGTTGGATTGCTGGAATGGGATCACTGTGGCATGTTTTGTAGGTGGAAGTATCTGACAGCTGACAGGGTCCCTCTGCAACGTAATCCTTGTGATTCAAAACTACACTGATGAAGCCTTTGTCTGCAGGTAGGATTATAAGATGGGGATCAGTTTTTAGATGGTGGACTGTGGTTTTTTCTGCGGATGTGAGGTTAGTGTGCATGTTGAGGGATTTGGGGAATGATAGTGAGGCAAGGTTTGAGGATAAGAAATTCGGGAAAGTTAACAGGGGGTGGTTTGGGGGCAGGGGGGGGATCATGGTTGGATGGAGGAGTGAACTGAGTTAGGCAAGGTTCAATGTTGATCTTTGGTTGAGTCTGATTGGTCGGGTTAGTGGCAAATAAGTGTTTCCACTGTAGGGGCCGGGAGAAGGAGAGCAGATCTTTAACTAGTCCTGCATGGTTGAATTTGGGAGTGGGGCAAAAGGTGAGGCCTTTGGAAAGGACTGATATTTCTGTAGGAATAAGGCTTCTGGAGGAAAGGTTCATGACTGTGTTGCGGGTCTGTTTAGGATTTGAGTTCTTTGTGGTGGTGAGAGGGAGTTTTGGAGGGTGGGGTAAGTGTAGTAAGTCTACGAGACAAGTTTTGTTGGCTATGAGGGGGCGTGGGGGAGGTTTGGAGCTTGTTGTAGAAGTGGTGGTCAGTGGTACTCCGAGGTGGTAGTAGGAAGTGAGCAGGATGGAGAGTGTTTTGAGGTGGTGTTGCTCAAGTTCCACTCCCTGCACTCCCACCTTCTACATGCTTCCTAAAGTCCATAAACCCAATGACCCAGGATGCCCCGTTGTGGCCAGTTACTGTGCCCCCACTGAAAGAATCTCAGATGCCGTATGGATTCCAAACCAACAACCTCCTTCCTAGTCTCCATGCCCAACTAAATCCTCACTCACAATTACTCCTCCTTTGAAGGCATTACCTACAAACAAATCCATGGTACGGCTATGTGTACCTGCATGGCACCATACTATGCTAACCTATTCATGGGCCATCTAGAGGAATCCTTCCGAAAAACTCAGAATCCTAAACCCCTCACCTGGTTCAGATTCATTGATGACATCTTTGCTATCTGGATTGATGGAGACGATACCTTATTCACATTCCTCCAGAACCTCAACAACTTCTCCCCCATTTGCTTCACTTGGTCCAACTCAACCCAACAAGCCACCTTCCTAGATGTAGACCTCTGCCTCAGAGATGGCTACATCAGTACCTCTGTCCATATCAAACCTACTAACCACCAGCAATACCTCCACTTCGACAGCTGCCACCCATTTCATAACAAGAAGTCCCTTCCGTACAGCCTAGCCACCCATGGTCGTTGCATCTCCAGTGATGAGCAGTCCCTCTCTAAATATACTGAGGGTCTCACTGAAGCCTTCACTGACCGTAATTAGCCTCCCATCCTTGTACAAAAAAAAAATCTCCCATGCCTTATTTTCCAGTCTCCCACCACCTCCTAAATTCCCACAGTCCGGCCACAGAGGAGCATTCCCCTCGTAACTCAGTACCATCTGGGACTGGAGCAACTGAATTACATTCTCCACCAGGATCTCGATTACCTCTCGTTGTGCCCTGAAATGAGAAATGTCCTACCAACTACCCTTCCCACCCCTCCTACCGTGGTATTCCGCTGTCCACCGAACCTACACAATATACTCGTCCATCCTTACACAACCCCTGCTCCCAATCCCTCATCTCATGGCTCATACCCCTGTAATAGACCTAGATGCAAGACCTGTCCCATACATCTTCCTAGCACCACCTACTCCAGTCCGGTCACTAACATTACCTATCAAAGGCAAGGCTACCTGTGAAACCAGTCGTGTGATCTACAAGCTAAGCTGCAACCACTGTGCTGCATTCTATGTAGGCATGACAACCAACAAGCTGTCTGTCCACATGAATGGCAACCGGCAAACTATGGCTATAAAACAAGTGGACCACCTTGTAGCTGAACGCACTGCCAAACATGATACCCCTCATCTCAATGACTGCTTCACAGCCTGTGCCATATGGATCCTTCCCACCAACACCAGCTTTTCTGAATTGCACATGTGGGAACTTTCCCTGCAATACATCATACGTTCCCTGGCTTCAACCTTCATGAGTCACTGTCTTCGCCCATCCAGCCACTCCCTGTTCCCATTCCAGCACTACAAAGCCATCATTTCACTGTCTCACCCAGTCTTTCAATTTATTTTTGTTTATCTCCTTTCTGCTACTTACCCCTCCCCCCTCCGCACCTTCTCTCCTGCACACCGTCTAAACTGCAACACCTCACTGTCCGCCACTCCCACCGTACTATCGCTCCCCCTCCCCACCCCAGCCTGGATAGTCTTTAGCTACACTTTTTGTGGTCTTCCTCCTCTTCTCCATGAAAATTCTCTCTTGGGCCTTCTGTCTTCATCCATTCTTTTGACATGCCAAAACCTTCCTAGTGGTCTTTCTTCAATTCTGTCTGTAATACAGTAATGAGTGTGCATCCTTTTTCTTATTGCCTGATTTCTTATGTGGTCAAGTTGGGAAAATCTACATGCTTTCCTTAAGTGGTTCATTTCAAAAGCTCTTTGTATTTCTTTCTCTGATTGCCCAGCACTCACTCCTGTAGCTTGTTATTGGTTCCACAATGGATTTGTGTAAATGCTTTTTAACATTTAGACTCATTTTTGAGGACCAGAACACAGGATTTTTGTGTAGCTGCCCTTCACTGCTGGATCCGTTGTTGGGCATCTCTGTCACACTGTCCATCGCATGAAAGGATACTACCCAGGTAGTTAAACTCTTTACACACTTTAGAAAAAAAGTACTCACATCATAGAAACTTTATTTTTCATGGTAGTCTTTTTGTAGAGAAAATGAGTTTCCTCCAGGCCTGCAAAATAGTTGTTGACTCTGGCTATTAATTCTTTGTTTGAAGTGAATCTTCATCCACCAAGAAAAATTTTCAGTTTTGTGAAGAGATGGAAGTCTGACGGAGCCATATCAGATGAGTAAGGCAGGTGTGGCAAAAATTCATACCTTAGTTTGTGCCATGTCAATTCTCATGCATTTTTGATCCAGCGTCAAGAGTCATGGCACCCATCTTGCAGATTTTTTTTTTTTTTTTCATTTCCAATTCTTCAGTTAAAATTTGTCCAACCTCTGCGTGGATCATCATCTGAGATGTCCCGACCAAATTTAAATTCATTTGTCCACTTGGGAACAGTTGAATATGAAGGAGCACAATCCTCCAGTGTATTCAGCAATCGGTGTGAATGTCCTTCATTTTCATACCTTTCTTTATGAAGTACTTGATCACTGCTCGAATCTTTTCTCCCCCCCCCCCCCCCCCCCCCCGTCTTCGCAAATCACTATGCGACAACAACAACAGAGCCAAGTCACCACCACACCTGTCTTCCAAGAGCACGTGACACGTGTTTACAGGCAACAGTCCAATGAATATCACGTGAACAACTCATTGCATAGCACTGCCCTCTTGTGGTGATTCTAAGAATTTTTCAAACCACCCTCTTACTTCCCTCTTCTCCATGACGTAGATATTCTATCGTTTCAGAATTAATTTTCAAACTCCACTTTTTATACTCTTCCAACAACTTCCTAAGCATGTAAGATATATCCTCCTCACCGTTTGCTGCAACAACCAGGCCAACAGCATAGGAAAGTATGTGCATACTCTGGCTTCCTACTTCAGTCCGCAAGCTCTTACACTTTCTATACCATAGACCAGTGCCTTGTGCACATACATCTTAAAGAGTGTGGGAGACAGGCAGCCTCCTTGTTTCAGTCCACAGTTACTCTGAAGGTCTCTTCAAAAATTTCTTTCCCCACTTTCATGACACATTCTGCCAACTTGTTGCAATTTATAGTACTTCTTACAGAAATTTTTGGCAATTCCCCTGATCAAAGCACCTTAAACAATAGTTTTAGTGGCACTGTGTTGTGTGGTTTCTCAAGATCTATGAAGAACAAATGACTGCTTAGATTCCTTTTCAATCTCTCTTCCATGGTCTGTCTTAGAGTAAAGACATTATCTACATGATCTCTCCCCTCTAAAGCCACTTCATTCTTCGACTTCATTTACATACATTTCCATTCTTGATTTTAAAATCCTCCCATGCAGCCTGCTAATTGAAAATATAGGTGCTACACACTTTCTTGCTTACTTTTTTATGTTGGGGGCTAGATACACCAAGTTCCACTCTGCTGGAATTTGCTCCCCATACCAGATACATTTATTAAATAAGTTGCTTGGATATTCATATAGAATGTTTGGGTGATACCTAACTAATTCTGTTGGTGCATTTACAGGCCCTGGTGATTTCCCAATTTTTATCTGTGTAGCTGCCATCTGTACCTCTTTTCTCTACCTCTTCACCATTCTGGTTCTCCTGTACTTTGGCCTTTGTTTTTTTAGTAGGCCTTTAAAATGCTTCCCCTCCTCTGTCAAACTCATGATCAGCAGGTTGCTCTTTCTTTTACTTCTTTCCTTGGCTCTGCAACCATTTTCCATGCTGCCGCCATTTTTTGTGCCACCCATGCATTGATCGACTTGCTCGCATTTATTCTCCCAGATTTGATTTTTCCTCTTGCAGATGTCCTTTTTTACTTCTCTATTAATTCTCACATACAAAGGTCAATCATGTTTGTGCCGTATTCTCAGCCGATTATTATAGAACGTTATTTTTAGAGTTACTTTTTCTTCGATGGTTTGAGCCCACCATTGTGGGAGCCACAAGTTTTTCTTCTTGCTTCTCCAGTGCTTCAAATTTTGTTTCTTGTGTGCATTTTCTAATTCCTTGGTACATATGCTCCACTACTACTTCTTCTAAGTGCCTCACTTTGTTATACAACCATAATTTATAAAGATATTGTACAGACTCTTGTTTTGAGCTATCTGAAGTTGTATTTCATAGTGTCCACTGCTGTTGTGGGAATATTTTCCTCTTTAATTTGTCTTTGGGCCGTGGATATTACTATCATGTTTGCACCTAACAGGATATGGTCTGAGCCACTTTCTGTGCCCCTGTAGACTCTAACATCATTTGTTCTTACACTGGAAGTTTTCTTTGCAAAAATATGGTCTGTTATTGATCTGATATTTCTGGAAGAACTCTTGCATGTGTACTTGTGGATCTGCTTGTGAGGAAAGAAACAATTTGAAATCTTAAAGGACAATGCCTCACACACATTCCTTAACCTTACCCAATTGTCATTTTACATTCTCTGGCAGGGTTTCGATTACCTCTTGTCATGCCCTGAAATGAGAAATGTTCTGGCCACTATCCTTCACACCCCTCCCACAGTGATATTCTGCCATCCTCCAAACGTACACAATATACTCGTCCATCTGCTGCTCCCAATGGCTCATACCTGTCCCATACATCCTCCCACCATCACCTACTCCAGTCCAGTCACTAACATCACCTATATCTATCCCATCAAAGGCAGGCCATCTGTGAACCACTTGTGTAGTCTACAAGCTAACCTTCAACCACTGTGCTGCATTCTATGTAGCCTTGACAACCAACAAGCTCTCTGTCCCCATGAATGGCCAGCCACAAACTGTGGTCAAGAAACAAGGGAACAACCCTGTTGCTGAACTAGCTGCAAAACATATCCTTCGTTTCAATGACTACTTCACAGCCTGTGCCATATGGATCCTTCCCATCAACACCAGCTTTTCTGAATTGTGCAGGTGGGAATTTTCCCTGCAATATATCTTACGTTCCCATAATCCTCCTGGCCTCAACCTTCATTAGTCACTGTCCTCACCCATCCAGCCCCTTTCCTGTTCCCACATCCAGCCCCTTTCCTGTTCCCATTCCAGAACTATATAGCTGCCTTTCCACAATCACACCCGGTCTTTTTATTTCTCTCCTTCTCCACTGCCCCCCCCCCCCCCCCCCCTCTCCCTGCCCTCAGTCTAACCTGCAGCACTATGCTGTCAGCCACCTCCACCATTCTATCCCTCCTCCTTCCCACTCCAGCCTCCTCCTTACCCCCACACAGTCGCCACTCCCATCATACACTTGTGCTGCTGCTTGTAGAGTGGTTTCACTTGCCTGAGACAGCAATTGTGTGTGTGAGTTGCGTTTGTGTGACCCGCAGGCCTTAGCGGCCAAAAGCTATAATTGTGAGAGGCTTTTTTTGTGCCTATCTGTGGCTCCGCATCTCCTCTATATGGTGAGTGGCAACTTTGCTTCTCGTATTTAGTATTATTATCTATTTAAATGATTTAGGAGAAAGTCTGAGCATCTGTCTTAGGTTGTTTGCAGGTGATGCTGTCATTTTTTGACTAGTAAAGTCATTGGAAGATCAAAACAAATTGAAAAATGATTTAGAAAAGATATCTGCATGGTACGAAAATTGGCATTTGATCCCAAGTAACGAAAAGTGTGAGGTCATCCACAGGAGTGCCAAAAGGAATCCATTAAACTTAGGTTCACGATAAATCAGTCAACTAAATATGTAGGAATTATGATTAAGTACAACTTAAATTGGAAGGAACAAATAGAAAATGTTGTGGAGAAGTCTAACCAAAGACTGCATTTTATTGGCAGGACACTTAGAAAAAGTAACAGATCTACTAAAGAGACTGCCTACATTACGCTTGTCCATCCTCTTTTGGACTAGTGCTGCATGGTATGGGATCCTTACCAGATAGGATTGACGGAGTACACTGAGAAAGCTCAAGAAGGGCAGCATGTTTTGTATTATCATGAAATAGGGGAGAGAGTGTTACTGAAATGATACAGGATTTGGGGTGAACATCATTAAAACAAAGGTGTTTTTCGTTGCAGTGGAATCTTCTGATGAAATTTCAATCACCAACTTTCTCCTCTGAAAGTGAAAATATTATGTTGATGCCAGCCTACAGAGGGAGAAATGATCACCATAATAAAATAAGGGAAATCAGAGCTCGCACCGAAAGATAAAGGTGTTTGTTTTTTCCGTGTGCTGTATGAGATAGGAATAACAGAGAATTATTGTGAAGGTGGTTTGATGAACCCTCTGCCAGGCACTTAAATGTGATTTGCAGACTATCCATGTAGATATAGATGTAAATGTAGATGTAGAGTATATCTAACTCCAATGGGGGTCCAAAGACGACATTTGACGTGTGGAAGCACCGGAAACTTGTGGCAACACACCAAGGGATTTTCAAGTTGGTTTTTAAACAACTTCCTGGTGTCCAATTCAATTCTTTTAACTATGAATTTGTTCAAAACACGTTAAACTTTGGTGTAAGATGAAAAACAAAAAATTGATTTTTCATTGCGGATTCACAAACAAGTGATGTTAATGTCAGCTCAGGCGTACCTCCAGTTTCTGCTTACAGTTACTCAGTTTTCTTTTCTTTCTGTTAAATCCTGCACCTCTTTTGGATGACCAGTACCTACAAAGGGCCCGTTAATGGGTTTGACTTCCACTTTATTTTCAAAAATTTTCAGTAGGGCAGACTATGTAGGGAATGTCACTCCAACACCCAGGCAGAAGGGAGATGGAGGATACGCCACCTGATATATGCATGGTAGTGGTGTCCTGACTATGCAGGGAATACGCTGTTGGTACCTGCACTCCAGGAGAATGTGTCTAACTTTCTGGGGCGCAAGCAATCTAGGCACTGACATCCATGCCAGTGGCCAATTGTTTATGTGAAGTGGCACCTATGTGGAGAGTTCCTGGTTGAGTGGGTGGCACCGTGATGAATTAACTAGTCACAATGAACAGAATCAAACTGAACCACACTGGTGGCTGCATTTCCCCAGCAGTCTCATCAGAGCAATAGAGTTACTTTAAGACAGATAGATATAACCTCAATATGTTTCCCTTATTAGATAAGAATCATAATGGAAAGCAACCTATTAAAGGAGAGAGATACGTGCCTTGATTTGTGGTCGGTACCAGGACAGATGGTGAACCCTTCTTAAATACTAAGCCATTAAGTTTTTAGCCGGCCGGAGTGGCCGAGCGGTTCTAGGCGCTACAGTCTGGAACCGCACGACCGCTACGGTCGCAGGTTTGAATCCTGCCTCGGGCATTGATGTGTGTGATATCCTTAGGTTAGTTAGGTTTAAGTAGTTCTAAGTTCTAGGGGACTAATGACCTCAGAAGTTAGGTCTCATAGTGCTCAGAGCCATTTGAGCCATTAAGTTTTTACGGAGGTAATGGAAGACAAGTACAGGTAGGTCACTTTAATAAAAAGACTACGGGATGGATCCATGCTCATTAAAACAGTGTCCCTGATCGGTCATACCCTTTGCTAACCTGTGACAAGCTTGGTGATGTCTCAGTCACAATTAAATCCTCCCGCCATCCCCCCCCCCCCCCCCCCCTCTGTCCATCTCCCTGCCTCCCCAAGGAATCTAAGTATGGTCAATATATACTTCAAATGGGTGAGGCATTGTGATATATGCAAATTTAGAAGGAAGTGGTGTCCATTTTATCCATCTGGTCCAAAATTAGGGCCTAAAAGTAGCAAAGTAGACACCAAAGCATTTATGTTGAGTTCTGAGGGTGACTTATTGCCAAATAAAGTAAACTGTGTGACATAAAATCCTATGCAATACTCACCTTGTGGTGCTTCAAGGTATTAAATTTGGCCACATTATCTTCTAAGTGTATGAATGTGGTAACTGCAGATGACCACTGCAAGAAGATGCTCTCTATGCCTTATTGCATCCACTACTGGGAAGATTGTTCTCCCCAACCACAAGCCTGCCACACTGCAAGAAGCTAGTGGGCAGGGTGCTCTGGAATTAAAGATACCAGGATCTGACATGAAGACGACATTATATCACTGACTGTTGACAGGATGAAACAGAGAATGGAGTCTCAGGGTCACAAGGAGTTACAGACTATAAAAAGAGTCTATGAATTTGTGGCAGTTTTTCCCTGTGATCATCTTGCTGTGTGTCCACCATCCTCTGTTGTCTGTGTATTGATCACACCAATCTGATCTATTCAGTGACAAGCTACCCCACCTTGTTGTACTTGAGACACTCCCGTGGTTGCCGCTTGTGTGTTTGGGTGTCCCACCTTTGTTGCTGCATAGTGTTTCACAACTGACTGAGTCACTTACCGAAATCCTGTGTGATAATGTCGAGGTGGTGAGTCAGGTTTTAAATTTCATCCACCAGAATGGAGTGTATACTTTCATCTGAACCTTTCATTGTTGTGGTCCTGCTGGCTGTTAGACAGTGGTGGCGTGTCATTTTCTGGTGCAGTTTTAGCCCTGGAGGACCTCTGGCTGTCCCAAGCGGAAGACTATTAAGGCTGATATGGCCCATGACACATCTACTCAACATTAATAGCGCCATGAGTTTTAATTGCTTTTAAAAATTGTTTTGTGCTCTTCATATTAGATAGCTTACTTGTTGACTCTATTGCATAGGTACAATGGATGAGGGAGGCTGTTTTGGTGTGGAGGTTGGTCTTTTGCCGAGTTTTACGAATGGGATCCTGCACTCCTGTCAAAATTTCCAAAGCTGCCCCCCACCTCCCACATAAAACTACATTAATCCATTTCATCTTCACAGATTTGACAAATTTTGTAAGGTTTAATAAAAATGAAACATTGTTGAAAAATATCACATATAGTAAATGAACTGTTTTAATATAAAATACTGTAAAAAAAAACAAATTAAACGTATCACTACAGTATAAATAAACTGAAAGTTCCCAGGTACTGGCAGAAGTAAAGCTGTGAGTACCGGGCGTGAGTCGTGCTTCGGTAGCTCAGTTGGTAGAGCACTTGCCCGCGAAAGGCAAAGGTCCCGAGTTCGAGTCTCGGTCGGGCACACAGTTTTAATCTGCCAGGAAGTTTCATATCAGCGCACACTCCGCTGCAGAGTGAAAATCTCATTCTGGAAACATCCCCCAGGCTGTGGCTAAGCCATGTCTCCGCAATATCCTTTCTTTCAGGAGTGCTAGTTCTGCAAGTTTCGCAGGAGAGCTTCTGTAAAGTTTGGAAGGTAGGAGACGAGGTACTGGCAGAAGTAAAGCTGTGAGTACCGGCCGTGAGTCGTGCTTCGGTAGCTCAGTTGGTAGAGCACTTGCCCGCGAAAGGCAAAGGTCCCGAGTTCGAGTCTCGGTCGGGCACACAGTTTTAATCTGCCAGGAAGTTTCATATCAGCGCACACTCCGCTGCAGAGTGAAAATCTCATTCTGGAAACATCCCCCAGGCTGTGGCTAAGCCATGTCTCCGCAATATCCTTTCTTTCAGGAGTGCTAGTTCTGCAAGTTTCGCAGGAGAGCTTCTGTAAAGTTTGGAAGGTAGGAGACGAGGTACTGGCAGAAGTAAAGCTGTGAGTACCGGCCGTGAGTCGTGCTTCGGTAGCTCAGTTGGTAGAGCACTTGCCTGCGAAAGGCAAAGGTCCCGAGTTCGAGTCTCGGTCGGGCACACAGTTTTAATCTGCCAGGAAGTTTCATATCAGCGCACACTCCGCTGCAGAGTGAAAATCTCATTCTGGAAACATCCCCCAGGCTGTGGCTAAGCCATGTCTCCGCAATATCCTTTCTTTCAGGAGTGCTAGTTCTGCAAGTTTCGCAGGAGAGCTTCTGTAAAGTTTGGAAGGTAGGAGACGAGGTACTGGCAGAAGTAAAGCTGTGAGTACCGGGCGTGAGTCGTGCTTCGGTAGCTCAGTTGGTAGAGCACTTGCCCGCGAAAGGCAAAGGTCCCGAGTTCGAGTCTCGGTCGGGCACACAGTTTTAATCTGCCAGGAAGTTTCAAACTGAAAGTTGTATAAACTTTCTAAAAAAATGGAAAATAAGACAAAATATATATCTTTATTTAATTTGGTAAATAAAAAAAATCTACTTACCCACCGGCGGCAGAACACACACATCAAAGATGACTGTAATAGGAAGTTTTTGGAGCCAGTGGCTCCTTCAGGCAGATGAGGAAGGAAGAGGGTTGAAGGAAAAGGACTGGAGAGGTCTAGTAAAAGGGCTAGGAGCCACTGCCTGAAGAAGGAGCCACTGGTTCCAAAAGCTTGCCAATTACAACCGTCCTTTAAGTGTGTGCTCTGCCGCCACTTGGTGAAATTTTTTTTATCTATCCAATTAAATAATTTTGTCAGTAATTGAGTGCACAAGTTACTAATTAGAAATAAAAGAAAAAGGCTAAAATTAAGAGCTTAGAAAATATTCCTTTCCAGGATTTTTTTTTTTTTTAAATTATAAATTTGACTTTGTATTTTCTTTTGTTGAGCGTAGCAAATTCATTGATTATGTCATCGAAGCAACATTTGCCAACTTTGTTGTGTTCTACTGACAAGAGAGCTAAATTTGAGTGTCTGCTTCCAACCATACTTGATCATAAGTAGTCTTTTATCACCTTTAATTTACTGAAACAGCAATCACTGGCATTCTCATAAATATCCTCAAAGCCATTTGAGTGTTTGCATATGTGTTTCTTAACTCATACTTGGAAAAATTCTTTGAAATATCTAAATGGGAAGCTGTGTCACTGCTCTTCAGCAACTCTTTCATCTAGAATTTGAAATAAGCTGTTTCATTAATTAGCTCTGCTGTACCAATAACTGTACTATATTTGACATCAAAGTCAGCTGCACATTTCTGAAAATAATATAGAGCTACATTTAATGTGCTTCATGATAGGAAATTAGTCAGGTGTAATGGTGTGATTTATGTGAAATCTGTTTATTCCATTTTTCATATCAATCAGATACAACGAAGCATTCTGTCTCTTTCTCACTCCAGTCCTCAGTTGGCAGAAGCTGGCAAGTCAGAAGCCTTCTATGGTCAAGTAGTATGCTGCAATACAGCATGCCGAAATGCACTGTTGCCACATAAACTGTGTTAGCAATAGACCTCTTATGATTGTCGTTTTTGTATTGTGCTGTTATGACAAAATTGCAACTTAGGAAAGACACTATGACAGCAGTGTGAGGACACTCTCAGAGCTTTTTTTTCCCCCAGGTAAGTTTTTATGCCCCCTATGTGCGTATGCCATTGCAGAGGTCTATCTTGCCATGCCCTCAGTATGGCCCCAATCTTCCACCCCAGGACAAACTGTGTGATGAGTCTACAGCTGTTTCTGCCTGATGTTTGCCTTACCTTATTATCTTTAATCCCATGACTCTTTTATTAATTCATGTCTCAATTTTGTGACGTCCAGTATGAAGGGACCAATGACCCTTGAAGTTAGGTACTTTAAAACCAATTAATTTATTCATTCTTTTTCTCTTTGTGCTAAACATTTTCATCCTCAGAGGTAAACATTTGGTATTGACAACTTAAATACTCTGCAGTTTGTATCTTGTTCATCTTACTAAAGTAAAATATTTTCCTTACCTTTCTTAACATTCCTTATTACACCTGTAGTCATTGATGTTATTACAGCCTAATAACAACTGACGCCCTTCTCTACATCATGTGATTCATACTGTGTGGTCTAAGACTTTGCCCTCATGAGCAGGCACTCTTTCTACTCGAAGTAATTTTCACCCAAGACATTCAGAACAATTTCTCACTAATTGCTACTTCCAGCACCAGTTTCAATTGTGTCTCTCTCCCATTGTATAAATAGCAAGTTGAAGTCTTTCCCTATTACAACAGCATAATCAGGAAACTTCCAATTTGAAATTAGGATTTTTGAATTTAGGATTTACTTCTGGTTTCTGCCAAATCGGTGCTAATGCTATGAGGGTTTCATTACCTTTAATAAGTGATATTAATTCACTGAGCTTTAACGTGGATGCTCCTGCAGTTTACTAATACCACATTAACATTTTTTTCCCAATCTGCAAGGAATAAAGTTTTCTTCTGAGAGTAATCTGGCTAATCCATCTTTGATATTAGCAGGTAATTTGGTATTGACACTAAGGAGAGGTTCTTTTAACTAAATAGCCCCAATGTGCACACCACACATACTATGTTACCAGAATAACCATTTCCTTTGTGTAGTGCACATATATCAATAGATTAGCATTCTACAATTCTCCACCTGATAGCAGAGTTTTGCGACAGTCAGTGTTAGAGTTAGACAATTCACATATGTGAAGTAGCTCTGGCAACATGGCAATATTAGGTATTGACATGCTACTGATTATTTATGGCTACCTGACATACTCTGTATGAAGGACTTATCTCGAAAGTGCTACATTTTGTTACTCATCATGGTTTGCATTGTGGCACCTGCTAATGAGACAGTAGAATCTGGAAGAAATAGCTGCATTCTTAATGGTGTTTAGCATGTCAATACTGTCAGAATGTATTAAAGCATGTTGACTCTGCATCAAATATACAACCTTCCAACTGCATTTCTATGTGGTGTTATAAATGCTAACATTTCAGGTCAAAAATCTTTGATCACTAAGAAGTTACTTGCAACTTGTGTTATATGTGGCAAAGCTGACAATGAAGATGGAATACAATGTGTCATACATCAAGTTTGTATTATTGTTCTGGTTGATGCACTGTGCAGAGTGAATTTTTATTGGCTTATGTTGAAGGCCTGTAGATGCTAGAATTTAAAATTAAGAGCATGTATTTTATACATATGCAAAGAAAATGTATAAGGCCTTACTCCTTTTACTGTTGTTTGCATTTGTTGTAAAGAGAGTCAACTACAAAATAATACTCTACAAATTCAGAGTCATATAATAACAGTATAAACATCTGTACACATAAAAGCACCTTGAAAGCAAAATCCTATCACTGATTATTAATTTATTTTCAGGCAGTCCTGGTTCTGGGTTCGTAGTCACCTGCTTGCTACATTTTATAGCCACTGGCAATGATATCCAGTACAAGTAATTAAATATGCAATGAAATGCCCAAACTAGTTGTGATTGGGATACTATTTTTATTGATATGTGTAACTGTCTGTCATAATAATATTTTTAGCACTGCTGTGTATTTACAATGTTCACAAATATGTTGTAATTTGCATTGAAACAAAACAGTACAGAAGTGTTATGCAGTGTAATATGTTTTTGCACGTCCTAAAACATTAATCACCCTTCTTACGTCCTTATTTACCAATTATTCATTTGCATCTGACATTTCCAAACAAGTTTCCATTGTGCAGCCAACAGTGCTGTCAGCTGCAACGGTACTTTCAGTTCTTCATTGTTACTGCCCTTTGTTGCCTAGATTCTAACAGCTGCAGCAATAAAAGTAGGGTGATAAAACTAAGAGGAGTGGGTGTCTGAAGCTTTTTTGAAAACAAAATGAAAGTCAGAATCCATAGCGTTGTAAGATTATAAAACATTGTTGCATTAGCCAGCAGACAAACATTTAGTGCAGTGCCCTCATAAACACAGTTCTAATAGCACATTTACTTACATTTGCTACAAGGTTAATCAAATCCTACCAGCTAACAGTGAAAGATAATTATAATAATTTTCTTAAATTTTCCGTTGTTCTGTATTCCATCACTAAGTGCCCTGTTGAAAAAACATTGAATGATATGTTTACTTTGAAGAGTGCAGAAATGAGGTCATTCAGTCTACCGTCAAAACTGGAACTCCTGCATGCATGGACACACTGCTCACCTGCTAAAAGTGGCATTGCTACCAACTAATAGATGTTGATTGCTGTGTCTTCCATTTAACAGTTCAGCAGTAGGAGACCTAAGTTATTTACAAAAATTAAAAAGGAAACCATTATGAAAGACTTTGTGGCATATTGTACACACATAAATATTTGAACTTATGACATGTTTGTTTGATTTCAGAGAGTAAACTAGCTAGATTGAAGCTGAAGCGAACAAAGAAAGACCTGGTTCAGTCTTTGGATGAAACTCACAAATCTTGTATGGTGAGACTGCTATCTGAAGGGACTACTCATTCAGCTGAAGATCTTTCGTTGGATGCACCTCTAAACAATTCTAATGTCCTATTCCGTCGTCTTGCACCAGAACGTCAAGCTCTCACTTTTGGAGAACTAGTTGAATTACTAAAGGCTGACCAGTTGTCTGAAAAACTGTTTGAGGAAACTGAAGAAGGAGATAACAGCGTCAGTTCAGCTGAAGAAAAAGCAAATCATAAACAGTTACCTGAGGCCAAGTCCAACAATGAGCAAGCGCCTTAAATATCTACTGTTCTCTGTAATTAATTGTGGTAATGTCAATACATTATACATACATTTGCTACTGTAATAGAGCTATTTTGTGGGAATTTTTTAGTGTCTCAGGTGTGAATGATTTGTAATATTTGTATTTTGTAGAAAATGTTACTTATGTCTGTCACACAAGACATTAAGCAATTTTGGCAAATATTAGAAGTGGATTTGTCCACTGTGACAAGAATTATAAATGACAACTCTGCAAGTTATGTCTGTTTCCTGTTCAGGTGTATGAACTTGGCTCTAACCTAAATTTATGCAATATTATGTGCTCATCATTGTTGACATATTAAACATTTTTGTGACTAATATAAAAAGTGAGAGAGAAAGAAGGGTCGCGCACTTTTGACTATTGAACATCAGTTGCTGTAGTCATTATTCTGGACTATCCAACAATGTGGAAACAAGAAAAAGAAACAAGTATCAGTGAAGGGTACTAATGATTATGCTAATAAGTAATAAGTAGAATGCTGTATTTAGCTTAATACTGGGGTGTATAAGGTACTCTATGCCAGTGTGGAAAAAACTAGTGGATACATGCGAGATTTACATTTTTTGCTTAAATGTAACTGTCTAATATAATGGCTATAAGAAAATTATTTAATGTACTATACAGCATCTGAAATAGTAGCTTCATTTAATATTCTCAACATAGAACATAAAATAAGCGGACCTAAAAGTACAGCATATAGTGTTGTAAACTATGAATGCAACAGATAATGTCTGTTTTTCATTTTTAGAGTTTTATATACTGGTTTTCCGACAGACTTGCTGCTTTTATGCAGTTTATATTTTTTAGCTATTGTGCCTAAAGAAACAAGACATGCTGATTATTGAGAACAACACTAACAAACAAAATTATGAGACCGTCATATAGCGTTTATTACGATTGTAGCTGTCTTATAGTTTAATTTAGTTGTCTTTGTGGACCAGAAGGTTACGTCTACTAATGGTTTTCACAGTATGCAGAGATAGCTGTAATACAAGCTTTATGTGAAAATCACACAGATAGTGAGTCTTTAGGTAATGGTAAATAACAGTTAACAAGAACAATGGTGTTTGGTATTATGTAAGTTGTACCTTTCACCACTTTTCTGCGTAAGTGCACTAATTTAGTCTGCAGCCAGATACTTTTTTATCATCCCCATTTTCTAATTGTACTTCGTATGATGATCCCTCTCTCCCTCCTAATGCCATGGTATATAGAAGGGCTACAATCTTAACACATCAAGGGGGCAGGTGCAGACATGCAGATACAGAAGTTCCATCGTTGTCCTGTATCACATCAGGAGGAAGCCCAGGATGCTTTCCTGAAAGAGATCAGTGTCCCAATTTTCTGCCTTATCCTTTCCCAATCCAACCTTGCACTCCGTCTCTAAAGACCCCAGCCTTTAAGATGTTTACACAGCAATTCCTCCAACACTACTCACAGCTAAATGAAAATTGTAGGTACCCCACCAGAAAAATTACCTGTGCTTGTGTTTTACGCAAGAAAATTAGAATTGAAGAGCTTCTGAGGTAGATGACCAAGCTGAAAATCTGAAAACCCATGTTCCCACGAGTGTCAATTGCAATACTTATTCATCTTCCATAACTAGTCTTCAGCCTTGTGCCTATATCGTGATGTTGTGTACTCACTGAAACTACTGTATGCAGTCAGATAAGTATAATCTGCCTACTGTTAGCCGATGATTTTTGCCTTTTTTTTTTTTGTTCATCAGAAAGTGTTACATAATTGCTACTAATAAAATGTAGAACATATCCAAAGAGATAGCTTGTATTACTTTAAGTGATGAGGTCTCTCTTTCCCCCAAAAATTCTTGCCAAACTCTACTATATGATGTTGGCAGGGATTACTGAATTAAAAGAAAGAAAAAAAATGTTCAGGGGAGACTGTTCAGCATTTAAAGTTAGCAATGAGAACGATGTATTTTTTCATAATTTCAGTGATAAAAATCTAAACTGGTGACTGTAAAATGGGGCAGTGACAGATGTATATAATATCTGCTTTCAACAGCTTGCCTTTTAATAAAGTAGTTAAAAGCTTCAGAACAGTGCCTTTTATGAAGCTTTGGAAGTGTCACACAAATATTCATCTTACTTTGAAAATTAAGAAAGACATTAGAAAGGAAATTCAACTGGAATTTCTGTGTGATCTAGCAATGGTGAGATTGTGTTGTCGTACGTGTATAATGTTGATTTGTGTAGTGTGCATAGATGCCTTCTTGGAAATAATTGTCATTTTAAAGAGAATCACAATAGGCATGACTACATTATTGTAAGTATGTGTGTACCATAACCTGGTATTTCTTGTGGCGGGAGGGGAGAAGGGATGCTGGTATCAGAGGAACAGGTGAGATTTTATATGTTTACTTCCTGCAAATCCTACATGAAGTACCAAGTTGCTGTTTATGTGTAGTACAAAGTTTATCAAGCACTAGTTGCTTGTTGTTTAGTACAATGAAGGAATAAATAATTACTTTCACTGAAAATCTGACTTGTTCAATTCTATCACTTTCTTACTATTTACTACTTAACATATTACTCTTTCATCGCACAGGATACAACAAAACTGCTTTCACAAACTTCAAATGATGCTAAAGTATGTCAAAAAGACCTGCTTGGATAAGAAAGTAGTGGTATAAACCAACAGTTTTGCCCCCAGGAACCTAAATGTCAAAGTGGAAGAAGAAAATTAAATATTCTCAATGACTGTTGCATCTTGAATATACATTATTTTGTAAATTTTTTTATTATTTTTTTATTTCCCAAGACATTGCCACAGCAGTAATGACTCAACATTTTTCTTGTTACTAGAAAAGTTGAAGAATTGCAGTATACTGCATCTTCAGGAGATCCTGATTAATAATTAGGTTAATAGTCTTTGAGTCGTATGATATTTCAAAACCCAACACACTAGTATATATTTAAATGG
The DNA here is from genome assembly GCF_021461395.2 of Schistocerca americana. Classification (NCBI taxonomy): domain Eukaryota; kingdom Metazoa; phylum Arthropoda; class Insecta; order Orthoptera; family Acrididae; genus Schistocerca; species Schistocerca americana. The sequence goes on along the minus strand of NC_060124.1, from coordinate 377,344,337 downwards.
CCACAACTTCTATTTTAAATATAAAGAAAAGTATTATTGGTTCATATGTTAGTACACAGGCTCATGTCAGCTTTAGATGAGGATCTTCTGTAGACTGAAGTAAAGTACTTGAACAGAGTTTGAAGTAACAGCTCTAGCCCATGTGAGTTCTCAATGTCAGCGACTGTAAAATTTAGCTACAAAAACACAGTGTGCTGGAAATAGCAAGAGGAAAACCAAGGTGTTAAACTGCCTTTTTGGTATTCAGTGACAGCCAATATAGTATTCATATTCAATAAATCCTGCGCCAAGTTAAATTTTTATTCTCTCTTTAAATTAAGAAATGCACTGCTGTAAAAGACGATGTGAATTACAGACTGCTGGCTTTTACAGCGTTTCTTTGCAAATATGGGTCAAAGAGCACAAGCAGTGCAGATAATCGTACTGAACTCTCCCAACACGTTAAATTAGGGGAATGGGCAAGTTTGCTGTTGTGACCACAAGGTTTGGCTGGAAAAGAGACACTCTTTTGTTTGTGTTGGCATATGGGGGAGGGAGGAGGGGATTGATCTCTTGCGTGTGGTTAAGTATGCCTTCAGCATTCATCTGCAGGAGTATGATTGATTGTCATTATATATATATATTTTTTTAAAGAGGCATAGAGTTTCCCTGTAAGTAGGCAAAACACATAATTTTGAAAGGATTGTGTTGTTTACATCATTGTGCAGTGGATGTAAGGCCTTGATTTACCCTTTTCCTTTGCAATGTCTCTATCTTCAGCTAGCAAATGGGCATTACATCTGCTGAATATGTAGTGTTAGAATCAACCAAAGATATCTGAAATGTGATGGACAATCTGATTTTGTCCATTGTAAATGGTTTTTGAGAAAGCCTGTGGCTGTGAAAACAGTGGGTTTGTTTATCAATAACTTTTCTGCTACCAGTCATGATTTTCTTTTATTCATATTTTACATGACATGTTTTGGGAAATTACTCTCATTTTCAAATGTTTTCTCTTTGTACCGTGCCATTTTTTTATAAATGTTTTCGATGTGGGAGGTTCTACTTTGTTTTGTTGACGGTACTGCAGTGTATAAAAAATAAAGGGCACAAAATGGATTTGTTAAAAGAACTGGAGATACATTCACATTACAGAAAATATGAAGACAAAATGTTAAATGAAAAACTTCTAGGTGAATCAGTCAGTTTCTTCAGATGCTTTGACAATATACTTAAATAAAAATATTAACATGTAGAAATAAGCACCACTCTAAAATAGATATAAGCAGATTAAAACTGTGTGCCAGACTGAGTCTCGAGCTCGGGACCTTTGCCTTTTGCAGGCAAGTGCTCTACCAACTGACCTACCCAAGCACTACGCACGCCCTGTCCCCACAGCTTTACTTCTGCCAGTACCTCATCTCCTACCTTCCAAACTTTACAGAAGCTCTCCTGCGAACCTTGCAGAACTAGCACTCCTGAAAGAAAGGATATTGCGGAGACACGGCTTAGCCACAGCCTGGGGGATGTTTCCAGAATGAGATTTTCACTCTGCAGCGGAGTGTGTGCTGATATGAAACTTCCTGGAAGATTAAAACTGTGTGCCAGACTGAGACTCGAACTCGGGACCTTTGCCTTTCCCGGACAAGTGCATCTGTAAAGTTTGGAAGGTAGAAGACGAGGTACTGACAGAATTATGATCCATACTGTCAAGATAAATATCCTCTGTATGAAAGTGTATCATACTCTGTGGAAAACCTGTAACATTATCCCTGTCAACTGTTTCTAAAAACATCTTTGTAACTGTTTGTTTATGTAAATTATTCTCGATGTACACTGTGCACTGAAAATTGTGTGTGGTGTTTAATATGTGTGAGACTCTGCACAAATTGACCATAAGAAAACAGTAAGTACAAGTTCTTCCAAATTTCACCACTAACTGCATAAACATCAATAACTAACAAAAAATAGTGAATTTACTATACATTACCGTACAGTCAACAAAATAAAGCAGGACCTCACACACTGAAAACATTTCATGAAAAGGGCATAGTACAAGGAGAAAACACACTTGAAAATAGGAATCACTTCCCAAAACACCTCGTGTAAAATACGAATGAAAGAAAATCGTGCCTGGTAGAGAAAAGTTATTTATAATCAAACCCACTGACAGACAATTTTGAAAGCCATTGAAATTCAAACCATGAGATCTTCCACTCTCTCCATAGGTCTGAAATGCATCAAATTCTGCACATGGGGCCACTGAAACTAATTACACTGGTGTTAAATCTGGTGATCTTTGTGATCAATCAATTGGTCCTCTTGTGATACACCACTTGCCAGACGTTGCACTTACATGGTGTGGAACGAAGCTGCTAAAGAGGGCTGAAGTGCCATTGTGAGAACTAGCTACTTTTTGATGGCTGGTGTGTTAATACACTCATTCTTTTAGATGCTATATGCCACTGGCTTTCATGTGTCTCAGTTTGAGGCCTAATTTCTCGTATCTTATATTTGTGGTCCTTACATAAAGTATGAAAGGGTAATCCAAAAATTTTATGCACTATAGCTGTAACTTTTTATTGGAATACAAATAGGACACACAAATTAACATCATTTATCAATACAACCCCCTTGCTTCCCAATGCATTTGGTCAATCAATGAACAAGCTTCTTGATGCCCTTGGAAAAGAAGTTTTTTGGATGGGCTGCAAGCCGCACATGCAGCGTGTCCTTTGCTTCTTGGTCCAAGGAGAACTGACAGTCCCTTAATGCCCCTTTGAGGGGAACAAACAAGTGGTAGTCAGAACGGGCAAGATAAAGACTTTATGGAGGATGAACCATTACTTCAGACTTAAGTTTCTGGAGCATTTTAACCGTGTGGGTAGTGGTATGTTAATGGGCATTGTTGTACAACACAACACAACACAACAGTAGTCTTCAGTGTTTGCTTAGAATTGCAGGCCTTAGCCTTTCAGTAAGCCTCTCATGGTAACACACACTGTTTATTTTTATGCCTTCCTTCTGTTATTTTCCAGTGCTGGGCCTTGTGCATCCCAAAAAATGGCAAGCATCAGTTTTTCTGTGGATGGTTGGGTTTTGAACTTTTTCCTGCTTGGAAATTGTGGATATTTCCATTGCATACTCTGCTGTTTTACTCTCTGGCTCATAGTTGTGGATCCACATGTTGTCACCATGATTCTGTCTGAGAAGCAGTCATGATTGTTAACACAGCAGTCCAAATGTTTTTGGCATATGTCCAAATGCATTTGTGTATGCAACACTGTGAATTGTTTTGGGACCCATCATGCAAAGCTGTATGAAACCAAAGTCTGTTGGGGATGGTTTTGTAGGCAGAACCATGAGTAATTTGCAGACAGTGTGTCACTTCATCAATAGTCACTTGCCTGTCTACCAGAACCATGTCACATGCACGCTCAATGTTGTCATCATTTGTGACAGTGGATGGTTGTCCGGCTCCTTCCTCATGTGAAACACTTGTGTGATTATTTTTTAAGTTTGCAGTCCATTCATAGACACTCTATTGTGGCAAGAAACTGTTCCTGTATTGTGCCAAAAGTCTTTAATGGATTGTAGCCCCCAATACACCATTTGATCACAAAAACCAGTTCAGTGCTCTTTGTTATTGTGTGGTGCAAACTTTTAATGGAGTGGCCATGATCTGTCTGCGACAAAAGGAAGACAAATGAGGAATTAGGATCAAACTTGCATCGCAGGACCACAACAGCATAACAGTGAAGTAAATGAAGGCAGAGGTCAGTATGAACAAGGTAAGAATAATTATGTCAACAATGTGGATAATTTTTTTACTTACTCTTGTATGTTGGTGCAATAGAATTGTTTACAATCAGCTACAAATGCTGGTTCTCTAGTTTTTTTCAATAGCGTTCCTAAAAAGAATAACACCTTCCCTCCAGGGATTCTCATTTCACTTCCCGAAACACCTCCGCAACACTTGTGTGTTGTTCGAACCTACCAGTAACAAATCTACATCCCACCTTTGAATTGCTTCAATGTAATCCAACTTAATGGGGATCCCAAACACTTGAGCAATAATCAATAATAGGTTGTACTAGCATTCTATATCCAGTGCCCTTTACAGATGAACCTCACTTTTGTAAAATTCTGCTGATGAACCAAAGTCGACAATTTGCCTTCCCTAACACAATCCTCACATGCCCTTCGATTTCATATTGTTTTGTAACATTACACCCAGATATTTAAACAATGTGACTGTGTCAAGCAGTACACTACTAATGCTGTATTTGAACATTATGGATTTGTTTTCTCTACTCCTCCACATTAACATACATTTTCCTTCATTTAGTGGTAGCCGCCATTCATCACACCATCTATACATTTTGTTGAAGTCATCTTGTATCCTCCTTTAGTCACCCAACTTTGACACCTTCCTGTGCACCACAGCATCCTAAGCAAACAACCACGTATTACTGCCTACCCTGTCTGCCAGGTCATTTGTGTGTATAGAAAATAATAGCAATCCTGTCCCACATCTGTGTGGCACTCCTGATGAACACTTGCCATCAAGGACAACATACTGGGTTTTATCATTTGAGAAGACTTCAAGCCACTTACATATCTGGGAATCTATTCTATGTGCTTGTACCTACATTAACAGTCTGCAATGGGACATCATGTCAAACGCATTTTGGAAACGTTTAAATATGGAATCTGCCTGTTTCTCTTCATCCATAGGTCACAGTATATCATGTGAGAAAAAGTCAAGCGAGTTTCACCTTAGAGATGCTTTCTAAACCTGTGCTGATTCATGGACAGAAGCTTTTCAGTCTCAAGGAAATTTAATATAATAAAACTCACAATATGTTCCCTTGCATTTTTCCAGCCACTTGGGACTCTGCACTGGGCACGAGATTCATGATAAATACAAGTTAAGTAAGGGGCAAATGCTGTAAAGTACCAAACCGAATTAAACCAAACTGGGATTCCATCTGGACCTGGTGACTTATTTGTATCAATTCTTTCATTTGTTTATTTATGCCAGGGATACTTATTGCTATGTCATCCACAAGGACCCTGTGCAATCATCAAATGATGGTTGTAAGATTCACATGCATGAACAATTTCTTAAAAGAGAAATTTAAAACTTCACTTTTCATTTTGTTATCTTCCATATTGCACCTGTCTGGTCCACGACTGACTGGATGGAAGCCTTAGCTGCAGTTAGTGATTTTATGCAGGCTCAAAATTTTCTCAGGTTCTCGGCAAGATCTTTTGCTGAGGTATGACGGTGTGATGGCAGTAATTGTGGGCTTTGCACACAGATATTTAAACAGATGCATGCATGTCTACTAACCTTTGCTTGTCATCATTTGCATGTTCTTTTTTGAACCAAGAGTGCAACAGCCTTTGTTCTGTCAACATTTTCCGAATTTTGTTGCTAAACCACAGTGGGTGTTTCCCATCCTTAATCTATTTAGTAAGCACATACTTCTCAAGAGCATGATTTACGGCCTGTTTGCAGTTTATCCATAATTCATGTACATGCGTCACCCTAGAACGAAATGTGGTCAATTCATTATTTAACAAGGAACCCCTTGAATGTGAGGTCACAAGTTCAATATTTACTAAGGGTCATTTAAAAGTGTTGTGTTAGCAATTATGACAAGAAAAATATTGGAGAAGGGTGTCAGAAAATGAGTGTCTGGGAGGTGCAGAGATCAACTTTCTATGGGATATATGTATTACACTTGACCAAAAGGACATTGTCAACACTCAGTGTTCAAAATAAAGTATTAACTTGCACCATAGCACTGGATGAAAAATGACATGCCACAGTGAACACACAGGTTCGCACCATCAAAATTGAAGGTGAACTCTTTGGGAGCTACAAACCGTACAGGACATTTAGCTAGGTATCCTTAGGTATCCACTCTTAAAGAATGTATATAGAACATAGTGGTGTAATGGGGTGATGAGAACTGATGGAATATGATGGCATGTAACTGAATGTGAAACAGACTCTCATGGAGCTTGTTGTAAAACTGGATATCCCTTAAGATGTAGTGGCAGGCAGTCCAGTAATATGTTTTACAGGCACGGAAAAAGCAAACATCTGGAGGCTGAATTTGTCCAGTGGTTCCAGGTGGTATGAATCACAAAGTCACTAACTTTTCAGGAGGTATAGGCTATTCTAAAGGAGTATAATTTTAATGCACTGACCAGGAATTAAGCAAACTCAAATTATTTTGACCGGCTATTGGTCAGAAGCAGTGCTTATATCGTAGTTGTACTTCTCTTATGCCCATTTTTCCAATCTCGCTTTCTGTGACATAAATATTCCCTACTGCCCTTGCAAGATCAATCACATGAGAAAGAATTGTAGGGGGCAGAGCAGCTCCAACTTCTCACAGTGCAATAAGTAACTTTACAGCCAATTTACCACTCAGATTAACTGTCAGAGTAATTGTATATGAATGCATTAAGGCATTAATGTTAGTTGATTTTGATACAACTCTCTTGGTATCTCTAATTTCCAGGATTCCTTTCACATGCTGTTCCTCTTCAAATTCTGATTGATCAGAGTTGAAAACAAATTCTTTACTGAGTGATGGGATAATTTTTTTTATTTCATCTACAAATTTTTGGACTGATTCCGCAGTTTGCTGTGAATCATCAATTTGATGCTTTGTTTGAAATTTCCATATCTTATGTCTTCCAATTCTGTAGCACTGTTTGAAGTTATGCAGCATCCTCTGCTTCCCTTGAAATCACTGTAATCTATGCCACTCTCATTTTGATGTGTATAATGTATTAGGTCACTATGATGCACATCCTGTAAATTGTATCAAGCACCCTTTACTATGCTGTGGATGATTTTCCAGATACAGCATGATTATAATAAAGTTAAACTTTCAAACAGCTGTAGAAATAACACCACTGGTCAGAATGACCTCAAATTGCAGTAGAATACAATCAGAGAAGGGGGGGGGGGGGTAATGTGTGGCAGAAGAAAAATAAATAGTTACAAAATGTAGTAACAGATTGTGCTGTAAGCATAACAGTTTAATAGTGGTCAACTACAAATGACAAATGAATCATACAACAATGCCTAAGATGTACGTCTGATGTTAAACTGTACTACTCAGTGTGCATGGGTATACAGGTGTGATACTGTTAGTCGTGTAAGACCATCCACCGCGGCAAGGCCATATTACATCCGATGAGAAAAATCGGTTTTTAATTGTCATGGGGCCAAAAACTGCATAAAAATCATCACTCATATCGGTTTTTAATTGTCCTGGGGCCAAACACCACATTAAAAGCATCAATCACATAGATTTTTAATTGCCCCGAGGCCAAAAACTTCATAAGAAGTATCAATCAAAATCAAATTGGATTATTAATTTCTATGTGACTGGCGCAAAACATTTTCAATATGCTGTCCACCTTTTTCTGCAACAAATTGAAATCAAGAAACAGCATGTTCCACAAGTGATCAAATTGTTTCCAGGGTCATGTTCAGAATGTGTTGCGCAATGCATGCCTTCGATGCAGCTAAGTTTGCAGTTGGAACACTGAGCACAACATATTTCAGATAACCTCCAGCCAGAAGTCACACAGATTAAGATCAGGTGATCAGGATGGCCAGGCTATAGGGAAATGGTGGCTGATAATTCTAGCATTTCCAAAATGGCGCTTCAGCAGCTGCTTAACTGATTTGCAATGTGCGGAGGTCCGCAATCTTGCATAAAAATGATCCCATCCACGTTGTTGAAGAGCTGGAATGATGGGGTTGTGCAAAAGGCACTTGTAGTGCTTACCAGTGACGGTACAGGTAACAGAATCGTAAAAACCTGTCTCTTTGAAAAAATATGGCCCTTTCATAAATGATGCTGTAAACACACACTGCACAGTGACCTTTTCAAGATGAAGTGGTAAGGGTTGATTTGCGTGTGGTTTTTCTATTGCCTATATTTGACAATTCTGTGTATTTGACATATCCTGTCAGATGGAAGTGGGCTTTGCCTGTCCACAAACTCTTCCACAGTCAATCATTGTCCACTTCCATACGAGCAAGAAATTGTAAAGCAAAGGTATCTCTTGCTGGCAGCTCAACAGGGAGCAACTCACGCACATGCGTGATTTTGAATGAATAGCAAAGATGGATGTTTCTTAGGATTTTATGCACCATGCTCACGGGTATGTCCAATGTTCGGGCAAGTCTCTGTGCACTACAAGTTTGCACACCACCGTCCATCTCCTCTTGTATTGCTGTGACCACTGCTTCCACTGACGTCGAATCAGTTCATTTCCTCCCTCTACGAGGTCGCATACCAAAAGAACCCGTCTTTTCAGATTTCCGAATCATTTTCTCCAGACCCATGGCAGCCATTGGACCAATGCCTTTTTTTAAACCCTTCAGTGTCCGGAACTTGTGCAGAGCGACATGTGCACCATCATCTTTCTTGTAATACAGCTTTATAAGCAGAGCATGATTGTGCATTGAGACAGTCATGGCGAATGTCACAGATGCGAAAGGAGAAAAAGCCATGTACACGTCATGTTTATACCAACTTCAATGAGTCATGCGCATGACAGGTGTTTTCATTTACATATTCTAACACATACAGCACCATCTATTGATCAATTTTCACACTATTTTTTTTCTTGTGCCATTCATTTTCCTCCTCCGAAAATGTTCCATTGCAATTTGACGCCATTCTGACCGTTATTTCTACAGCATTTTGAAAGTTTAATTATAATCACCCTGTATATAATAACATTTAGTACCCTCTCCTAGGGCGATGATTATTCTTTACTATGTTTCACTGGAGATGGGAACTAGTGAACTACAAGGCTTGATGCCTGTTTCAGTATCACTTTCGCTTGTTAAGCATGTATAATAATGATTGTTTCCCTCATGTACAATGTCTGCACAGTCGAGACTATACGTCACCACACATTCCACTGACTCATCTTGCAGGAACGCTAATATTTCCTCTGCCACTTCTTCCTCACTCTGTGAAATTTCTTTGGTTCCTTTCTGATGGAATGTCAACTTTGGCAATTGTTGTAGGTATAATCCAATGTTTGCTTTGTTTATCATTATAATTGACCTGCTTTGTATCAACACCACTTGCATTGTAGCACTGTTGTAAGTCACTTATCGACTAAGTAGTTCAGTTACGCTCTGTAGCCTCAGACACTGCTCATCATTAGGTATCTTCTGTCCTGCCCCCTGTTGCGATTAACAGCCAATATTGTGGTTGCATGGTAAATGTTATTTGGGGTGTCAAATGCCTTGAGCATCATGAGCCTTTTGCGACCTCGCACTCAAGGGGTTCCTTGTAAGTGAGATGCTAACAACTCCTTATCTGCTCTTTCTAGCACAAACACTGTTCTGATCTTTTTGACTGACATTTGTGACCACAGTCACCATGATATCGTGATCACTAATCCCCATCTCTGTACTGATGCCACTGATAAGGTGTAGCCTGTTGCAGCTCCAAGCTCTAAGGTATTTCCATTGCATCTCGGCTGCCACACTAGCTGCTCAAGACAGTTATTGGAAAAGTTTTCAAAAGTAATTTGCAAGACTGTCTGTGTGGACACCTTTTAGTGAATCCATAGACGTCCATTCCATAACTGGCAGTTAAAGTTGCCTCCAACTAGTATTGTATGATCTTGGTAGTTACACACTACTGACTGTAGACTTTCTTCGAATGACACTACATCTGTCAAAATAGAACTGAATGGACTGCAAAAAAGGCCCAACAGTTAATTTGGTTTCACCTAGACCGTTATATACAATTGGATAACTTCACTGTCAAACTCACTTTCAACCTCAATAGAAATAATACAGAGTGCGGCAGTCAAACCTGCATTTTTTAAATGAGTGTAAAATAAACACAGATGCAGGTGTCAAAATTTTATTCATACAATTTTATTTTAGGTTAAAAAGCATTTAAGAAACATTGACACATTTTTTTCATTGTTTGAAAATAACATCAGCAAGATGGCATCCTTCTTGATCACGGCATTCATGCAGGCGATTTACAAAGCTGTCCATCACATGATGGAGCATACCCTAAGTGATCTCCAGCCAGATTCTTGCTTTGAGATCACCAACGTTATGAGGTCTTTCCTTGTACACTTTGCTTTTAAGGTAGCCCCCTAAGAAAAAATCACAAGCTGTAAGGTCGAGTGAATGGGGAGGGGGTGGGGGGGGTGGGGGGTGCAGCAATCGCTCCATTCTTGGAGATTACCCGGTTAGGAAGAACATTGATGCTCATGCGGGCTGTATGACTTGTTGCTCCATCTTGTTGAAATAAGGTTTCGTCATTCAGTGCATATTGACGAAGCTAAGGTATGAAGAATGTCCTTAACATTGTTGTTGAGTGGTACTTAAGATAGGTAAATAAATTAGTGAAATCAATGTGAAGTGAAGTAGAAATTAGAAAATAAATGAAAAACTTAGTTTAGTTTAGAAGAATTACACACTGGCAAACAGCGGGCAGAGCAGCAGTGACAGAAGAGCCAATGACCATGAAGTCAGCATGTTCAGGAGAAGCCATCGCCCTCCCCACATAAGCGGAAGCTGTCGATTCAGCCGTCAGGGCATTGCCTGACCGGCTCCCGTGTTTCTCAATTGTCACATGTGATCAAAGGCCCTCGCCTTCAATGCAAGAGCCAATTACCGACGTTAAGAAGATTCTTTGAGAAGCTTTTCAACATGACAGAAGAGGCAATGACCGTGAAGTCGTTCACCTCCAGCGAACTGAAGTGAATAAATGTGTGAGACGCAGTGGGCCCGACAAGAGAGTAGTTTTCAGTTCAGTTTCGGAGCTGAAGATCGTCGTGCAGGAAGAGACTACACCGTACACAGAAGTACCAAGTCCGCTGCTGTGATGGACTAGCAAGCAGCAGCCTCACCGCCAGAAGACAGAAGTTATAAGGTATTTGAAGACTGATTTCTACATACCTGGGTGACTCATGAGGACGGGAAGGAGACGGCCTCACATCAGCAGTCACCTGTGAGCTGGAATGAAGATCGGACAGCCGAAGACTGGCAAGCTGGAGTCCGTTGTTTGAGTCCGCGACACTGGCCTTCCCCTGGCATGCTGCTCCGCTGGCCGAGGCACAACACACGTGGCTGCTTAGAGAAGAGAAACACTGGGATGCCACATCCAAGGTATCCGATTCACGACTTCGTTCTCAATCATTAAACGGGCCACCACACGAGGCGCATCTCCAGTCAACTGGGCGAGACAGCGACACGAGATACACACCACCAGGCGTAATCAGACGCCGCTGCTGCCGCAGCAGAGGCTTCGCAGACAACACAGCTGCCGCTCTCCCAGCCAGAACAATTGAGTAAGGAAACAGTTGCACAAAACTTTCAATAAAAGTTATCTTATGTAAAAATGCTGTTTCATTCTACCTCATAACCGAGCCAAGGAAGAACCCACCCTGCCCACATGTTGTTAAGAAAGATAAAGTAATTTATTTAGTGTTTTTCACCCTGACATAATGCTTTAGAATTAAATGCCCTTTGCAGTAATGCTCATCCTGACAATTGACTAGCATCAAAAGAGAAAACCCAGTTACATTTGGTGTCAGAGAAAAAACCCTTGGCTCAATATGAGGTGTGAATGACAGTCACTAAAGGTCCACAGCTAGTATTGTTTAATGTGTGAAAGGATAGAGGTTTGCATAGCAGTCGTAATATTTTCTTTATTTAGAAGTGTATTTTCTCTCATAATTTTAAGAGTTTGTTGAAAATATTTAACCATCTTTTCAATTCAGTGTAGTAAGATTGTGAAACTAATAGTTGTAAAATGATGACACGAAATCATACAAAGTCAGAGTCAGCACCACAAGCGGTTCCTACTGAGGAAGCTATTCAGAGCTTAGTTAATCAAATAGCACAGCTTAAAAATGATGATAATGCATTATTTAAACAATTGTGTGAGATTAGGCAACCCGGTTCAATCCCTCCCACCCTAGATTCCTCAGCAGCAGCCTTGGTAACTCCTTTTTCAGGTAAACCTGGTGAGGACATAACAGCCTTTTTTGATGATTTAGTAGCAGCTGCAAAGTTAGGATCATGGTCAGATGAACAGCTCTTACAAATGACAAAGTTAAGATTGATAGGAGAAGGTAAAGCACACGTATTATACCATGAAGAATTACGGAATGCTCCAACATTTGAGGAATTGAAGAAAGGATTACTTAAACGTTTTAAAAAACAGAACAGCTGTAGGTTTTATCGGGAAAAATTAAACACTATCACTCGGAGGCAAAACGAGTCATTAGAAAGCTTTGTAGATAGGATTAGAAAAGCTAATATTAACACCTATCAGTTGACAGCTAGTGATGAAACAAATAAAGTTATTTTACAAGAGGCAGAAGATAGAGCTCTGGACACATTTTTACGTGGGTTACCTCCTGAAACGTCTCGTCGTGTCAGGGCAGAGTTTCCTAAAAATTTAGCGGAAGCTATATCTGTGGCGATGCCTTTCAAAGAAATAGAAATTGCCACCAGATATAAAGATGTTTTAGGTGCGATTGACAGGGACATATAGCAAAAAACTGCAGACAACCTCAGTGCACTAATTATCAAAGAATAGGTCACACATTCAAGAAATGCAGGTCTAAGAAAGTTTTTGGAAATAGAAATCAGTTAAACTTAAACGGGAATGTCGGAGCCGCCGCCAGGCGTTCCCAATAAAATTTCATGCCATTAAGGTGAATGTGAAGGCGGAATGCTGGTTATCTGCCACCATACAGGATAAAGAGGCAAGGATACTGGTGGATACAGGCGCAAACATATCAGTAGTGAGTAATGAATGCATTGGAGAAAAGAAATACGACCCTCCAAGGTATAGATTGAGTGGGGTAGGAGGAGGTACAATGAAGTCATTAGGATGTACATCACTGATTTTCTATATTCACGGTGTACAATTTCAAGAAGACGTAGAAGTGGTAACAAAGGTCGCTGACGGGTACGACGCGATCCTAGGGCTGAATTAAACATCACGCTAAGATCGACCTCAGACAGCAAACTGTAGAACTTAGTGGAATAGTATTTCAGCTAGGTGACACCGCTGCAAAGGGCCCACTGCCGCAAGATTTCCCCAACCGGAAGGCGAAATCAACTACACTGGGTGCAACGTCCTTCAAGGTTGATTCGCGGGATAAGATACCATTTGGCTCAGGAAAACTTTTCTGGATGACCGTTGACCTGAGGTACCTACAGATACAGTGTGTCTAATAGAGCCATTAGAGGAAAATGAGGAATTAGATGTATCACATTGTTTTGTATGTAGACGTTGAGGGTGAAAGAAAAGTACCGGTACATATTGACAATTTCGGAGTGGAGGACAAAGAGTTGCATAAAGGAATATTCGTAGCTACAGTCTGTACGTTTGAAGAAGAAGATTTCACTTGGTCAGATATTACTGATGGTCAGAAACCAGACGCCTATAAAACCGCATTACACCAAAAGATTGAGCATTTGAAAGGAAATTATAAACACACAATATAAGCAGTTTATTTGAGTTCCAAGATTTATTTAATGCAGAAGGTCCACTGCCAGCAACAGATATCACACAGCATAGGATCCCAACAGGAAATAGCCCCCAGTTTATAGGAAGCCTTATAGAGTTCCGCATTATTTACAGCCAGTACTGGATGAATTTTTAGAACAGCATCTAAAAGATGGAATTATAGAATATTCTGATTTGCCTTATAATTCAAATATTGTAATTATTCCAAAGAAGTCTCCCGACGGTATGAAACGATGTAGATTTTGTTGTGACTACAGACACCTTAACAAACAAACTATCTCAGATGTTTATCCTCTTCCAAACATTACAGATATCATTGACAGTTTGGGTAACAGTAAATACTTTTCAACAATCGATTTACGTAGTGGATATCATCAATTGGAAGTTGCACCTGAAGACAGGCATAAAACAGCATTTTCTACCCCTGGAGGCCACTGGCAATTTAAAAGAATGCCTTTCGGGTTGAAAAATGCACCAGCAACTTTTCAAAGACTACTCGATGGAGTATTGCGAGGACTCAAAACTCAGCAATGTTGTGTGTATCTAGACGATATTATTGTATTCTCCAAAGACATTAATGAACATGCTGTGCATCTGTGTAACGTTTTTCAGAGACTTAGAAAAGCTAAATTAACATTAAATATGGAAAAACGTAGTTTTGCATTGACAGAGGTTACCTACCTAGGACATGTCATTAGTGTAAAAGGAATTAAAACAGATCCTCGATTAATTTCGGCAGTTAAGGACTTCCCAACACCACAACACGTTAAGGAAGTACAAAGTTTCATTGGTCTCGCATCGTATTACTGAAAATATGTTCAAAATTTTGCTGAAATTGCCCGACCCTTAACCCAATTATTGAAAAAGGGTGCAAAATTTCATTGGTCTGAAGATTGTGAATCAGCATTTCAAACCCTTAAATATAAGTTAACACACAGTCCAGTATTAGCCTACCCAGATTATAATAAAGAATTTATTTTATCCTCTGACACAAGTGGTCATTCAGTAGGAGTTGTTATGAGTCAGAATATTAATGGCACGGAACACCCCATAGCCTACGCTTCGAGACAACTAACAACGGCAGAAAGAAATTATTCCACAACGGAGAAGGAATTGTTAAGTGTTATTTATGGCATCAAATACTTTAAATGCTACTTGTATGGTAGGAAATTCAAGGTTATTACAGACCACACAGCTTTAAAATGGTTGCTTGGGTTAAAGGATCCATCTAGTCGTCTCACCCGTTGGGCCCTATGTCTTTCCGAAATGGATTTCGAAGTTATCCATAAACCAGGCAAAGAACACACGAATGCAGATTGCCTAAGTCGGAAAATAGCACTTTTGGAAGCAACAGGCCGAAATACTGAGGACTGGAGAAAGGCACAAGATGAGGATACAGAATGCAAAAAATACGCAACTCAAAAACTATTTTGTTTTGAAGATGGTGTATTATGCCATAAAACAAAACTTGGACCACGAATTGTTGTTCCCCAACACCTCAGACAAGAATTAATGGCAGAGGCCCACGATCATATCCTTGCAGGACACGGTGGACAGCGGACAACTGAAAGACGATTAGCAGAGCGATTTTGGTGGCAAACCAGAAAGCAGGATGTTACGCAGTACGTTCGTAATTGTATTGTGTGCGCACAACGAGCTGAACTTTCTCGTTTAAAAATACCCTTATAGAGGCTCCCCGAGGCTTCATGCCCATTTCAAATCTGTGGAATGGATCTCTACGGACCATTTCATAAAACACCTGCTGGTAATAAGTATGTTCTTATGATTATAGATCACTTTTCACGCTATCTAGCTATGGTGAGTCTTCCAGATCAGCAAGCAAATACAGTTGCCCAAGCCTTAGTTAACAACTGGATACTTAAATTTGGCGTACCTGAAGCTGTTATCACAGATCAGGGATCTAATTTTATGTCTGAATTAATGAAACAGCTTTACCACTTACTAAAAATACATAAATTACGCACAACTCCGTTACACCCTCAGTGCGACGGACACACACAAAGAGTTCATCGGACAATTGGCAAGATGCTTAGTTATTATATTAACAAACAACATTCTAATTGGGATACGTATTTACCAATAATCGTGTCGGTGTACAACGCCAAAACGCATGAAGCAACTGGCATGTCACCTTATGAAGTGGTCTATGGGAGAAAAATGCCGTCCCCTTTTGATGTAATCAGGCAGAAAAACGGAAAAGTCAGAGAAACAGTAAAAGATTTCTGTCGAATGATGAAGGATGTACGGAAAAAGGTTCAGAAATCTAATACAAAGGCTTTGGAACAACAGGAAAGATTAGGTAATGCCCAAGCTAAATATCCAAATTACAAAATTGGTCAGTGGGTGATGCTGTCAACCCCATACATAGCGAAAGGAAAAATGAAGAAATTTGTATCAAACTACAGAGGTCCTTATCAAATTATTGAGATCACGTCACCAGTCAATGTTAAACTGCAATTGCCCACCCGAACTACTATTATCTATGCAAGTCGTTTAGAACTCAGTTATATTGTTGAATAGCGCTCAGCATTCACAGTAACAGATTGCCCTCTTTCGTTCTCCAAAAATAAGGGCCTATTATTCCCGATAAAGACATTGCACCCCAAACTGTTACCTTGGTTGAGTGCAGGAGTTTTTCACGGAGTTGGTGAGGGTTCTGGTCACTCCAATATCTAAAGTTCTGTTTGTTCACAAATCCATTGAGATGAAAATCTGCCTCATCACTCATCCAGAGGTTGTGAACAAGCTGCTCATTTTCTTCAATAATTTGCAAAAGACTTCCACAGAAATTCTGTCGGACCATGAAGTCGTTATTATTAAAAGCATTAACCAATTGGATTTTGTATGGGTGGTGATGTAAGTCTAACCTCAAAATCCTTTGGACAGTCCCATCAGAAATTCCAAGCCCAACACTCTGTCTAGACGCTGATCTCTGGGGACTTCTTCCCACAGCAATTCTTACACGTTCTACATTCTCGGGAGTACGCACTGTCTTCGCTCTGCCATCTCTTTTCCTTGTTGTTTTACTGATGTTTTCAAAGTTTTCGGCCCAAGTTTTTATTGAGTTAAACGAAGACACTGCCCTGTTATGATTAATTTGAAAATGTGTCCAGAAATGACGCTGAGTGGCTACATAGCTACCACTTTGGTAGAACGCTTTCACTGCAAATGACCATTATTGCTTAGTCCATAGCTCCTTGGCTGCTGAAATGCTTTGTGTTGGGGAACGCAGTGGTGACCTTGATTACTCGCCCCCTCCCCCCCCCCCCCCCCCCAATACTTACACCGCTGCAGCACACTAATAATAAATGCAGGTTTGATTGCCACATGCTGTATTTTTGTTAGCTGCAATGAACACCGCCGCTCTGTGGGTGTCTAATCTGTCTTTTCGATATACGATCCATGACTCACTAAACATCTCAGAGCTTTCTACTTCATGTTTCAGCCTTCCCCTTAGACATCCTCTAATCTCTTAGAGGCTCTGCACCTGAAGTAAGTGGCCAATTTAACTTATCTGTTGGTTGAATTCACCAATGTCAATTAAAATTAAGCATGTCCTAAATTTTTGCTGCCTGTGTAAGTATTTTTGTTTGTTAATGAGCAGGAAAATTACCCACTTAAGAGCTCTTATTGTTAATTAATACAGCTGAGAACAATGCGCCACCTGAATACTATATTCGGGTTGCGTGAACCCCACAGGCAGCATTTTCAGGGCCACTGGTTTAGACTATGACCCTGGTATCATCACCAAGCAAGTGGCTTGCCAGTTTGAATTAAGCCAGGTGACAATGTGGAGTATTCTCCATGACAATTGCCACTCTCCATATCTTTTCCAATGCATGCAGGCCTTATTATCTGTGACTTGTATCTGCATTAACAATTTTATTGCTGGTTCATTGCAAACACCACCATGATGCTGGGATTTCTGTCATTCATACTATTCAGATATGAGGCCACCTTAATAAGGCTTGATAATGTCAACTTTCACAACACCCAACTGTGGGTTATGGAAGGAATCCCTACGGCATGGTGGCAGTGAATCATCATTACTGGTTCAACCTCAATGTGTAGGTGGGAATTATTGGTGACCACCTCGTGAGACCAGTCATCCTTACACAGTACCTCAAAGGTGATGCTTATCTGCAGAGTAGTGAATGGTCTGATTGTTCCATCTGTTTTGACCCGCATAGTTCATAACAGCTATTAAGGCAATCACAGATAATGTTTAATAACAAGTCACTTACATCCTGGTAGATGGTGACCACAAGATGACAATTATGGGAACAAACAAATAAAACATTCAATATATTCAGTCACGTAATGAAATGAAACTAACGGGACAAAAATAAATACAGAAACACACAATTGGAACCAAATACTTTGCTTGACTTATAGAGCTCAAATGAATTATATAGTTCAAATGAAGATAGTGTTATGAGACACCCCACTTCCCCCCCCCCTCCCCCCTCCCCCCCCCCCCTCCCACACACAAAGAACCGTACTAATCATTATCTCAAATTTAACTGGACAACAACACGCCCCCTACAAAAGCATTCCATTTCAAATATGTCTCATTAAAAAAAGAAGAAGCCAAATATTTGTAAGAAAAAAGACTATAAATATGATCACCACTCATTTCACTCACTCCAATCAAAGCTGTGCTCTTAGCTTCCTGCCTAACCTACCCCTCAAAAAATGTGCCAAATTCAAAAACAGCAAAATGTTTGTGAGAAACAAGGTTATAAATGTAATCACTAATTTTTTCACTTGCAGTCAAAGTACTTTTAGGTTCCTGCCTAATCTTACCCTCATAAATCATGACACATACATGAAGAAACAAAAACATATTTGTGAGAACTGAAATTGTAAATGTGGTCACCACTCAATTCTCTAGCAACTATTTAAGGAGTGCTATCAGGTTCATGCCACACTTTCATAAATCATAAGGTATTTGGTACAAACAGCATAATTTACACCACTTACTTCAAAACATCACACAGAACATCCCCAGTCAAAGCAAATGGGCAGAATCTGTTCCAGCACTTGGCCCCCTTACCTGCAATTCCTGTTTATCCTCTCAAGGGTTGTGTTTTGCAGTTTGTCCCCAGGTAGCAAAACCAACTGTATATTCTATTATATGTTTTATATTATCATCATCAGTATTTGCCTATTTTAACCTGCTTGATAATAACACAATTCTCCTCAAATGAGTTGATGTAGACACTAATTCTCTACCCATACACAAATAACTAAATGTGTTGCATTGTGATGCATTAGTTCCAGTAGCATCACATGTCCTACTTTCAGACAGATAGCACAGTTTTACTATTGCATTCCTCTCATGGAAGTGACAGAAAGCTAATATAAAGATACAACTACAACCCTTCATTGTTTCAATGGTTTCCATGGAAATGAAACAACAAATTTTTTAGTAGTTTAAAATTGCAAAGTCCTCAAAATTTTTATAAAGATCCCACACTTAGAGAAAATTATGCAGACAGAACAATCAGATGTACATTCCTTGAAAACTGTATGTGAATGTCCATACATATGTGAATGTGAAGATGCTAAACATCAAGGTCAAGCTATTAAAGTGCTTATTGAACTGAAAGATTATGGCTGGCAGGACATCTGTACTTGCTACATGTGTACAAGGTCAGACAGTCTCATTTAAATCATGTTTCAGAAGTACATATGTTATAGTATTTTACTGAAAAACTTTTACCTGTCTTCAGAGAACTGTGAAAAAAGTCTTGTGGTGCTGGCATTTCTCAGTGTGTAGTCACATCTGTAACTGATTCGTTATATGTTTTGCCTACTTAAAGGAAAACTCTTTGCATCCTAAAAAAAGATTTAAAAAATGTTGACAGTGGATAAAACTCCTGCAGATGAAGGCTGGGGGCATACTTAACCACATGTAAAAGATCCTCCCACCCCCACTCACCAGCACAAACAAGCAGGTCTCCCTTCCACACAAACTTCATGATCTGCCGTGAAAGCATGCTTCACAAGACCAGACTTGTCCATTCCACGTATTTAACCCTTTAACTTCTCTGGCCATGTTAACACGCGTGCCCTTGTACCTGTCCCTGTGTGCACTGAACGTGTTTACACGCGCCACCAGTCCTCCTTTATGGGTGACGTATTCAGAGTACTAGGTAGAAGCACTGGTGGCGTGCATAAACATGTTCAGGGCACACAGGGACAGGTACAAAGATGCACACGTTAACATGTCCAGAGCAGTTGAAGGGTTAATGTGCTGGGAATGTTCAGTGTAATTATCTGCACTGCCTGTGCTCTTTGGCCCATGTCTGCAAGGAACGCTGTAAAAATCTAGCATTCCATAGTTCAAATCATCTTTTTCAGCAGTGTATTTCTTAATTTAAAGAGAGAATAAAAATGTACTTTGATGCAGGGTTTATTTGATATGAATACTACATTGGCTGTCACTGAATACCAAAAGAGGAGGTTAACACCTCGGTTTTCCTCTTTCTATGTCCAACAGACTGTGTATTTGTAGCTAGATTTCACAGTCACTTTCACTCAGAACTCAAGTAGGCTAGAGCTGTTACTTTGAACTCTGTTCAAGTACTTTACTTCAGTCTGCAGAAGATCCTCATCTGAAGCTGACATGAGCCTGTGCATTAACATTTGAACCAATAATTCTTTTCTTTATATTTAAAATCAGAGTTGTGACCATTTAAATATGTACTAGTGTGTATGGTTTTTGAAGCACCATATGACTCAACAGACTATTAACCTTATTATTAATTAGGATCTCCTGAAGATGCAGTATACTGTAATTCTTCAGATTTTCCTAGCGGCCTGTTGACATCGTGGGATGTTGGGTATTCTGCCAGTTATCAGTGTCATTCTTGCTTGATATTTGGACAGTGTGACTTCTTCATAATGAGTCACATCATCAAATTGTCATGCAAGAAATATGCTGATATCCAGCAGAATACCTACCATCTCAAGATGTCATGCAATACACTGTTTTTATCTTCAAACAAAATTTAATGGTAGAATATGCAGCATAAAAATGGTCTACATCTACATGTACACCCATATGCTACAAACCTATTTGAAGTACAGGGCAGAGGATGCATCCCATTGTACCACATATCAATCTATGAATGACTCTCAATGTTGACAATTTATGGCAAAATTCAAAAACTTGTAACTTATGTTGTATTCTTTCATAAAATTTGTCCTCATTGACTAAATTTTTCTGATGAGCAAGTTTGGTGGTTGATTTTTCACTATCATGGTGAAATATGTAATGTGGATGGCTGCCACATTGCATGCTTTTTATATCCACGACTCTAACAGCCTCTCCTGTACAAATGTCAACCTCACCTACCCGAGTTGCAGCTAAGGATTGCTGCACGGTACACCCTGTTATTGCTAACGAGGCTCTGACGACCGAGTGTTTCCCGGGATAAGGAAACGCCCCCTATCAAGTGCCAACGGTCTCAAAGAGAGCGGATGAGCGGATAGAGGCAGGGCACTCTCTTGTCCTTGGAGTGAGAAATTGCTCCTAAAGGCGGAAGAACTTCACAGTCAACGGCATAGGATGGAGAAGGCAACGGGAAACCACTCCATTAAAGATCACTCAAGATATCCCAAGAATCAGTAGCGCACCATGCCAGAATCTTCTGTTAAACATAAATCCGGAGTAATAGTCCCCCAATCGGATCTCCGGGTGGGGACAATGGAAGGTCAGGCAAAGTTGAAGAATACACTAAAAATAGCAACATGGAATGTAAGAACACTCCTCCAATGCGGGAAATTAGAGAACCTCAAACTAGAGATGGACAGAATGGGAACAGACATAATAGGAATATCTGAGATGCGATGGCCTGAACCAGGAGACTTCAGATCAGGAAATTATCGTATCATTCATACAGGTACTAACCAAGGAACAACTGGAATCGGTGGAGTTGGAATAATTCTAAAAGGAAAACTCGGGAATCTAGTCACAGGATATGTGCAATTTAACTCTAGGATAATACTAGTCAAAATTGGAACCAAACCAAAGAACACGGTAATAGTACAAGTCTATATGCCGACATCGGCAGAAGAAGACGATGTAATAGAAACAGTGTATGAAGACATCAACAAAGTTATAAATTATGTTAAAGGTGAAGAGAACTTAATTATAATGGGAGATTGGAATGCTAGTGTTGGAGAAGAGAAAGTTGACGGAATTGTAGGGAAATATGGTCTAGGAGATAGAAACGAAAGAGGAAGCCGGCTAATTGAATTTTGTGCCAAAAACAAGTTGGTCATAGCGAACTCCCTTTTCAACCACCATAAAAGAAGAAGGTACACGTGGAAAGCCCCAGGAGATACTAGAAGACACCAAATCGACTATATATTAGTAAAATCGCGTTTTAAAAACCAAATCAAGGATTGCAGAAGCTACCCGTCTGCGGATATTAATAGTGATCACAACCTTGTAATGATGAAATGCTTACTCAAACTCAAGCGATTAGAGAGAAAAACGAACAAAGTATGGAACAGAGATAACCTAAAGTCTGAAGAACTAGTGATCCCTTATGCACGGAAAACTGATGAGATGGCATCAAACATTATTCCCGGGAGTACTAACGAGGAGTGGAAACAAATCAAAGAAGGCATACATAAAGCAGCAGAAGAATTTATTGGGAAAGCCAAACCTGTAAACAGGAAAGAGTGGATAACACCTGAAATAATTTGTCTAATGGAAGAAAGAAGACTATACAAAAATGCCTCTGACGAGCAAAGCGAAAACAAATATAGAAAGCTTAGAAACCAAATAAACAGAGAATCTAGGAAAGCAAAAGAAAATTACCTCAACAGCATTTGTAAAGAGGTGGAGGAAAACATGGTTAAAGGAAAAACTGACTTGGCCTACAGAACAATAAAACAAAACTTTGCTAAACGGAAAGTAAAATCTTCAGGAACTATAAAGAACAAAGAGGGCAAGGTACTATTTGGATATGACACGCTGAAGAGATGGCAAGAATACATTGAAGAGCTATATCAAGGAGACCCTCTAACAGATAATATGATAGAATTAAGCGAAGAAGTAGAGAAAGAAGAACTAGGGGACACAATTCTGAAAGATGAATTTGAAAAAGCACTAAAAGAACTACCAGATAAGAAAGCGGCAGGTGTTGATGATATACCTTCTGAACTAATTAAGAAATCAGGAGACAAAATGAAAGCTACATTACTGCAACTCATACAGAAAATATACAAAACAGGTGAAGTTCCTGAAGACTACCAGAAATGCATCATATTCCCCATACCTAAGAAAGCATCTACTATGGACTGTGAAAACCATCGAACACTCAGTCTTCTTTCACACGCATCAAAAATTCTAATAAGAATAATTTTGAAAAGAGTTGAAAACCAATTGAATAGCACTCTAAGTGAAGACCAATTCGGTTTTAGAAGCGGTGTAGGGACGAGGGAAGCAATCTTATCTTTAAGACTAATAATTGAGAAACAAATTTCCAAAAACAAACAAGTATTTATAGCCTTCGTAGACCTCGAAAAGGCATTTGACAATGTTGTATGGCCAGAAATGTTTAGAATTCTGAAGAAGGCTGGTCTGAAATATAATGATAGAAGGATAATCTTTAAAATATACCAAAATGAAACAGCCTTAGTTAAGAAGGAAAACAAAGAAGAAACAGCAAGAATAAGGAAAGGAGTGAGACAGGGATGCCCACTATCTCCAGTAATTTTCAACGCATATATCCAAGAAGCAATAGACAAAATAAGAGAGAATATTGAAGTAGGAATAAAACTTAACGGAATGAAAATAGATATGTTGCGATATGCAGATGATATCGCCATAATTACAGAAAGGAAAGAAGATTTAGAAGCCGCACTCAATGAAATGGAAAACACCTTAAAAGAACAGTATGGAATGAAAATAAATAAGAAAAAGACTAAAGTGATGGTGAGTGGCGCCCTGAACTACAATGAACCCATACGAATAACAATAAAGGGAGAGAAACTAGGGCAGGTTACAGAATTTAACTACTTAGGTAGCAAAATAACAGCAGATGGAAGGAGCAAAAGTGACATTAAAAACAGAATACAACTTGCCAAAATAGCATTCAATGGAAAAAGAAACTTACTGACGAGTAGAAATGTTAGTTTAGACGTAAGAAAGAGAGTCATGAAAACCTATGTGTGGAGTACAGCCCTTTACGGATGTGAAACTTGGACTAGTGGAAAAGAAGAAAAGAGAAGATTAGAGGCATTCGAAATGTGGTGCTACCGGAGAATGGAAAAAATCAGCTGGCGAGACAAGGCTACAAACGAAGATGTCCTCAGAAGAGTGAAAGAAAACAGATCTCTTTGGCGAAATATACAGAAAAGAAGAATAACCTTCATAGGTCACATTTTACGGCATAACAATTTCATTAAGAGAATATTAGAAGGAATCATTGAAGGAAGAACTCGCCGAGGACGACCTAGATTAAGCTACATTCAACAAGTAATAAATGACATCGGGTGCCAGACCTATGCAGATATGAAGAAGAAAGCTGACAAAAGAACGGAATGGCGTGCTGCTGCCAACCAACCTGTGGGTTGATAACCGAAGAAGAAGAATAGTAATGGAGTGGGACCCAACAAAAAACAATAATAGCTTTACATGCTGATAATAAGCACTGGCATCAAATCAGAATTCAAGTTCTTATGTTCAGTGATTCTCCATTTATTTATATGAAGAATAATGAAACTAACAAGTAATAATTACAGCATAAATTTGTTAGATAATTTATTTAGATACTCTCATTATCAAACTGAACTGAATTAAATTTTTAGTATTGTGGAGGCACCAGAGCTCATATTAGGCATTACAAGTGTCAGCATAGATACATAGATCACAAATAAATGTGCATTATATTACTGGTCACTGATGTATCACTTTGTAACACTACAAGCACAATAATAAATATGTTATGGTCATTTCATGTCTTCAATTAAAAATGCGTCAATTTCACAATGTCTCAGTTCTAGTAGAAAATCTTTGATTTTTTTCCTTCTTTGGAATTGTCGATCTGGTAGTTCCCTGATGCATTAAGGTACAATATTGAAGAGTTTAGTTGATTTATGTACAAATAATTTGTTTTTATTACAGTGGCATAATACCAGATCATTTTTGCCTGAAGTACTGTACTTGTGACAAAAGTCATGTACCATTGGTATCTACAGTAGTTCTCTATATGCATTTCACATTGAAATATATGCAATGATGGCAGAGTCATATTCTTTAGTTTTCTGAAGCAAGATGTACAGTGAGTTGTGGGTGCCGGACTGCGTATTATTCTCATCTCTTTCTTTTGTTGTTTTAATACTCAGCTGCTTCCTTTTGATGGGTGCCCACTATAGTACCATGCATTATATTATCAAACAATGGAGTGTAACACTATTGTGAAAAGGAAAGTTGCTGCTCACCATATAGTGAAAATGCTGAGTCGCAGATGGCAGAACAATAAGACTGTCACAAATAATAGCTTTCGGCCAGTAAGGCCTTCATCAGAATTAGACAGCAAACACACATATACACACTTCTACAAATGCAACTCACACACACATGACTGCAGTCTTAGGCAACTGAGGACACACTGCGAGCAGCAGCAGCACTGGTGCATGATGGGAGTGGTGTGTGGGTGGGGGTAAGAAGGAGGCTGGAGCAGGGAGGGGAGGGACAGTAGGGTAGGCATGGTGGACAGCGACATGCTGTTAGGGAGCATGGATGGACGAGGTGGAAAGATGGCAGGACAGCTATGTGCAGTTGGGAGGTTTGACGGAGGGAGCGGTGAGGTGGGGAGGGGTGGGGGGGAGGGAGTGGGGATAGCAGAAAAGAAGAGAAGTAAAAAGACTGGGTGTGATGGAGGAATGAGGGCTGCGTGGTGCTGGAATGGGAACAGAGAAGGGGCTGGATGGGAGAGGACAATGGCTAACAAAGTTAGTCATTAGTCATTGTCCTCTCCCATCCAGCCCCTTCTCTGTTCCCATTCCAGGACTATGTAGCCCTCATTCCTCCATTGCACCCAGTCTTTTTACTTCTCTCCTTTTCTGCTAACCCCCATCTCTCTGCTCCCTCCATCTAACCTGCAGACTGCACATAGCTGCCCTATCCTCTTTCCACACCATCCCTCTGTACTCCCCAACAGCATTCCACTGTCCGCCACACCTACCCTACTATCTTTTCCCCTTCCCGCTCCAGCCTCCTCCTTGCCCAACCCAGTCGCCATTCCCATCATGCACTGGTGCTGCTGCTCGTGCGCACGTGTGTGTGTGTGTGTGTGTGTGTGTGTGTGTGGGGGGGGGGGGGGGGGCGTATAATTTGACGAAGGCCTTACTGACCAAAAGCTATTATTTGTGACGTCTTTTTGTTGTGCCTATCTGTGACTCAGCATCTCCACTCTATGGTGAGTAGCAACTTTCCTTTTCACAATATTGACACTTTATATTATTATGTATGAAGGAATAATAGACAACTTCCAGCCCTGGAATACTGAGCTGTTTCTACAGAGCTCATATACCTTTTCTAATATTACATGCCTCTTTCATAATGTTATTATCCCCAAGACAGTTTAAAATTAGTTGTTATCCCAAGGAAATTAGCAATGCTTGATTCTTGTTCCAATGTGTGTCATGATTCAATATAATATGCAGGTCTTGCACTTTATCTTGATAAGGCAGTTTGCTTTACACTACACTTCAACATTATCAGCAATTACATCTATTTCATATTTCAACATCTCTATTGTCACTGGTGTCATACAGACTGATAGATCATCAGCATTTAAATAACTCCATGTAAATGGTTGCATTATGTTGTATGGCTGGTCATTAATATAAATAAGACAGGAACCAGTACGAACCGTAAGTAATATCCATGTGCACTGGCAAGTATCTACCATTGACAATCACTTTCTGTATTCTACTACTTAAATAAGATTTCACTAAATGAAAAGCATATTCTGTAAAACCACAGAACTGCAGTTTATTAAATAATGCCTCATGGAACGTGAAGTCTTCACGGGTTGTCAGCCGAGCAGCATTGTTGTCTCGTAGCAATGTTTCGATGGAATGCATTGCCATCATCTTCAGGCGAAGTGTCGGGATATCTTCGGTCGCGGGCTTATATCTCTGCTGGACCGCTCTCTGCTTCCCGCGGCCGTCCAATCACGCGCCCGCGGAATCGTCCGATGCGCCTGGATCGGCCGGAGGTGGGGGGGACGTGTGCGCAGGGTTTCAGTCCCAGCGGTCGTCTCTGTCTGCTCCGTGCATGGCCCTTGGTGGAATGGAACGTTCTTCTCTGATTTTCCTGATTGCAGGCTCCCAGGCTGTGCTGAGATGGTAGCCACTGTTGCAGTTGATTAGGTTGTTGTGTAACCGTATTCTATGGACTCTTTGATTACGGAGTCCCAAAATCTGTTTGTACTGCATATTTTCTTTGTGTCCTCGAAATCAAAGGTGTGCTTCTCGCCAATACTACATTACGTCACAGCAGATTTGTTGGTCTGACCCAAGTGTACATCCCTGATGTGTTCACTGCGTCTGTCCTATATATTGCATCCCACATTCGCATCCGACTTACACATACCTGATCTCAAACCAAACTATTATTGAAGATCTTGTTCTATTTGAAGTAGTTTACAATTTGTGTATTCAATACAACTTCAATTACTTTAGGTGGTACTGACACCTGCCTGTAACTGCGACAACTTCAGGGGCTACTGTACTTATGAACAGGAGTAACTTTTATTACTGCATTTCCCTTCAGAACAGGAATTCCAGTATGCATCAGTAGTTTCACTGGGTGAACTGATCTACATTTTAGCATTGCTATATCCTCACAGTTCACATGGCTTGCATGAGAAACCACCCAGCCCATTAAGAACACTGCTCTGTTGGTTAAAGAGAGGAAATATATTTTTATGGAAACTATGAATTGCAGGAATCCATGGGAAAGAGACAGATGTACTTCAGTGGAAGGACAGGAATTCATAAATGGAAAGCTGCATTGAACAAACTGAAACAAAGGAACTAGTTTCAGTTACCTGTTTTTCAAACTGTTCATGAAAATGAAATCTTCTTAAGGGCCACTAACTTGGATGTAATCCTTACACAAGACTTCATTCCACCCAAGAGCCTGCACACAAATATGTTGTGTAATGGTCATTGTCTAGTTACAGTACAGAGAAAAAGCCCATTTATCTCTGTAAACTGTGGTAACATTCTTACTGTATTTATCTTTATTAAATGTCTAATAACCCCACAACTTCCAAGTACTGGTAGTTTGTCACTGCATGACAGTTCCATCACGTTTCCATTCTTTTTTTGTATAGTCATTTTGCAACAGATACATTTTTTCTTTCTGTTGATCAAAAAGATAAGTTTTTCCACCTGTTGCTTTCAGTTGTGTGTGCATGCATTTCTGAAAATATATAGTTAACTTTTAGATGACTTCAGGCCTTAATATTGTGCTGTACAATCTAAAATAAAGTACCAGTTATGAGAGCATAGTCATAAAAAATGAACTAAAACTTCACACTGAAAACACAATTATTATGCGAACACAAAAATATATACAGAGCTGAACTTCCTACTTCCACATATAGATTTTGTTCCTTTTTTACATACATAGAATGTTCTAATAAATTTTGATATTCCACAGATAAGTCAGTCCCAAAACGTTCCAGAAATATCCTTTGTTAAATGATTAGTAATTGTGGGAGACAAGAACTGTACTAGTGGCCCAAACATCTCCAATCAGTAACTATATCTATTACATTATGGCGGGTGATGCACAGCATGTGACACAGCTCTCCTTCCTCTTGAAACAACCCACTGTTTCAAAGCAGACTAAAGCTCTATGGATCTGGGTCTAGTCAGTGTTCCACATGACAACAATAGTGCATATTCATGTTGGTTACGATGTTCAGATGAAGCTACTTCCATTGTGGAACTAAATCTTTATGTTTTATGTATTGGAAGCCCCTGATGTTAATCATACACTAGGACTGTAAAAGGGCTTTGTGCAAAGGATGTGGATGATGTGTCTGCCTTTCTTTCTCAAGGTAGGATCATCACACTCTACTTTGTCAGTGGCACCTGACAAATAACAGGGATCTGTTATGGGGCAGATGTACTGGCATGATGCCCTCCATTCTCTGATTGTCCACTCCATCATGCCTCTGTGGTTTTGGTGGGCTAGAATAGACCTGTAGTTATTCCTTGCTTCTTAGAGCCAACTAAAAGGAGTCTTACACCTAGTGGAGCTTTTATGTTGCTGACTCAGCCATTTTATGACACCCATCCATTTCAGGTCATTTCATAATCTTTCCCTCAACCTTTTTGGCTTAATTACTTAGGGTTTTTTTTGTTGGGTTTGACCTGCACTTTTCTAAATTTCACTGAAGTATGGGCTGTTTGCTGGAGAGCACCTTATGTCGTGCATAGACTGTCCACAATGTGCTATGATCTTTTGCAACTATTATTAAAGTGGATTTACATTTGCACCCAAATGCAGGGATTGTACTACTGATGCCTGAGCTGTAACCTCCCCGTGCATGCTCTGGAGTAGGCACCTGTCCAGTCTCAAACACTGGGACTCCAGGCAACAGTTACTATGCCAGGTAGCCTTTGCTATGGCAGTGTGGCACGTGTGGGGAGAGCCTCTGACAGTAGCAAGTGGCATCAGGGAGGATAATCTGTAATGAAACAGATCAGACTCACTGATACCAGTGGCCATGCCAACATACCGCTGTCAGTAGATATGAAGCCAGATTTTACCATACAGGTTTACAACTCAGTAGTGTTCCTGTCTTTCGCCATGCCATGTGATGAGAGTCAGTTAAGGAGAAACAGAGGTGGACAGTTCACCCAGTTCTTGGTGTCCTCCAGAACTGATGGAGAATCACAACAATGAGGTCACTGTTTTTCATTGAAAATATTGAGTATTGGTTCAAGGAAGTTGCTGGAATAGAGAAGATGAGAAAAGCATATTTGTTGATCAAAAGATTGAACGCTAACCAATGACAAACTTTCAGGCCTGCCTTAAGCTCGAGTGATATGAACCACCTCTCTTCATAACAAACTCAATAGGATTCAAGGTATCATCTTCCATTCGGACCTAACATTACAAACATGCAAAGAACTACATGCTAATATAGGACGCCATGGTGTCCATTTTGTTCATCACATCTAGGAAGGGCCTAAAGATAATAGGGTGGATACTGGAGCTTTCATCCTACTCATCAATGGAAATATTTTACCTGAGAAAGTTAATGTCAAGATTTATAGCTGTGCTATCAAGCCCTATTTTACTCCTCCTATGAGATGCTTTTGGTGCTAGGCTTGGGACACATGTCCTGTTGTACTAATGAGCCTGTTTGTGGGGCATATGGCAGGACAATACATGAGGGCAGACATTGTAGACAATCCCGTAAATGTGTAAACTGCCCAGAGCATCATTCCCCTCATCCACTGACCAGTTCAGTTTCCAAGAGAAAGAAGAAAATCCAGGAATATAAAACACCTGACCCCCTGTTTTATAAAGGTGCTAAGTAAAACTCTAAATGACTCCACTTGCTAGATATGATGACTAAGTTTGCAAACATTGTGTCAAATTTGCACATGGTATGATAGCAAGGTCTCATACAGCAATTCCTGGCCTGCTGTTGCATTTGATTGCTCCCCCCACCCCTTTCCACAGCATGTCTCCCCCCCCCCCCCCCCCCCCCCTGAGGTCAAGCCTTGTAATACCAAGAAAGAACCACATTCACATGGAGCTCTCATAGGAGGAGGAAAATAGAGCTTGACATCACAGCTGTATACCATGACATTAACTTGCTACATCAGAAGATCAAAGGCAAGGATGAAAGCTCCAGTGACCATCCTATTATCCTTAGGTCGTTTCTGGATGTGATGGACAAAATGGACTCCAGGCCACTCTGTATTAGCACGTAGTTCTTTGTCTGTTTGTAGCATTAAGTCCCAATGGAAGATGATATCTTGAATACTAATTGGTTAGCATTCAAAGTTTTGATCAATAAAGATCCATTTCTCACCTTCTCTTTTCCAGTGACGTCCCTGAACCAACACTTAATGTTTTCAATGAAAACAGTGGCTTCATTGTTGTGATTCTCTGAGTTCTAGAGGATACTAGGGACCGGGTGAACTCTCCACCTCTATTTCTCCTTACCTGACTCTCATCCCATGGCATGACCAAAGACAGAAACACTATGGGGTTGTAAACCTCTGTGATAACATCTGGTTTTGTATCTGCTGAGATGGCTATGTTGTCACGGCTATTGGTATGGCTGAATTTTATCCATTTCATTGTGGATCATCCATCATGATGCCACTCAGTCCTGTTGGAGGCTCTCCCCACAGGTGCCACCCCAGCAAGGCAAAGGCTACCCAGAGTAGTAACCGTTGCCTGGAGTCCCGCTGCCCCAGTTGGACAGGTACCTGCTCTGCGGCATACATGGGGAGTTTACACAATGAGTGCACATGATGACCCCCTCCATCCCTCCCCCCAACACCCCCATTATCTTCTTTCCCAACAACAGATAGGCTACCATGGTGGATTTTGGGTGCAAACATAGATCCACTCTACTAAAAGTGCACGTCATTTATGTTGGCAGCCGAGTTTAGGTTCGTTCTGCGCATCTGACGTCAAAAAATACAGTCAGCCAATGAACAGAGAACGACGTTGCCAGATCTCGACTGCAGAGCAGAGCACGGACGAGTGTCTTCAGTTTTAGAAACGTTCAGTCATAAATTAAGTAATAGAACAAAAGCAATGTCTTGATAGCAGACTTTGTTTTTTGAAAGTTTGGAAAAACCATTCTTTATACCAATTGCTTCATTTTCTATTAATTAATTAAACCAAACAAGCAATAAGACTCTTAATTCAGGCGATAGCAAGGAAAGGTGTTTGTATCAATTTCACGAACTGCTTTGTCGCAATAGAGAACAGCGGTAATTGTTTATTTCCTATTGTACTTCAACGAAGTGCAAGTAATTCATAGACATACCAACAGTGTTTGTCAGAATTTTGCGTGACCTGTTAGAGTCCTTATGGTGAGATATCGCAGGACGAGCTGCGCTAGCATAACGGTTAAGGCGTTGGGTAAGTAAGCATAAGGTGACGAGTTCAAACCTTGTGCTATGCTAAATATTTTCTTTATTTAAAAACAATGTCGAAGTGTCTTACTTCACGAATTTTATTCATTTGAATGCAATTTTTTGAAATTTCTAGTGCTTTGTCTCTTCATTAACCCTATCGCTGCGGCAGTCACGTGCTCCCCGCATTCCACGCTGTGCGCGATTTTGTCATCACTGCACTGCTCGCCTGTGCAGGCACGTGGTGTTCCCACTGCTTTGACACACTTATCATTCGATTTCACAAAAACTATTTGGCCCAAAAATTAGATTTTTACACGTCTTCTTGACTGATACCTTCCCCCCATAAATGACTTAATTTTGTTTTGATGTGCAGCATTAAATGTAGTAAACCATTGCACGAAATTCTGAAGAGTTTGCAGAGGTAAAAGTCTATAGCGTATACTTTCCGTATGGTCGATTTTAGTTGCCACAATGTTGAGAATGAAATGTGGACAAGGTACCTAAATTTCATATAAAATTTACCGTATAACAATATCTCATTTAATTTAAGTACCACATAGTATGTAATATTGAGAAATATTCCGTCTTTCGCGACTGTAATAAAAGTTTTATTTACACCGGGCGCGTTTGGCTTTATTTTAAAGCACTTCAATCAGTCAAAGGAAGTGGGGGGAAGTTATCAGTCAAGAAGATGTGTAAAAATCTAATTTTTGGGCCAAATAGTTTTTGTGGAATCGAATGATAAGTGTGTCAAAGCAGTCGGAAACACCATGTGTCAGCACAGGTGAGCAGTGCAGTGACAAAATCGCGCACAGCGTGGAATGCGGGGAGCACGTCTCTGTAGCAGGGAAAGGGTTAATGCGGCCGTGGTGGCTTTACTTCATAAACTGCGCGCTCCCCCCTAAACGTAAGCTTGCGAACTATACTATACTATGGCGCTGCTTCTCTTGGCGCGTGCGTCGTGTGCAACTGGCAACGCAGCAATCTCCCACGTCTGGGCGGGCATGCGCGAGCCGCCAAGATAAAAGAATTCAACTATAGTAAATGCAGAAGATCACATCACATGGTGGGTAGAAACTAGCACTCCTTTCTCCCAGGAGTGCTAGTTCTGCAAGGTTCACAGAAGAACTGATGTGAAGTTTGGAAGGTAGGAGACAAGGTTCTGGCAGAACTGAAGCTGTGAGGATGGGTCATGAGTCGTGCTTTGGTAGCTCAGTCGGTAGAGCAATTGCCCATGAAAGGCAAAGGTCTTGATTCGAGTCTCACTCTTTCACACAGTTTTAACCTCCCAGGAAGTTTCATATCAGCACACACTCTGCTGTAGAGTGAAAATTTCATTCTGGATTGTTCCAGAAGACCTTTCGTAGGAGGCTCAGGTCACGGGGGGGGTGGGGGGTGGGGGGGGGGGTGGGGGGTGGGGGGGGGGGAGGGGGTGTCATTGGCGTCTGATATTGTCTTTGAACAGTGTACCAATGTTTTAGGGCATTGCGCTTCTATGCAGGATGATGATGAAGGCTGATGGTTGCAAGAACAGATCAGTGTGCTTACGGTTTCTGTACATGCTTTGGTCAAGGCATCAATTTCATTTGTAGCAGACAAACATGTTAAGGAAGAGCAATTCATTGTCTTTTTCTAATTCCATAGTGAAAGGGATGTTACTGTCAATGCTGTTGGGATGTTCTAAGAACTCGCCAAATTTTTCATGTCTGTGGGTCCAAATGATGAACATTATCACCAACATAAGAAAGAGCTAGGTTTTAATTACGTCACGTCTAAGGCAGTACTCTAAATTCTTCATAAAAAGGTTTGTGAGAGCTGGAGCTAATGTGCTTCCCTTCACAGTGCAATCTGGCTGATCATAATATTGGCCATTGTACAGAAAATAAAATGAAGTGTGTACTTAAATAGCTCAAACATGGCACTTTCAGAGAACTGGGGTACTAGCAGTTTCTGGGACTGTGAAATCAAAGAAGCCATTGAAATTAAAGTCAGTAATAACATCCTTAATAGAGACAGTGGTCTGCAGCTCAGCACGTGCTGGCATACAGTGATCATGAGGTTGAAGCAGGTGGCGTCAATGTATGCCTATATATGGTGATGTCGTGAGCACCAGTGACAGCACAGCAACAGCTGGCGCATGTAAGGGCATACCACCACTGCATCAGCAGTCATTCCACTTAAGAATGGCCAATGAGTGGTTGGTCAAAAGCTAATTGCATTTTAACCACTTGACGGAGCTGGAAGCCCATGAACCTTTCATTCAGTCCTATCACTGTGATTTCCAGTCTGTTCCCTAGGCCTTTTCTATAGCAAATCTGTCAGAAAGCGAGAGCTACAGGATAAATAGTTGGTTCAAACAGCTAGTAATGAAACTAAATACAAAAGTCTGGACAGAACTATAAATATTAAATAAAATTCATTTAGTGTCTTCCTTGAAAACATCAGAAGTCTCATTAATAAACATTGTTAACTTCTCATATCCAATCAGCCAAATGGAGGAACATATGTGATTCCACCAGGCTTGTTGTGCATGTCAGAACATCACTGAAATTGAACATACTCACCTTGTTGAATAGAAGCTAACATCATATTATTGTTGAACCAATAGGAAGAAAGGGGAGTGGATTTACATGCAAAAAATGGAGTTTGAATTGTAACAATGTAGGAAAGGATAGAGTGCCACTAATCATAAAGATGATATGTTAAATTGCAGGCAGATGCAATTAAAAGACACTTACACACAAGAATTTGGCTTGGTCCAAGCTGCTGGAGTGGGCAGTCATGTGTGCGTGAGGTGTGCTTATTTCTGAGAATGAATAGTGTGTGTTTCTCTTTCTTTTTCTGATGAAGGCTGTGGCCAAAAGCTTACGTGTGTCTTTAAATTGTGCCTGTCTGCAACTTAACATGTCGTCTTTATGGTAAGTACCAATCTATTTTTTCCTACATTGTTGATATTCCCCAGAGTTTTCATTGTTTGAAAAATGGAGGTAGTACGCAGTCCCTTCAGGTTATTGAATATTATCTTGGACAACTCTTTCAATGATGCACGACAATAGTGAATCAGGGAACACTCAACATTGAAGTATGGATACTTTACTGGCCACAAGCAGCAAATATCTTAACCACTGTAAATCAGATAGAAACAGTTTTAATGAAATTGTGCAGAATGAACTAGATTATCATTGTATCAATATAATAGAAGGAAACATTCCACGTGGGAAAAATTATATATAAAAACAAAGATGAGGTGACTTACCGAACGAAAGCGCTGGCAGGTCGATAGACACACAAACAAACACAAACATACACACAAAATTCAAGCTTTTGCAACAAACTGTTGCCTCATCAGGAAAGAGGGAAGGAGAGGGGAAGACGAAAGGAAGTGGGTTTTAAGGGAGAGGGTAAGGAGTCATTCCAATCCCGGGAGCGGAAAGACTTACCTTTGGGGGAAAAAAGGACAGGTATACACTCGCACACACGCACATATCCATCCACACATACAGCCACAAGCAGACATATTTAAAGACAAAGAGTTTGGGCAGAGATGTCAGTCGAGGCAGAAGTGTAGAGGCAAAGAAGTTGTTGAAAGACAGGTGAGGTATGAGTGGCGGCAACTTGAAGTTAGCGGAGATTGAGGCCTGGCGGATGACGAGAAGAGAGGATATACTGAAGGGCAAGTTCCCATCTCCGGAGTTCGGATAGGTTGGTGTTGGTGGGAAATATCCAGATAACCCGGACGGTGTAACACTGTGCCAAGATGTGCTGGCTGTGCACCAAGGCATGTTTAGCCACAGGGTGATCCTCATTACCAACAAACACTGTCTGCCTGTGTCCATTCATGCGAATGGACAGTTTGTTGCTGGTCATTCCCACATAGAATGCATCACAGTGTAGGCAGGTCAGTTGGTAAATCACGTGGGTGCTTTCACACGTGGCTCTGCCTTTGATCGTGTACACCTTCCGGGTTACAGGACTGGAGTAGGTGGTGGTGGGAGGGTGCATGGGACAGGTTTTGCATCGGGGGCGGTTACAAGGATAGGAGCCAGAGGGTAGGGAAGGTGGTTTGGGGATTTCATAGGGATGAACTAACAGGTTACGAAGGTTAGGTGGACGGCGGAAAGACACTCTTGGCGGAGTGGGGAGGATTTCATGAAGGATGGATCTCATTTCAGGGCAGGATTTGAGGAAGTCGTATCCCTGCTGGAGAGCCACATTCAGAGTCTGGTCCAGTCCCGGAAAGTATCCTGTCACAAGTGGGGCACTTTTGTGGTTCTTCTGTGGGGGATTCTGGGTTCGAGGGGACGAGGAAGTGGCTCTGGTTATTTGCTTCTGTACCAGGTCGGGAGGGTAGTTGCGGGATGCGAAAGCTGTTTTCAGGTTGTTGGTGTAATGATTCAGGGATTCCAGACTGGAGCAGATTCGTTTGCCACGGAGACCTAGGCTGTAGGGAAGGGACCGTTTGATGTGGAATGGGTGGCAGCTGTCATAATGGAGGTACTGTTGCTTGTTGGTGGGTTTGATGTGGTCGGACGTGTGAAGTTGGCCATTGGACAGGTGGAGGTCAACGTCAAGGAAAGTGGCGTGGAATTTGGAGTAGGACCAGGTGAATCTGATGGAACCAAAGGAGTTGAGGTTGGAGAGGAAATTCTGGAGTTCTTCTTCACTGTGAGTCCAGATCATGAAGATGTCATCAATAAATCTGTACCAAACTTTGGGTTGGCAGACTTGGGTAACCAAGAAGGCTTCCTCTAAGCGACCCATGAATAGGTTGGCATACGAGGGGGCCATCCTGGTACCCATGGCTGTTCCCTTTAATTGTCGGTATGTCTGGCCTTCAAAAGTGAAGAAGTTGTGGGTCAGGATGAAGCTGGCTAAGGTGATGAGGAAAGAGGTTTTAGGTAGGGTGGCAGGTGATCGGCGTGAAAGGAAATGCTGCATCGCAGCGAGGCCCTGGACGTGCGGAATATTTGTGTATAAGGACGTGGCATCAATGGTTACAAGGATGGTTTCCGGGGGTAACAGATTGAGTAAGGATTCCAGGCGTTCAAGGAAGTGGTTGGTGTCTTTGATGAAGGATGGGAGACTGCATGTAATGGGTTGAAGGTGTTGATCTACGTAGGCAGAGATACGTTCTGTGGGGGCTTGGTAACCAGCTACAATGGGGCGGCCGGGATGATTAGGTTTGTGGATTTTAGGAAGAAGGTAATTAAAGGGAACAGCCATGGGTACCAGGATGGCCCCCTCGTATGCCAACCTATTCATGGGTCGCTTAGAGGAAGCCTTCTTGGTTACCCAAGTCTGCCAACCCAAAGTTTGGTACAGATTTATTGATGACATCTTCATGATCTGGACTCACAGTGAAGAAGAACTCCAGAATTTCCTGTCCAACCTCAACTCCTTTGGTTCCATCAGATTCACCTGGTCCTACTCCAAATCCCATGCCACTTTCCTTGACGTTGACCTCCACCTGTCCAATGGCTAACTTCACACGTCCGTCCACATCAAACCCACCAACAAGCAACAGTACCTCCATTATGACAGCTGCCACCCATTCCACATCAAACGGTTCCTTCCCTACAGCCTAGGTCTCCGTGGCAAACGAATCTGCTCCAGTCCGGAATCCCTGAATCATTACACCAACAACCTGAAAACAGCTTTCGCATCCCGCAACTACCCTCCCGACCTGGTACAGAAGCAAATAACCAGAGCCACTTCCTCGTCCCCTCGAACCCAGAATCCCCCACAGAAGAACCACAAAAGTGCCCCACTTGTGACAGGATACTTTCCGGGACTGGACCCGACTCTGAATGTGGCTCTCCAGCAGGGATATGACTTCCTCAAATCCTGCCCTGAAATGAGATCCATCCTTCATGAAATCCTCCCCACTCCGCCAAGAGTGTCTTTCCGCCGTCCACCTAACCTTCGTAACCTGTTAGTTTATCCCTATGAAATCCCCAAACCACCTTCCCTACCCTCTGGCTCCTATCCTTGTAACCGCCCCCGATGCAAAACCTGTCCCATGCACCCTCCCACCACCACCTACTCCAGTCCTGTAACCCGGAAGGTGTACACGATCAAAGGCAGAGCCACGTGTGAAAGCACCCACGTGATTTACCAACTGACCTGCCTACACTGTGATACATTCTATGTGGGAATGACCAGCAACAAACTGTCCATTCGCATGAATGGACACAGGCAGACAGTGTTTGTTGGTAATGAGGATCACCCTGTGGCTAAACATGCCTTGGTGCACAGCCAGCACATCTTGGCACAGTGTTACACCGTCCGGGTTATCTGGATACTTCCCACCAACGCCAACCTATCCGAACTCCGGAGATGGGAACTTGCCCTTCAGTATATCCTCTCTTCTCGTCATCCGCCAGGCCTCAATCTCCGCTAACTTCAAGTTGCCGCCACTCATACCTCACCTGTCTTTCAACAACTTCTTTGCCTCTACACTTCTGCCTCGACTGACATCTCTGCCCAAACTCTTTGTCTTTAAATATGTCTGCTTGTGGCTGTATGTGTGGATGGATATGTGCGTGTGTGCGAGTGTATACCTGTCCTTTTTTCCCCCAAAGGTAAGTCTTTCCACTCCCGGGATTGGAATGACTCCTTACCCTCTCCCTTAAAACCCACTTCCTTTCGTCTTCCCCTCTCCTTCCCTCTTTCCTGATGAGGCAACAGTTTGTTGCGAAAGCTTGACTTTTGTGTGTATGTTTGTGTTTGTTTGTGTGTCTATCGACCTGCCAGCGCTTTCGTTCGGTAAGTCACCTCATCTTTGTTTTTATATATAGATTATCATTGTATGTAGACATATAAATGTTGTCTTTATGTCAGATGGTTTTGATAGAGGGCACTTGGAGTTGTTGATGTCCGGCTTCGGATTATTTTTCATATTAAAGTTAAAGTTCAAACAATGGAAAATCCAGTATGGAATATAACAATATTATGAAAAGGATAATTGGTACTCGACATATAGGAGAGATGCTGAGTCACAGAAAGGCAGAATAAAAAGATTGTTGGAAAGTGAGCTTTTGGCCAACAAGGCCTTTTTTTAAAAAAGACAAAAAAATTCCCTCTCTCTCTCTTTCATGCAAACACAACTCATATGCACATGACCACTGTCTCTCCAGCTGAAGCCAGACTGCAAGCAACAGCACATGATGGGAGGGGCAACTGGGTGGTGGGGGTAAGGACAAAGCTGGGGCAGGGAGGGAAGGGATAATAGGGTAGGGGTGGGCGACAGTGAAGTGCTGCTTGTGGGAGCGAGCAGGGATGAGGTGGAGAGAGGCTAGGGCAGCTAGGTGCAATCGGGAGGTTAATGGAGGGCTAGGGAGAGCAGGGGTAGTGGAAAAGGAGAGAAGCAGAAAAACTGGGTGCATTGGTGGAATAGAGGGCTGTGTAATGCTGGAATGGGAACAGGGAAGTGGCTAGATGGGTAAGGACAATGACTAACGAATGTTGAGGTAAGGAGTGTTACGGGAATGTAGAATATATTTCAGGGAGAGTCCCACCTGCACAATTCTGAAAAGCTGATGTTAGTGAGAAGGATCCAGATGGCACAGGCTGCAAAGCAGTCATTGAAATGGAAAACGTAACGTTGTGCAGTGTGCTCAGCAACAGCTGTTTCTTGGCCACAGATTGCCAGTAGCCATTCATGCTGACAGGCAGCTTGTTGGTTGTCATGCCCAAATAAAATGCAGCTTAATGTGGAGATCACATGACTA
Organism: Schistocerca americana; assembly: GCF_021461395.2. Lineage (NCBI taxonomy): Eukaryota > Metazoa > Arthropoda > Insecta > Orthoptera > Acrididae > Schistocerca > Schistocerca americana. Next base: position 377,304,880 of record NC_060124.1, on the reverse strand, counting down.
GTTTCACAGGTATACCCACTATCCATAGTGGTACTCTACCACCCACCAAACGTACATAATATCCTCGTCCATCCCTACACAACCACCGAGTGAGGTGGCGCAGTGGTTAGACACTGGACTCGGATTCGGGAGGATGACGGTTCAGTCCCGCGTCCGGCCATCCTGATTTAGGTTTTCCGCAATTTCCCTCAATCACTCCAAGGCAAATGCCACGATGGTTCCTTTGAAAGGGCATGGCCGACTTCCTTCCCCATCCTTCCCTTATCCGATGAGACTGATGACCCCGCTGTCTGGTCTCCTTCCCCAAACAACCCACCTACACAACCCCTGCTCCCAACCCCTTGCCTCATGGCTGTTATCCCTGTAATAGACCTACATGCAAGACCTGTCACACACATCTTAACACTACCACCTACTCTAGTCCAGTCACAAACATCGCCTATCCCATCAAAGGCAGGACTGCCTGTGAAACCAGTCATGTCAAGCTGCAACCACTATGCAGCACTATACGTGGGCATGACAACCAACAAGCTGTCTGTCCTCCACATGAATGGCCACCAACGTTCTGTGGCCAAGAAACAGCTGGACCACACTGTTGTTGAGCAAGCTGCACAACATGATGTTCTTCATTTCAATGACTGCTTTACAGCCTGTGCCATCTGGATCCTTTTCATAATGAAGTTAAAGTTCCCTATATGGATTGAAGTACATGGTATAAAAGCCACTGACAGTTGTTCTTAAGTGCAATAACTTGCAATGATTTAGCTCTAAAATCACTAGTCAATACCTTATCTGACCATGATAGTGAAATGCAACAATAGAATATACTTTCCAGTTTTATTCAGATCGTAGAAGAACAGTACTGAATTGCAGGCCCATAACAAAAAGAGTTGATTACAGTGTTTAGAGAGAAAATAGATGAAGAATGCGGGTGAGAAATTTATAAAGCAGACAGTGTAGATGAAAAATTGAGCTCTTTCTTAAAAATATTGTTATAGCTCTTTGAGCCTTATTTTCCTTTAAAACAACTAGGTATAAAATCAAACAAAAGTAAGGATAAGGGATGGGTAGCTCCTGGGATTAATCTTATTCCAGAAAGAAAGAGCTCCATCTAATTCAGAGGGCAAGATGTAGTCAAGAGTTGAAATGTCATTACCACTGATATTGTGAAACCTTCCATCCTGTTATTAGAAAAAGCAAAATTGATGCACTATGCTCAAAAAATAACACACTTCAAGAACAAAGCAGAAACAATATGGGTTGTTCGGTGTCTTTTTGTCTTTAGAAGCATCTTGGCTGGGGTTCTGAGTTGCAGAAAGGCACAGCAAAAAGGCAGTCAGAAATTTAGCTTTCGGCCTTGTTGGCCGACAGCTAACTTTCTGACAGACTTCTTGTTGTGCCTTTGTGCGACTCAGCATCTCCGCTATATGGTGAGTAGCAACTATCCTTTTTATTATATTGTTACATAACTGTGACTACATTAAGCAGTGTAGTGATATTTTGTTGTTAAAACATTATGCAGATTAGGATTCAGTGATTTTCTTATCGCTTGTAATGTATACCTTTACTTGTTTGACATTCCTGAAGGTTTTCCTTCTTGTTGGCACTTACAGAACACAGTGATGAATGACGACACATGATTTACTTTGCTGAGGAAAGGGGGTGTAACAGTGTTTTAGTATTTCAGTAGTTCACCTAGAAATAATTCACAAAGTCTGCATTCAATTTAATGATTTTTTTTTCCTAGTTTGCACACACACACACACACACACACACACACACACACACACACACACACACACACACACACTATACATATATATATGCAAAGATGCTGTGACTTACCAAACAAGAAAGCGCTGGTAGATAGACACAATAAAACACACACACACACACACACACACACACACACACACACACACACACAAAAATTTCAAGCTTTCGCAACCCAAGGTTGCTTCATCAGGAAAGAGGGAAGGAGCGGGAAAGACGAAAGGATGTGGGTTTTAGGGAGAGGGTAAGGAGTCATTCCAATCCTGGGAGCGGAAGGACTTACCTTAGGGGTGTGTTTGTTTGTGTGTTTTTTATTGTGTCTATCTACCAGCGCTTTCTCGTTTGGTAAGTCACAGCATCTTTGTTATTTATATACATTTTTCCCACGTGGAATGTTTCCCTCTATTATATAGTGGTGCAGAGAGGAAGATACTGAATTCATACTGAAGGGGTTGTAAGATGAGTGGTGAGCTTGTGGGCCCAGTGGGAACACCATTGACAATTAAGAATGGCTTGTATTAACTGTAATACATGATGTAGCAAGGCAAACTTGCCTTTCTCTGTTGTCCCTAGTCAGTGCTGATGTGTGGGTGGTGTTTCCTGCCCAAACTGCTGAGCCACTGCTCTGTGATGTTGGTGGAAGGCTTGTGGTAAGTCAGCAGCCTTTAGAGACCATGGCCATTGACATCAGCAGTGGACTGCTTTTTTCAATTAGTCCCTCACTCTTCTCAGGTCTCCACTGCAGTGCTTGAAAATGGCTGTGGAGAATGACTCACTGCCATCTGGCAGGAGTCAGATGGCTGATGGTGCTGTGGCATTGAGTCACACTAGGAACTCAGCATCAGCAGCAGTAGACATGGAGGGCAGGTCAGCAGGGCTGTGGTGCCAAGTCCTATGAAGAACATATTGCTGGCACCAGTCACAGTCCGGTCTCAAGCCTGCAGCCCAGTTTTGAACCCATGGCTGCTGCTGGTGGTGCCCTATAGTCATGCTGCCCAACATAGCTCTGACATCATGGTGATGTGTCTGCTTTCTGGAAATGAGAAATGCCCCCTGCCTCAAAATCCAAACTTATTCATATGGCTCTGGGGAACATTTGTTTCACTAAAACCTGGTACCTAGTCATGTGACGCATAACAAGAGAATTGCCCTGATGTGCTGACACCATCCCAGTTGCTGCAGGTTCCCGCTGTGTGGTGCAGCTCACTGCTGTCAGCTATCCTTGGTTTGCAATCCTCTGTGTGTCTTTATGTGAGTCACATGCCATCACAATTTTGGGTATTAGATTGTGGCTGCTAATGCCATGCTCTACAGCAGCTTCCTCACTACTTTTTATTACTTTTGATAAAGACATAACTTTTGCTCCAATACTGGGTACTGGCACTCCAATACTCTGATGTCACAAATTTATACTTTCCTTGGTTTTACCTAAACTGCTAGAGGTGAATACAGGGAAAGCACTTTAAATAAGATATAGACTTTATTAAGACCTCCTGCTATAAGCCCTAGAGTTGGTCTTAACACATTTACATGTGTGAACAACTGCCACAGTCTGAGAAACCAACACTAGCAAGTTTGATTTGAGCCAGCTATCAGAGATTGTAAGTAGCTAGCAATACAGAGTTAATATTTATGTCAGATTTAATTACAGTATTTAGAAATAAAACAAAAGTTATATAATTTTTATTACTTTTTGTGGTAAAAGGTTAGAACATGTTTAAACACACACACTTTGAAACATATACACTCCTAAAAGACAGCTGAGCTTAAAGTATACTGGAAGACAGCTTTATTACATCAAGACCAACTGGTGTGAAATTTCCAAATTGTGAGTTGACTGAAGCTGGACATAATGGACATAATTTTCCATCTCTGTCTAACCTGCCAATATTCAATAATTTTACTTTAAATGTTATCAGTAAGTTTTTAGTTCACAATTTACATAATTATTTATTTGTAGGCCTTCTCAGTGGCTCACTGGAACATGTTTCCCCTTTGCAAACTGTTATAACCAGGAATAACACAATAACCTCTTCAGTCTGTTTTATTAAATCACAAATCACTTTTTAACAATTATGTTAGCCAAGCGTCTACCCAGGCTCACACTCAGAAGTAATGCATAATTAAATTTTGGTTATACCAATGTCCAAATGTGCATGGTGGGGTGCACATTCCGTAATTATTCCCAAGTCCAGTGAAGTTCAGTCTCTCCGAGTGAAGTCGCAAGATTTCTGCCGAGCAGCCAGGTAACCTCGAGTGGGCGGTGAGTCATCCACAAGCAGCTGGAACATGGCGTACTGGACTTCCCGATGAGAACTGTCATTTGCGGCGGCGGCTGGGTTTATATAAGGCTTGCTAGTTAATCGAGCCGTCGGCAGGGGTTGCCGTTTTTCAGGGAAAAACAACCGCAATGTTTCCTGGCGTAGCCAATTGCTGTGTGCTGACAAACGCGCGCGCGCGCGAAGGCGGCCAGCAATGGTAGCCGCGAGCTGCCCAGAGAAGTGCGGCCAGTAATGTATTTCTCGGCCACGTAAGGGAGTGTGCGTGTGAAGACGGCAAGCGATGTATTTGGTGGCCGCGTACTGGAGCGCGTTGTTCGGTGTTTGTTAGAAGTGGTGTGTACCACACAAACATTGCATTGTATTCTTCTCTCAAATATTGCTTGTTATGCCAATGCATCTGTTCATTTCATATCCATGCATTCTGAAGTTTATCTGTAACTGAACAGGGATCTATACTTCTATAATCACACTCATTGCAAGAGCACTCTACTTTCAGTTATCAGTTGCTACTTTCATTGGTTATAGCTGTGCCAGCTGCAGGTGCTTGAGAAAAAATTTATGCAACTATACAGAGAATTAAATTAAATTAATTAGATATAAAAAGAAAATACAACAAAACTAACCTTCCCCACTGCTGGCCAATCACTTTTAAGCTTCTCTTGTTTCACATCCAGCCCAGAGCCATGGTCTGAAGACACAGTGCGGTGCCATTGGCGATTACGTGGGCACTGTGAGCTGCTGCTTGTGCCACAGCCGTACCCCGTACTGGCACTACCATCAGCCAGGGGTCGCCATCTGTGGTGGGCGCACGCAGCACGTGCTGTACCTCAGTCCACCTACCGCCGCTATGTCAGTGTTGCTGCTGCTGCTACAATCAGTGCTGCCAAAGCTATCCGTCCACCGCATTCTATACAACATGTTGTCTGGTGCAATGAACTCTTCCAGCTGGACAAGGCCGATGCACCTGCACGTTGCGCATTCATAGACGGCACTGTGCATCTTTTAAGGTGAGTCTTATGGCTAGAGAGATGTATCAGAGAACCTTATTGGTTGAAAGGAAGTTCCATCTACATGAACACTTTTGCAGCTGGCACTGTGCTTTCCGTGAGGTGAAACTTATTGCTAGAGGGATTTGTCAAAGTACGTTATAGGTTTGTTGAAAAAATCAGCAACTGGTAATTTTCAACAAATGCACTTACAGCTGCTGAAGATGGATAAAGTACTACATTATACACGTAAAAGAAGTTCCAATTCAGTTCTTTACTAACCACAGACAACGTGACCTTGTAACTACTAAATTTTAATATAGCACTTTCTTAAGGTAACTGTGCGCTCTAGTAGTAAGACTGAGTGGAATTTATTTGACAAATGTAGAGAATGAACAAAATAATAATAATAATAATAATAATAATAATCAACATCATCATATTTACTGAATAAGCCATACTGACAAATATGAATTCTGAATTCTCCAGGGGTTGAGGACTACATATATCATGCATAGTAGTCAATGGGATTTTGTACAACCCATAACAAAGAAATTGCTCCAGTTTCTTGGGAGAAAATGAAAGGAAAGTGTTTGGTTCTAAATTTGTTTTGCGGTACAGATAACAATGATTCAGTCTATTCAGATTTGCCATTGTTGAATGACACAGCTCTTGGAGGCATGTTATTTGCCCTACATGCCCATCAGCAGCATCTTGGAAACAAGGGCACCCATAGGATAGTTTATTGGGGAAAAGGGGGGGGGGGGGGCAGGGATAATCCTGGGGTATAGAGTATTTTTAATATTTCGGAAGAAGAATGGTGATTTGTAAGTAGACATAACAAAGTTCCAGTTCCAGCACTGTTAAAAAACCTGTGTACTAATGACTTTCAAATCATATTCTTGAATGAAAAACACCTGATGGCACTGTACTTCCTTTCCGTGAGAGCTAGGAAGGGGGAGGGGGGGAGAAAGGGGTGGGGGATGGTGCCCTTTGCACCTGGGTATGGATGTGCCCTTTCCATCTGGGTATGGATGATGCCCTTGCTTGGGAAGTCTTCAGCTGAGAACACATGTCTGCACCACTGAATGAACATGACCACCTCAAATTGTTCCACAGAACTTACTAGTTAACTTTCATTTCAGTTTGACCATGTAACTCACTGAAAACCTTGATATGACTGTGCAGACCAAGAAAAAAATTCTACTTTGTTTCAAAATTAGAAGAAGACAGCCTGGATTGCACGCATATTGGGAGCCTGTAATGTTTGACGTGATGACAGATGAATCCAGCACAACAGTGACTTCAGATCTAATTGTGGTCAGGACAATTCTGTTGTAATGTCATAGAAAGAAAAACAATTAAGTTAGAATAGAGATGAACACGGAGATGACTTTTCTTGAGTGGACTTCTTCTTCTTCTTCTTCTTTTTTTCTTCTTCCTCTTCTTCCGTCATGCATTAGGCTTTCCCTAAGTCCATTGCAGCTACACCTGGTCCTTCCATCATTTTGCAGGTCTTCCAATACATCTTTTATCTTGCAGAGTACATCACCAAAAATATAGTGGTAATCTTGATTTGTCCATTTGTAACAGATGGGATATCCATTTTTGTCAGTATTCGTCAGCTTTACTGTTTATATCGAAAATATTTAATTCCTTCCCGATATCTGTATTTCTTTTGTAGTCTAGCTTGGTATATCCTGCTATTTACCTGAGGAATTTCATTTCATTGGCTTGTAACGTTATTTTATCTTTCATATTCATTACCCAAGATTTTCTTTCATATAGTAATGTTGATACTGACATAACTTTATAAAATTTTAGATATGTTTCTGTTCTTACTTTATGTTGGAGGGCTCTTCTGATAGTGCCATTTAAGTAGTTAAATTTCTCAATTTTGCCTTTTTCATTTAAGTCTCCCCTGTACAACAGCATGGTTCCTAGAAATTTGAATCTATCTACTTGCTCTATAATCTTGTTATCTATAATTATTTTTGTTCTTACTGGGTTTTTTCCACACAGTGCCATGGCTGGCATGTTTGGTATAGTTTGTAGGCAGCTCTCTGCAGTCCATCTTCATTAATCGAAATTAACACTTGGTCATCTGTGAATAGCAAAGTCGTAATGTAATCTTTTTGGTTGAAATTATATGTATAGTTCTTCAGTTTCATTCTCCATTGTTGTATAATGTTGTCAATGTATTTATTAAAAAGCAGTGGAGAGAAACTGCAATCTTGTCGAACTCTAAATTAATAACCTTTGTTGTTTCTTCATTATCCCCAATTATTTGGATTCTTGTATTAGCATAGATCTTTTGAACTATCTGTACAATGTGTATTGGTATATCTTCTTACTAAAATTTCCCACAATAGCTGTCTATTTACTTTATCAAAAGCCTTTACATAATCGACAAAAAGGATGTGTCTTTCTTTATTGAATTCCTTATGTTTTTCTATAATTTGCTGTAGCATAAATATGTTGTCTGTAAAGCTTCTCCCTTTTCTGAATCCATTTTGTTCTCCTGGCAGCAGGCACTCCATTATGGGTTTTAGTCTTTTACTTATTATTGTAGCACAGGTCTTATATGCTGTATTTAAGAGTGATATGCTCTATAATTTTCAGGTTTTGATCTGTCTCCTTTTTTAAATATTGGTTTTATAAGTGAGATCTTCCATTCTTTTGGTATTACCGTTGTTATCCAGCAAAGATTCAAAAATTTGAGAAACTTTTTTTAAAATGCTACTGAAGAATATTTTATTAGTTTGCTGTTAATGCCATCACTTCCTACTGTCTTTTGGTTCTTTTTATACCTGAGAATATGTTCTAATTCTTGGAATTCTAGATGATCTGGATTTGTTTCAAGATCTTCATCATTTTCTGCGCAGCCAGTCTTTGTTCTTTATTACATTGATATCTGCCACATCCTTTTCACTGTTATTCAAGTGTCTTACCATTTTATATGCAAGTGCTTGTCTCCCATGGACATCTTTTTTGATCATGGTAACAAAGTTATCCCAACTGTCTTGATGGAGCTTCCTGCTTAGTTTTTTCACTTCTGCTATCTGCTTGGTTTTTTCACTTCTGCTGTGTGCTTCTTGTCTACTTAGTTATTCTCCTGAGTTGAGTGTTGTAGATATTTTCTATATAGTTTGCTCTTTATTTCAACAGACTCCTCAATTTCTTTTGCCCTAATCATGTGGCCTTTTTTCTTCTTCCTGTGTTTTGTTTTACCTAAAGCTTCACTGGCAGCAGTTCTTAACATTATCTTAATCTGTTCCCACTCATTTTCAATACTCTCTGATTCTGGAGCTGTGCCTATTATTGTGTCAAAGCGTTTTTGATAAAGATTCTTGATTGACTCATGTTCTAGTAAGTAGACTTTATGTACCTCCCTTAGTTGTTCTGGGGATTTTTTGTTTTATGCAATCTCTGCTTTAGGACAGCTTTTGCTTGTAGCAGGAAGTGGTCTGTGTTAATGGCATACCCTCTATATACACGCAATCCTGAATCAGAACAGCTGTTTTTTGGTTTGCTATGAAGTAGTCAATTATGGTTCTAAATCCTCTGGTGGGCCATGTGTATTTGTATATGTATTTGTGTTTAAAGTAAGTGTTTAATATCCTAAAGTTGTTGAGAGCTGCAAAAAGTCTTAACATGGTTCCATTGCTGGTGACTGTAGACTCTTTAGCATAGCCAACTTAATTATCTTTCCCTTCCTATTCTTGCATTGTAGTCTCCACCAATGAAAATATAGTCATTCTTATTTATCCTGTCTAATGTTTTCTGTTGATCTCCATAGAACGTCTCGCTTTTCTTAGTCCTCCCTTCCTCTGGGGCATACACTGCTATACAGGTTAGATATCCTCTAGAAATTTTACATCTTATGCTGCATATCTGATCATTTATCCATGCATAGCTTATCAATCTGTTTGTCCATTTTTATTTATTATTATGGCAATGCCAGCTTGTGCTCTTTGCTCTGTTCTACTCCACTGTATATCATAGTATAATTTCCTATATCTTTAGTTCCCTTCATTTTCTTTTTAGTTCCTGTGATAAATGCTATATCACAACTCCTCTCTTCTAATATTTTATGTAGTTCTCCTTCCTTTGTTGATATCCCTCTGATGTTCCACATTATTAAGTTTACATGTTCCGCAATACCAAAATCTTTAACCTTTTTCCTTTTCTGGTTTGTTGTATGGTTTTCTGTCCAGCTTTCCCTATGTAGCTTCCCAGTAACTTTTTATTTCACCTGGCCACCTTACAGGGGCTGTGAAGGTATAGTTGGATAGTGGGGCTGCCACTTCAAAGCCTTCCAACGTACTTGATTTTCTTGTAAGGGTTTACTACCGTAGGAAAGCTGGCTTCTCTATGCCTCTAGAGCCCTCCCTGCCCTATGTTGTGGGACACGCTTTGTCTGGCTCCTCTGTCAAGGCCTGTCCAACTCGGGTGGCCCTACTGATAGCTTCGCTACCATCGGCATAGCCCTTGACTTCATCGAAGCATGCAAAGCCTCTCGCCCCATTAAGGCGGTGTCCCCTGGGAGGGTCTTGAGTGGACTACATATTACAATTAACATTTGTGACAAGTTAAAAATGTGTGTCAACTGAGACTTGAACTTGGATCCCTGGTCTTTTATAGAGCACTTCTGTAGAGGTTGGAGGCTATGGAGAGAAACTAGAGATAAGTTGAAGCTTTGGGTCAATCTGTGAGGCATGCTTAGATAATGAAATTTGTTGCATGCCACCCACAGAAAATTGGGATTTGGCTTTGAGACTTTTGTGAGCCTGCTTCTTCAACAACACAGATTTTATTAAATTCACCTTATCATTAATGAAATAACAGACTCTTCTGGAAATACACAAAAGACTTCTGGAGGCAGATACCTTGTGGTCAGTACAGTACTCTGAATGTTTACTGAATAACTTACAAGTCAGTTCTGGAGAACACTTTTTGTAGGTTGGATTGGGAAACAGTTACAAACCATGCTCTTGGTAGAGTGATGTGCTACAGGTTTGTTCACTGAAAACACAATGGTTGGAATGAAGACATACGTGCATTAGGCAAACAGGCAAATCTGTATGTTAGTCAAACATGATTAGTCAGAAACAACAAAATCCAGTGCACAGTTCAGCGGGAATCCAAGCAACACAGAGTCATCATCAGTAGATATAACAACAACTTGCTGTAAACATTGACTGAGTCAAAAGTGAAATCATGGCAGTCAGTGGTAGTCCTTACGTGCACCACGTGTGTTCTTCCATATGACCAATACCATCAGGTTTATCCTTCTGTGAAACACTTAGCGATCTTGCTGGACATGTGCTTAATTGTACTGAATGATCCATACATACGTTCATCAGGATTGTAAGAGAGACACCCAATTTTAAGTTGTCATGCATGACAATGCCACACCAGGATTTGAACCTGCATCTTTGCATTTTGTAGACTGTGATCTTACAGATTGAACTGTTAGAGCACACTTTAGGATGTGTCGCACAGATCCTGAAATGGATATTGCAGGTAGTGGCAAATGAGAGCTTTAAGATGAACTGGCAGAGTGAAACGAAGCAAGATGGGGTAGCTCCATTTGCTATAATCCCATTCCTTAAATATTGTTTTTCTTTTCTGTTTTTTGTTCCACACATAAAATATGTACTTTGAATGTGTGAAAGCTCCAAGTTCTTACTTAGGCAGTAATTTTCAAAACCTTTTTATTCTACATATATAGTGTAATTATTTTTGAGGGCACATTTTATTTAAAGAAATATTCACAATTTAAGTCAAATAAACAAAAAGCACTTTAAAATCAAACCCCCAAAAATCTGTTGGTTTTAAGATTGACTTACATTATTTGAAATCCCTCATGATCCTCTTTTGAACAAACATTTTACTTTTTCCAAAATTTAGTATTTCAGAAGTTATTCCTGTTCAAAATTATCTTATTCTAGACTGTTCCAATATTAATCCTTTTAAAATTTAAGTGTCATCTCCTTGTAGCCCTATTTTTTCTGATTCTAAAAATGTGTACATTTACTAAAATAACATGTTACTTTGTGAAATATTCAAATCAGAAACTGTAATTTTCCAGTAATTTCTGGTGGGCTTTTGTAGATTCCAGTGTGATCCAAAACTTTCACCTGATAAAATAGAAGCGTCAATTATACTTATGTAAGAGGATACAGCTTATGGTAAAACAAATTTACTTCGCTGTCTAATATGTGTGCATCTTTTCCTGTCTTTTATGTTAATGTCTAAAACATAATAATGTGTATTTTAATTTTTTGTAACATCTGTCCTATGTGTGTCTTTAAAGTAGGTGCTCCAAACAAAGTTAGCTGTCACCCATCATTCAGCATATCAAGTTACTTGTCAGTCAGTCACCACCTGTCATTCAATACATAAAATTCTATGTCAGCCAGTTGGCAACTAGCACTCATAGAACAAAGTTACTATGTTAGTTGTCTGTGCTTCTTGTGAAGTTTTTTAGACCATTCATAGCCTATGGAGATCACCAACCAGTGATGTTAAATTTATATAATTCATTGGAAACAATCTGATCATCAAGTGTTTAAAAGCAGTGAAACAGTAATTAAGTGACCAAATTCGGGTATTCTCATGATTTTGATAGTCCTGTATAGTCATTAAAGTAACTGACATTGTTGTGAGGGAAACAAAATCATATAGCATTTGCATGAGTGCTGTGTGTACAGGCAGCAATGCGAATTGGTATCAGTGAGCCTGGAGGGAGCACGACTGGAACGTCGAGAGGCCGTGGCACTTTTGGATGCCTTAGAAGGCTCAGCACAGACACTGCGTGGTCTGTTCCTGTGGGACTTTGTACGACGTGACCAGAATCCTCTCACCCTGGATGAGACGCCTCTCCAGTACCGCGGTGAGCTGCAGTGCATGAGTCTCTCTTACTGTAGACACTATTTTACAAGTATTATTAAAATTGAAATTGGATTTTTTCTGTGAGTTTATTGATGACAGATAAAATGGCAAAAGCCAAAAGCAGTATATCATTTTTCAACAAAGTTTACTTCATAAAAAAAAAAAAAAATCCAGTGAAAAAGTAGATTGCTGGCCCCTTCATCAAAAAGGAAGAGGAGCACTTTGACAGTCAACTGTACATTAACAGTGCTCCTTTTGTGAATTTATGCTTAGTACCTGAAATTATGTTCTGACTTTTGGTGTGATGGAGAGATGCTCATTTCATCACTTTCAGTATTCACTACTGGGTAGTGTAGATAGCATGATTTGGTGTTGATGTTTCATATAGTGCAAACATGCCATCATTTTACCCTCCTTTACATGCTGTTCCTTTGGCATCCATTGCAAATCGGCCTTAAGTCTCTTCATCATTGAGAACTGTGACATATGCTTTATAAATGAAAAGAAACAAAACCTCACCAGTAACAAGAAATCATTTTTGACCAGACTTAACTTAGATGACAGCTAAATAGTCCTACAGCTGGCTATCCAGCAAAGACCCATTCATTTCCAAAGAAATAAAAATAGCTTTTAAAGTACCATAAATAAAGAGTAATGACAGGTAAATGAATCAGGAAGCTCAGTTCAATATATTTTGCATTTAGAAGTGACCTTCATTGTTCTGTCTTATGGAAATATCATCTGAAGCAATGCCTCTGAACTCTAACATAAACAAAGTATTTGCATAGTAAGTGTGAACACTAGGAATACTGGGAATTTTCTTAGTAACTGTAAAATGTGCTTTCTGGGCAGTTTACCCCATGTTAAAACAAGCAATATTTACTCAGATTTCTTGTGTCTTTTGGTGCTCATAAATGTACTGTTTTGATACTACTTTGATGGGAGTAACTTTGCCTATCATATCATGATTACGTTACGTTTATCAGATGCTAACTATTTTATTGAATTATCTGTGTTGTGAGTTGATTTCACATCCCTTAAGGTTCTCCTTCTCAATTAGAGATACAGAAAATGAGGAATGTATAAATGTAGGCAAAGGTGCCTTCCGGACACGGATGACATCGGAGGCAGGCTTCCTGTGTGCCCTATCTCGCCTGAGTGGACTGGTGGTGCTGTCGCTGAGGTATTCACACGTGAGCGACGCATGTGGTGTGGCGCTGCTGTGTGTGGGGGCTGTGGCACGAGGTAATCTGCGTGAGCTGCAGCTGCTGTGTGAGGAGAGGGACCTTCCAGACCGCGAGCGTGTCTGGGAGGTGGGAGGCCTGCAGGGTGGCTGCCGCATTCCAGAGTCCACCTGGAGGGAGGTCTGTCGCTGCTGCCCCAAGCTCACCGTCAAGATCGTTATCTGTGAGTCCACATCCTTTTCAGTTTAAGCAGTGATTCCATGTGCAATGCCTTCTTAGAGGGCCCATGTAATGGTCTCAAATACTGGAAGCTTTAGAGGCAGCAATTATAAACGTGCAACTTGATCCGTATGTCAGTCTCAAGCACTTAAAGCATCAGGGGGAACAAGTATAAACATGCGACATGAGGAAAAGATGCAACAGCTTGTATGAGTGTGAAATGTCAGCAAGAAAGAGTAGTCATATAAAGGATGGACTTTTTGCATTATTGTTGTTTGTTCAACATTAAGACTGCTTTGGTGCATTTCTACATTCCTGTGACATGTCAGACATCCCGTTCATTTCAGCACAACTGATGAATCCTACATCAACAGTAATGCACCTTTTATCCTCATATCGCAACTTCTCTGTTTGATTCTTTCCATCCTACAATTACAATTTTCAGCAATCAGTGACTCATGGCAAATATGTGCCCAACCATTCTTTAGAAACCCCATTGGACATACAGACTAATGATCTATCAGTATTTGTAACAGCACATATTAACATCACATTTGTCTGGTGAGGGTACCTGCAGAAGGAACAAGGCTGACATCACATGCCAGTCACATGAGGTTCCATGTTATCGTTATTGTTGTTGTGGTCTTCAGTCCAGAGACTGGTTTGATGCAGCTCCCAATGCTACTCTATCCTGTGCAAGCCTCTTCATCTCTGAATAACAACTGCAATCTACATCCTTCTGAATCTGCTTACTATATTCATCTCTTGGTCTCCCTCTATGAATTTTTCCCTTCATGTTTCCCTCCAGTACTAAATTGGTGATCCCTTGATAACTCAGAATGTGTCTTACCAACCGATCCCTTCTTCTAGTCAAGTTGTGCCACAAATTCCTAATCTCCCCAATTATGTTCAGGACCTCTTCATTAGTTATGTGATATACCCATCTAATCTTCAGCATTCTTCTGAAGCACCACATTTTGAAAGCTTCTGTTCTGTACTTTTCTTGTCTAACCTGTTTACTGACCATATTTCACTCCACACATGGCGACACTCCATACAAATGCTTTCAGAAAAGACGTTCTGACGCTTAAAGCTATACTCGAGGGGTTCCATAGTAAACCAAATATGAAGCAGCCTGGTGGCTGATTATTACCAAACTCATCTCTGCATGAGGAATGTGCAATTCCCTGACTATTAACTTTGTATTAGTGCTATGAATTATGAACTTGAGGTTCCCACCAACTCTTGCTTGTAGGGAACTTCAATTACAACATATGTGTTATTTTGCTAAGTAAAAAAATAACTAAACTAAACTTCATCTGAACAGATCTCGGAAGGACCAATGGTACCGACCAGCCGCAGTATCATCCTCAGCCCACAGGTGTCACTGGATGCGGATATGGAGGAGCATGTGGTCATCTCACTGCTCTCCTGGCTGTACGTCAGTTTATGAGACTGGAGCCACTACTTCTCAATCAAGTAGCTCCTCAGGTTGCCTCACAAGGGCTGAGTGCACTTGGCTTGCCAACAGCACTCGGCAGACTAGATGCTCACTCACTTCAGTGATCTGACGGGAACCAGTGTTACCACTGCGGCAAGGCTGTTGGCATTCTGCTAAGTGGACTCGGATAATTCATCTATTCTGGAGTTATCTTGGAATAATTTTGTTATTTGTGTTGTCTCAGATGAATATTTTACCAAGACTTTTACTGTTTGGTTTACAGACTAACTGACAATTCATGTTGTTGTTAAACAAGTTGTTTGTGTTCAACAAATGTTGCTGCTTGAACTAAGATTTACAGTGCATTCCATCTCTTCGACTCATTATTTTCCTCTCTTAACAATGGAAAGTCCACACTGGAACACCAACATTATTTTGAAAAGGATACATTGCTACTCACCAGAAAGATAACAAATGGAGTTGCAGACAGATACAATGAAAAGACTGTTACACACTAAGATTCAGACCAAAGCCTTCATCAGAAAGGAAACACACACAGAAGCAATCACACCTCATGCACACATTGTTGCTCTCTCATGCTGCTCTGACCTGAATGGAACTGCATCAAACAAAGCAGCAATTCAGGTGAGGTGCAGGGGAGGGGAGGGATAGTGGAGTAGGGGTGAGAGGGAGAGAAATGGGTGCTGCCTGGCGGAACATGTAGCGACTAGACGGTGATAAGATATTGCTGCAGATGCAGCATCTGGGGGCTGTAGGGGACGGAGGTGAGGGGATGTGGCAAGCAGGCACCAGAAAAGGAGAGGAGCAGAGAAGGGGGAAAGACTGGTGCGAGTGTGGCAGAGAGCAGTACAAAATGAGCATGAGAGGACATGAATTGGGAGAAGGTGATACGATGGACGGGGTGTGGAGGGTGTGGTGACAGTAGGTTACTGTAGGCTGAGACCGGGATGATCTCAGGAGGAGAGTATGTGTTGTAAGGATAACTCCCATCTGTGCAGCTTGGTGGGCAACCGAACACCACCTTAGGGGTGATGGGAAGTGTCTTTGGTGGGGTGACCCTTATTTTAGTCCGGATGTAGGATGTGATTCAGTTGTTCCAGCCTGGGATGGTATTGGGTGATGGAGGGGCACTCCTTTGTAGCTTGTTCTTGGGGGTGGTGGGAGGATTGGGAAAGTATGGCAGTATGGCATGGGAAATTTGTTTGCAGATGATGTCTGAGGGATAGCATATGTGAAGGCTTTCAGCAAACTGGGCAAGGGAGCTCTTATCACTGCAGATATGTTATAACCTGGGTGGCTAGGCTCTATGGGAAGGATTTCTTTTTTGTGTGTGTGGAAGGGATGGCAGCTGTTGAAATACAGGTACTGTTTCTGAGTTAAGTGTCAACAGAAGTGTGGATGGAGCCATCAGAAATGAGGAGATCAGTGTCTGGGAAGGTGGTATGCTAGATTGAGGAAGACTGGCCTAAGAAGATGAAAGAGAAGGTGTTGAGGTTGTGAAGGAATGAGGATAGGGTGACTTGGTCCTGAATCCAGATCATGAAGATATCACCAATCAACCTGAATCAGACAAGGGGTTTTGGGTGGCTATGAAGGTTTCCTCTAGATGGCACATAAACAAGTTGGCATAGGAGGGTGCCATTTGGATGTCCATGGCTATGCCACAGATTTACTTATGTACCTTTCATTCAATTCAAACAATCATTTTTTCCCACACTCCACACTTGAATGGAACGGGGAAAAACCCTGATAACTGGTACAATGGGATGTATCTTCTGCCATGCCCTTCACAGTGGTTTTGAGAGTGTAGCTGTAGATATACATGTAGATGTAGATGTAGATGAGGGATCCCTTTCACAGCTTGCTGAAGACCTTCTTGTGCCTCTACATTACCTTCCAAACTTAGTCTGCAAAAAGATCTTTCATGCTCTAATCTTTTGACCACCACCATGAACCAGCTGCAAAAAAGATCTCTTCCCCCCCCCCCCCCCCCCCCCCTTTACCCAATATCAGCCTAAAGTGGATACAATCATATCCTTCTCCTCAGTTTTGATTATTTATCATTGTGCATAGAAATGAGAAAAATCCTATCCATAATCCTTCCCATCCCTCCCAGACTGATTTTCCACCACCCACCCAGTCTACAAAATATATCAGTCCATCATTACACCACATCTACTACCAACAACTTGCCACACATAGATCATACACCTGTGGAAGACCCACGTACAAGACCTTACCTATATACCCACTGCACACCCTATTCCAGTCCTGTCAAAAGCATATACTGCTCTATCAGAGGCAGGACCACTTGTGAAAGCAGTTGTATCATAAACCAACTCTAACTTCTGCATGTATTTTATGTGGGCTTGACACCCAAACAGCTGTCCCCCGCCCCCTCCCCTGCCCCCTCCCCCACCCCTCCGTCCACCCCCGAATAAATGGCCACCACTATACAATGGCCAAGAGCAGAATTGACTACCCAGTGGCAGAATGTGCTGCTGAGCACAATACACTTGACTTCAGTGACTGCTTCACAGCTCAAGCTATGTGGATAAACCCCCGCCCTACCCCACCCCACCCCTCAATATAAGCTTCTCTGAACTGTGTGGATAATGACTGTCTTACAACACATCTTATGATCCTGCAATCCTCAGGTGCCACATTCCTTCTCCAAGCTGTTGCTGCCTTTCCCTCCTAGCCAACAACCACTCTTCCCTCCACTCTTCCTCTGCCCTGCTAATGTCCTTCCTCTCCTCACGTACTCCATGCAACACAACCCTTATCACAATCAAGCTGCAATGCCAGTACAATGTAGTCAGCTGAGACAGTGTAGCTGTATTAGTCAGCTCTGAAGGAGAATAATATCTGATAAATTAGCAATATTTTCAGTCTTGTTTATGTGACTATCAGTCACTCAGCACTTTAATTATATTAGAAGTGTTACCTTTACTCTGTCATTTATCTATATGGGAAATTATATTTACTTCTGGTATTGTGGCCATGAGTTGCACAATTCACCCTAAATTCATTTATTGTCAGCCACAAATACTGTTAGGGAGCATATGTGTTATCTTTACTTATGTCTGTAATTTCTTGAAGTGATTTGCATCCTAGAAAACTATGAGAAAGTCTAAATTTTGTGCATTTTTTCATTTAATCCTGTAGAACCTCTGCCTCATACATATATATGTGACTTCTGCTTTCATATTACCAGGCAATGTGCCTTGCTATGACCAGATACGGCTGTTCCTGAGCAGATCAATGCCGCTGAAAAGCTTTCACCTGACGACTGGTATTGACAAGGGTCCGCAGCAGCACCGCCACACTGCCCTTGTGTTGCGGCTTTTGCAGAAATGGTACCATTTCTCACTGGGTAAGGTTTCTTTCATTTACTGCCCACGCCATAGAGATGTTTCTTGTATGTTACTCATCGGACATAACTTTTACCACTAGGCAGCAAGTGTGCCAGTGTTTAACACAGAAGTAGCACCACTGCTGTGGAATCAGGGAAGAGAGTTGCTATAGGTAAACTCAATTTCAGAACATTATTCCAACTGTGTAAATCTGAGAGTACATATCACATGCTTTTAAGTCATAAGAAGAAACATCTCACTTAAAATTATTTTTTGGGTAATGTATAGTTGTCTTTAAGTATTTAAACTGCAGAAAATTGTTAAGGCTTTCATGGGCACTTGTTGACAAACTGCCTGCTGGCTTCTGTCTCAGGTTCTTCAGCCGATGATTGTTTGATGATTTTTCTGATGTTTCACCAGCATGAGTGGCTGGCATTGTCAAAGCTCCACCCTACTCATGGTGGACTGAAGAGGAGCTTGTGGCTATGAGAAATATAACACATATTATGCACATGTGGAAAAGTTTATGTCGGAATCACTGAATGATCAATCAGCACCAGGAGCACAGAACATAAGCAGC
Source organism: Schistocerca americana (assembly GCF_021461395.2). Taxonomy (NCBI): domain Eukaryota; kingdom Metazoa; phylum Arthropoda; class Insecta; order Orthoptera; family Acrididae; genus Schistocerca; species Schistocerca americana. Next base: position 377,286,141 of record NC_060124.1, on the reverse strand, counting down.
ATTGCAGGTGGAGAAATTGGCAGTGGTAGAGCACATTGCTATGTTGGGAATATGTGGTATATTTCTAATATTGCAGTGTCAGAAATATAATGCATACCATGCACATGTGGAAAAGTTTATGTTGGAATGACTGGATGATCAATCAACACCAGAATCACAGAACATAAGCGGCATTGCTGGTTGGGGCAGTTGGAGAAATTGGCAGTGATGGAGTAAGTGCTATGTGAAGCTGACCTCATAGTAAAATTTTCTGAGATGGAAGTTCTGGCTGTGGAGAAGAGCTATCACACCCACTCATTCTGAGAAGCTATAGAAACACACAAACATGAGAATATCTTCAACAAGAAAGAAGAAAGCCTCAAGGTGAATGGATCCTGGATTCCTGTGCTGCAGCCAACAACTGTTGCAGGTAGCAAGAGAACAACCACACTGGAAATGACCACAGAAAAGCTCTTGTATGTAGGCGTGCCAGGTACATATAACTTGCAGCTGCAAGCTCCACTTCAGTCCACCACCAGCAATGGAGGGTGAAGCTTTGACAATGCCAGCCACTCATGCTGGTGAAACATCAGAAAAATTATCAAACACATTAAAACTGTGGTGTCACCGCCAGACACCACACTTGCTAGGTGGTAGCCTTTAAATCGGCCGCGGTCCATTAGTATACGCCGGACCCGCGTGTCACCACTGTCAGTGATTGCAGACCGAGCGCCACCACACGGCAGGTCTAGAGAGACGTACTGGCACTCGCCCCAGTTGTACAGCCGACGTTCATAGCAATGGTTCACTGACAAATACGCTCTCATTTGCTGAGACGATAGTTAGCATAGCCTTCAGCTACGTCAATTGCTACGACCTAGCAAGGCGCCGTATTCAATTGATATTTATTATGTGAAGCATTTATCATCAAGAGAGATGTTCTACAATTATGGATTAAAGTTAAGTATTACATCATCTACGTACTTTATTTGCAATTCTCAAGATATTGTCCTGTTCCAGACCTCACGCCAGTCAGCGTGTAATTAAACGCGTGCATTTCGGCCTCCTCTAGAAACACAGTGTTGGCTCTTCTGCCAACACTACAAAAACTGTGTACATTCTGTTATTGTATCATTAGAGTCTTCTTCGAGTTGACTGGTTGAGAGGACATCAGTATCATGGTAACTCTCTTCATCAATACTTTAAAGTCTATGCTGAGCAAGGTAGAACAGTGGTTGGCACACTGGACTCGCTTTCGGGAGATTGGTGGTTTAAATCCACATCTGGTCATCCAGATTTAGGTTTCCTGTGATTTTCCTAAATTGCTTAAAACAAAGGCTGAGATGGTTCCATTGAAAGGGCATGACTGATTTTCTTCCCGTTCCTTCCTTAATTTGGGCTTGTGCTCTGTGTTTGATGATCTCATTGTCAATAAAGTGTTAAACACTAATCCTCCTTCCTTCTTTTAAAGTCCACTCTATTGAGCTCTACCTGTGTTAATATAATTTCATCCATAGCTGCAGATCCAGAGCTTCATTTGATGTTTGAGGTGATATTGAGATTTGAATAAAACAAACATGTTATGTTATGTTTATTTATTCTTAAATATATCACACCGTATCACAACATTTTCAAGTTGCCACTCCACTAAAGCATCACATTGTCAGTGCTCCTTATCAATAATTTTAACATAAGCTCATACTTTCACCCATTTCAATAGTTACTTATTTAATCCAATTTTTTTCTAGTTCTTTCAAAATTTTCAAAACAAGATTGTTGATGTCTCTTTCTGATATTTTTTAAATACATTCCATGTCAGTTAGAATGGATTTATGCCATAATGGTAGGTAGACAGTTACAGAAAGAAAGCATATTCAAAAACCTGTCCACAGTGTACACAAATTTTGATATTTTAGTTTTCAACAGTATATAGTAGTTTTTGCTTGGTCATGTGTTCTGTCATTTAGAATTTGTTTTCTTCAACCAAAACAATATATGTTCTTGATATCTGAGATGTTGCCTGTTATCAAGTACAACCTGAGGGATTTGGAATAAACTTGGCGGTGCATTCCCCTTTGATAAAAGCATCACATGACTCAGTGAATATAGTGTCTAACTCACTGTGACTGGACCCAGGAACGGAGAATTAGTACCTTATTCACAGATGATGCCTAGCCTAACATGGAGAGTGGTTCTTGTCATTTGTTCTTGTGGCACCACACTTTCCAATTCCCCTTCATCACTTGTGCCCATGGGACACATTACCAGGCTGTCATTGTTTTGGAAAGGGTTAGGTATAGTTGCACCAGTGCCCGTGCCTACAGCAGCAGCCTGTAGTCCGTACGTATCCTTCAATGATTTGTACACCTGTTTTGTTGATGCGCATAGACTTGGCTTGGCTTGAGTCTTATAGATCATGATGTCTGACCTTAGAGGTGAGCTAGTTCCTGAAACAGTGGGACATCTTGGGTCTTAACTGCCTAGCTCACTCCCAGGTCATAAATCTGAATAATTACACATGAAACACCAAAGGCCGAAAGATAATAGCCCTAATGACTCCAGTGCAAACCATTGCTGGCCTCCACAGGGCACTTGCCTGGCAATGAGATGCAATATCACAAGCCTGAGTCAAAGAACAGGGAACCATTGCACATCCTATATTGTTAAAATTCATGCATTATTTTGTGAAAATTCAATACATGTGATTAAAGTTTCACCTCAACTGTGAAAAGTTACTAGTATCTTACTTGTAGTTGTGAGAACATATTATCACTGCACAAACAATTTCAAAATAAAAATATCTGTCTTAAGAATTATGTAGATGGTGGATTTTTATAATTATAAATCAGACACTTGTGTGTTGATACATTTGCTTTATTTGTTTATGACCAGCCAACCATAACCTATATCTGCATCTCCAGCTACAGCTACAAACATTCCCTGCAAACCGCTGTGAAATACATGCAAAGAGTATGTGGCATAGAACAACATGTTAGGGTTTCTTCCCATTGCAGTTGTGTATGTGACACTGGAAGAATGACTGCTTAAATGCCTCTGTGTATGCTGTAATTATTCTAAGCTTGTCTTCACAGTTTGTATGTAGGTTTCTCAACATTTCCGTGATGCTGTCCCATGAGTCAAATCCATGAACATTTGTGCTGCCCGTCTTTTGAATATGTTAATATCTCCTGTTAGTCCTATTTGTTATGGATCCCACACAGTTGACAGCACTCTAAGGTGGGATGTAAAAGTGATTTGTTAGCCTCATCCTTTGTAGACAGACTGCATTTTCCCTATGTCCTATCAAAGCACCTAAATGTGCCGGCTGCCTTACCTACAAGTTTTTACACTTGGGTATTCGTACCTGTCAACTGTTTCTAATTGTGAAACAGTGGTATTGTAGTCATTGTATACTACATTTTTTTATTTTGTTTTGTGAAGTAAATAACTTTGTGTTACTGTATGTTTAAAGCAAGTTTCCAATATTTGCACTAATCAACCAATGTAAAAATCCAGGAAGGAATGTAACAATGCTTTTTACTTCTTTTCTGCTAAGCCCCCTCCTCCCCACCTCTCCCCTGCCGTCTGTCTAATGTGCAACACTTCACTGTCTCCTCTCCTACCCTACTATCCTTCCCCCTCTCTCCCCCGCCCCAGCCTCCTCCTTACCCACACCCAGTTGCACTCGCATCATGCACTGGTACTGCTGCTCACAGTGTGATTTGTTGTGCCTATCTGCAACTCAGCACCTCTGCTATATGGTGAGTAGCAGCTACCCTTTTCACAATATTCCTGGATTTTTCATTGTTTGATTTCATAATATTGTTACAAAATTGCACTACTTTGATATCTGATCGACCTGATTGAATATTTGCGCAGCTTTTTTCAGACAGTCCAACATAGGTAACTGACCATCTGCAATAAGTCTGAACTGTGTCAGGTCATTAATTTACAACATGAACAGAACAATTCTCTGATGCATGACTCTTGGTACTTGTACTTCTCTCAGAGAGACTACATCCAAGATAACTTTCTGCATCCTTCGTACCAAGAAATTTTCAGTCCAGTCACAAAATTTTGTTTGATATACCTTATGTCTGTACTTACATTAACAAACATTAGTGTGGAACTGAGTCAAATGCTGTTTGAATGTCAAAAAATACTGCAAATGCCTAATTGTCTTTCAGCATGTCATGCAAGAAAAGTGTAAGTTGTCTTCACAGTAGCAATGTTTTCAGCATCTGTGCTGGTTGAAATGGAGCAGGTCATCCTGTTCAACATGCAGGTCACTCTGTTTAAGATACCTCATTATGTTTGAGCTCAGAATATGTTCCAAATTCTATACCAGACAGGTGTCAAGGATATTACATAGTTTTATGGATCACTACTGTTACACTTCTTGTAGCTGGATGTGATCATTGCTTTCTTCCAACTAAAGAGCAAAACTTTTGTTTAGTGGATATAGGTATACTATGATTAAAATTGGAGCTAATGCAGCTGCAGATTGTGTACGTATTTGATTATGGCCTGGAACCGTGTAAAATTTTTTTTTAAGTTTGGCTGAGTCTCAGTGCCACTGCCTTCAATATGTGGATCACTCATCTTTGCAGTGGTCTGAAAATTAAACTAAACCTTTGCAGCTGGATCCTCCATACAAAAGCAACATTTGAAAATGTAGTTCAGTGAGTAACAAGGGTCGATGAGGATATTTGTCTATTCTCATCCTCAATACTGATGGGGTCCCTTCTGTCCTGGAGTTTCAGTGTCCTGCCCTTAATTTTAACCTTGCCCAATCAATCCCTCTTTCCTCCCTGGGGATGGAGCTATTAGTTCCGAAAGCTAGGTAGTGCATCACTTTTACTTTTATGTGTCTCTCAGCCTCTTGAATGTAATGACCAGCAATTCCGTCTCATAATTTATTAGTCAACATAATAATTATTCCACTTTTAAAGGGGTTTAACACTTACAATCCCATGATGGTACCTTCGAAAGGGCGTGGTTGATTTCCCTGGCCATCCTTGAAACATTGTGATCTTATACTCCATCTCTACTGACCTTGATGTTGACATTAGAACCTCATCTTCTTCCATTTTTTAACACTTGCTTGCCTATGTACGCTCTGCGTGCATATTTTTATCTGAAACTATACCCTTCCACATTTATAAAAAATAATCTCTTCTATCTATCTATCTATCTATCTATCTATCTGTCTATCTCATTGCATGGGTATGTATTTATTCCAGTCTTCTATTAGTCAATCTCCTCCTCCTTCCTCTCTCGGTCCATCTCCTCCTCCCTCTCTCTCTCTATCCATCCCCCATCTCTGTTCAGTGCCTCCTCCCCTCCCTCTCTCTGTCCATTTCCTCCTCCCCCCTCTTGTGCATCTTCTCTTCTCCCTTCCATCTCCTCCCCACTTTCTGTGTCCACTTCCTCCTCCCCACTCTCTCTGTCTGCTCATCTCCTCCCCCCCCCCCCATCCAATTCCTCCTCCCTCTCTTCTCTGTGCATAACCCCATTATCACTCCCACACCCACCCTGATGGGAGTTATGTTTTCCAAATAACAACAAATATGTGCACCAAGCTTGGTCGAAATCAATCCAGGGCCTTAGGAAGAAATGTTAAACATATGCGACATATATCACACACGTTTGTCTGATTCCCTGCTGTTTTACACCATACAACCCCAGAGGAGATTTTAAATTCATGTGTGGTGTGCAGTGTGTGACTTGCTCGTAGGTCCCAAAACACATTGACAAAATTACTGGGTCACTTCAGTGTTCTTTCTTGCATCCTGTTTGACACACTGAACAGCATGAATAAGAGAGAAATTGTACTTCACACATCTAAAAGTTTTCCAAGTCAACTCAGTACGGGAAATAAATGTACCATAACGTCATTGAACATATTGCCGTCACCTTTTTTTTCATGCACCTGCACCCTTAGTGGTAGTGGGGAATATTACTCCCACAGTATTTTAATGTAAATAATACCTAACAAATATGGTTGAAATTGCTCTAAGTATCTTGAGTTATGCTTCAAGATCAACACCTTTCCATTTCCATTCATATGTGATGTAGGTGGTTCTTAACCCCCCATTGCTTGTTTCTCGTAAACCCCAGTTTTTTTTAAGGAATTGAACTCCCTGTATAAAGCAGCTTCAAACTTGTGATTACTTCAAAATGAGGTAAATATTTGATGTTAAGCTTGTAAGTGAGAAACAGTTAGGAAAAGTTTGAACTTATGTTTATATTTTGTTGGAAGCCATTAAATGCTCTCATTATCAAACAATGGCTGAACATAATCTGGGTGATGTGCACTCCATGTTTTTATTGACATGGAGAAAGCCTTTGATAGAGTACTGTGGAATAAATTAATGGACAGTCTGAGGAACAATGGAGTTGACTGGAGGGATGGGTTGATTAAGAATCTATAGCTACAACAGAAAATACAAGTCTAGATTGGGAATGAGATGATGGAGGAAAGCACGATTGAGAGGATGGTGAGACAAGGCTGCTGTCTCTCCCCAGTACTGTTTAACATATATTTGGAACAGGTTATCCAGAAATGTGTGAAATGGAAAAGAGGAGTGCAGTTTGGTGGTAGTAGGATAGAATGTATTTGATTTGCAGATGATGTGGTGTTATTGTCAGAGAGTGGGTGAACTATGATTGGAATGTTAAAAGAATTAAATAAGACCTGTGAGGAATTCAGAATGAGAATTAATAAGAAAAAGACAAAATGTGTGGTGATAAATGCAAGAAAAGTAAGAACAATTATACGGTTAGGACAGAAAGATATGGAACAATTTAATGCTTTCAAATATCTGGGAAGCATAATTACAGAAGACATGAGATGCAATAAGGAGATGAAAATGTGTATAGCAATTGCAGGGAGGCATTTAATAAAAATAGGAGGCCTCTATGTGAATGGGGTCATGGATAGGGACCTGAGGAAAAGACTCATGAAGTACTTTATATGAAGCATAGCATAATGTGGAGCTGAGACATGGAAACTGAGGAAAGAGGAAGAAAGAAGAATATAAACAGGACTTCTATGGTCTGTCAAACTTTTTCATAAAGAAGATATCAAGTGATCTTCTGCCCCCTCTAACCACTCTCATTAATCATATATTACAGCAAGGGATTTTCCCCGACTGTTTGAAAATAGCAGTAACTATTCCCATATTTAAGGAAGGAGATAAATCAAATCCAAGCAACTATCGCCCTATCTCATTAATCCCAATAATATCTTAAATAATCGAAGACTGTGTTCACCAACAAATGAATCACTATTTTGAGAGGAATAATTTGTTAAGTAACTCACAGTATGGATTCAGGTCTAAACTATCCACAGTTAAAGCAGTTGAAAATATTGTTAGTGATATATATGATGGTTTTGAAAATAAATTAATCTCATGTGCTACTCTCCTAGACCTGAGTAAAGCATTTGACACTGTATCTCATAGTACTTTGATCATGAAATTAAGACACTACGGCATGGAAGAGGACACCCTGAAATTATTAGAATCCTACTTAAGCAACAGAGTACAATTTGTTAGTGTAAATGGGCAGCTGTCAAACCCACAAACAGTAAAAAGAGGTGTGCCACAGGGCTCCATACTTGGGCCCTTCCTGTTTGTAGTGTATGTTAATGATATGCCACAGTATTTACCCTGTAAAACAGTCCTCTATGCAGACGATACAACTTTTATCAATTCAGGACAGACTCTTGATCTGTACAAGAAAAAAATAATATAATATTTGAAAAATCAGTTCATTGGTTTAGTGCAAACTCCCTATTCATAAATGAAACAAAAACTGAGGAAATATTCTTTAATTTGAAGGTATCAAACAAAGAAAATAAGTCCATTAAACTGCTAGGAATGATGATTGACCAGAAACTTAGCTGGGATAAACATATCACATACGTCTGTTCTAAACTTGCACGTGCTATGTTCCTACTTTATAAGCTTAGGAGTAATGTCAGCCAAAACTTACTGCTGCATTCATATTTTGCTTATATCCACCCCCATCTTTCTTATGGTATTCTGCTTTGGGGAAATTCTCCCAGTTCAATATCAATTTTCAGATGGCAAAAAAAGGCTCTTCGATGTGTAGTTGGTTTATCTCCCAGGGATACATGCAGGGAACATTTCAAAAAACTTAACATCATGACAGTTCCTTGTTTGTACATCTATTATTGCTTACTACACGTAAAAGAAAACATAGCTCAATATCCCCTTAGGTCATCTGTCCACACCCACAATACAAGACGAAACCACACAATTGATCTGCCATACTCAAGGCTGTCTAAGGTACATAATAGTTATGAATATGTAGGCCTCGAACTGTTTAATATGCTCCCTAAAACTGTACAAACAGTATCTAAAAGTAAATTTAAGACAACATTGGGTCAATGGCTCAAAGGTAAAGCATTTTACTCAGTTGATGAATTTAAAGATTGTAAAATGGAAGATTTGCTGTTTTAACATAGAGAAAGGTACCTCTGCCTGTAGTAGGACCTAAATTTGTATCAATAGCTTAGGATAATGACATAGTGTTATCAACATGTATATGATAATGACACAGTGTCATCAACATGAATACTCCCTGCTTAATTTAAATCTGTATAATGCTTTCCTTTTTATTGTAAAATTAATAATATATAAAATTCCAAATGTGTGCTATTGTACTACACTAAATTTCACATGATTTATATATACATTGTTATGAGAATATAACCATCTCTATACTGTAATTGAACTTATTGACGAAGCCCTTTGTATAAGAAAATACTGAACGGCTAATAAAGATTCTTATTCTTATTCTTATTCTTATTCTTATTCTTATTCTTATTCTGAGATGAGATGTGAATTTGGAGGAGGATGGATGGGATAAAATGGGTAGCCAAAGTGAGAAATGAGGAGGTAGAGAGAAATTTTAAAGGTAATTAGGAAAAGGAAACACAACAAGTTTGGACACTGGATGGAATAGATTCTTCACTAATAGATGCTATGGAAGGAATGGTAAATGAAAGAAAAAGAAGAAGAAGAAGAAGAATAAGAAAACACAGAAGATACCAGATGATGGATAGGATAAGGATAGAAATCAATTATGAGAAAATGAAGAGGGGTAGCAAACAACGGGACTGCATGGAGAGCTACATGTAAAGACCTGCCCTAGGGGAGAACACTAGTGATGATGACGATGATGATGAGGATGATGATTAAGAAGACCTAGTTTTTCACAGTTTTCAGTGTTTACATCACCATATCTCCTGTACTACATGTTGTACAGTGTTGTAATTTGTCAGATACATTCAGTGTTATATGTGGATACTGCATGCAAACTGTCTCGGGAATGGAATTAATAGAGAATACGTAATAAATTAAAGTTTAATGCGGGATGTGGTAGTTTTTAATGCATCTCAATCTTTATGACATCATATCTCCTGAACTAGTACATTCAGTGGTATATATGCGTACAGTCTGAAAAATGTTTTGTAAATGGCGTTAATAGTAAAGAAGTAATAAACTAAAATGTCATAACTGTCACAGTTTTACTGCTTGAACAGAGAAAATATAGTGTCTTCCTAACCGCCATGTGCTTCACGTCTGCTGTGCAGCGAGCTACCTTAATTTAAGTATTAACTATATTTGTCTTACTTGTCACTTCTTCTTCCGTGTGTTTTTGCTTTTAGGAAGCTATAATTGTCGAGTGCTATTAATAGTGTTCCATAGATTTCGTGTTTGTTTTGAATACAGTCAGAGAGAGTCCCTTTAGTCAACCATAGTGCCAGTAGTGTTAGTGTTTGTTTTCAATACAGTCCAGAGACAGGTAGTGCTATTTTCACTGTTTTCTACAAGAAGTGGCTAGCAATCACAGAGTAGTCAATAATCAGCCGCCTTTAGTGAATTAGCAGTCTAGTTAAAAGTTGATTAACTCTCTTCAGTAAATTGATTCCGTAGGATGGATAGGGTGTGTGACTGCTGTGTACGGACGCAGGAGGAGCTGGCCACTGTTCGCGAACAGCTGAGCATTTTGATGTCCGCGGTCAACCGTATTCAGGCTGCTGCCTCGGAGGGAAGCGGCAGTGGGGAGTCTGGTGTGTCGCATGGTACACCCCAGGTGTTACGTGCTTCACCCACTGTCCCTGCTGTCGAGACATCTTTGCGGGTACTGGGCGTGGTTGGGCCACCCTCTCCCCAAGGGGAGTGGCGGGTTCAGCGGTGTTCGCGGTGCACGAGGCGGAGGGTAAATGTGGAGGCTGGCTGTGTGGCATCGCCCGCTCTGCCTGTGAGTGGACATGTGACTGCTCCTTCAGCAAGGTCCGAGCAGGCACACGGGGGGAGGGGTTTATTAGTTATTGGGAGCTCCAACGTTAGGCGGGTGATGGTGCCCCTTAGGGAAATAGCGGAAAGGTCGGGGAAGAAGGCCAGTGTTCACTCTGTCTGCTTGCCGGGTGGCCTCATCCGAGATGTGGAGGAGCCCCTACTGGCGGCGATAGAGAGCACTGGGTGCACCCGAATGCAAATTGTTGCTCATGTCGGCGCCAATGATTCCTGCCATCTGGGTTCAGAGGTCATCCTCAGTTCGTACAGGCGGTTGGCAGAATTGGTGAAGGCGGAAAGCCTCGCTCGCGGGGTGGAATCAGAGCTAACTATTTGTAGTATCGTTCCCAGAACCGATCGCGGTCTTCTGGTTTGGAGCCGAGTGGAAGGCTTAAACCAGAGGCTCAGACGATTCTGCGGAGATCTGGGGTGCAAATTTCTCGACCTCCGCTGTCGGGTGGGGAAATGTAGGGTCCCCCTGAATAGGTCAGGCGTGCACTACACGCCGGAAGCGGCTACAAGGGTAACGGAGTACGTGTGGAGTGCACACGGGGATTTTTTAGGTTAGAGAATTCCCTCCCTAGGCCCGACAAGACGCCTCCTGAGATGCGGCAAGCTGGGAGTAGGCAAAATGCAACAGGGAATAACAATATTAATGTGCTAATAGTAAACTGCAGGAGCGTCTATAGAAAGGTCCCAGAACTGCTCTCATTAATAAACGGTCACAACGCCCATATAGTACTAGGGACAGAAAGTTGGCTGAAACCAGATGTAAACAGTAATGAAATCCTAAACTCAGATTGGAATGTATACTGCAGAGACAGGCTGGACAGTGAAGGGGGAGGCGTGTTTATAGCGATAAGAAGTGCAATAGTATCGAAGGAAATAGACGGAGATCCGAAATGTGAAATGATTTGGGTGAAGGTCACGGTTAAAGCAGGCTCAGACATGGTAATTGGATGTCTCTATAGGCCCCCTGGCTCAGTAGCTGTTGTGGCTGAGCACCTGAAGGATAATTTGGAAAATATTTCGAGTAGATTTCCCCACCATGTTATAGTTCTGGGAGATTTTAATTTGCCAGATATAGACTGGGAGACTCAAACGTTCGTAACGGGTGGCAGGGACAAAGAATCCAGTGAAATTTTTTTAAGTGCTTTATCTGATAACTACCTTGAGCAGTTAAACAGAGAACCGACTCATGGCAATAACATATTAGACCTTCTGGTGACAAACAGACCTGAACTATTTGAAACAGTTAACGCAGAACAGGGAATCAGCGATCATAAAGCGGTTACAGCATCGATGATTTCAGCCGTAAATAGAAATATTAAAAAAGGTAGGAAGATTTTTCTGTTTAGCAAAAGTGACAAAAAGCAGATTACAGAGTACCTGACGGCTCAACACAAAAGTTTTGTCTCAAGTACAGATAGTGTTGAGGATCAGTGGACAAAGTTCAAAACCATCGTACAATATGCGTTAGATGAGTATGTGCCAAGCAAGATCGTAAGAGATGGAAAAGAGCCACCATGGTACAACAACCGAGTTAGAAAGCTGCTGCGGAAGCAAAGGGAACTTCACAGCAAACATAAACATAGCCAAAGCGTTGCAGTCAAACAAAAATTACGCGAAGCGAAATGTAGTGTGAGGAGGGCTATGCGAGAGGCGTTCAATGAATTCGAAAGTAAAGTTCTATGTACTGACTTGGCAAAAAATCCTAAGAAATTTTGGTCTTATGTCAAAGCAGTAGGTGGATCAAAACAAAATGTCCAGACACTCTGTGACCAAAATAGTACTGAAACAGAGGATGACAGACTAAAGGCCAAAATACTAAATGTCTTTTTCCAAAGCTGTTTCACAGAGGAAGACTGCACTGTAGTTCCTTTTCTAGATTATCGCACAGATGAGAAAATGGTAGATATCGAAATAGATGACAGAGGGATAGAGAAACAATTAAAATCGCTCAAAAGAGGAAAGGCCGCTGGACCTGATGGGATACCAGTTCGATTCTTCACAGAGTACGTGAAGGAACTTGCCCCCCTTCTTGCAGCGGTGTACCGTAGGTCTCTAGAAGAGCGTAGCGTTCCAAAGGATTGGAAAAGGGCACAGGTCATCCCCGTTTTCAAGAAGGGACATCGAAACGATGTGCAGAACTATAGACCTATATCTCTAAAGTCGATCAGTTGTAGAATTTTGGAACACGTATTATGTTAGAGTATAATGACTTTTCTGGAGACTAGAAATCTAGTCTGTAGGAATCAGCATGGGTTTCGAAAAAGACGGTCGTGTGAAACCCAGCTCGCGCTATTCGTCCACAAGACTCAGAGGGCCATAGACACGGGTTCACAGATAGATGCCGTGTTCCTTGACTTCCGCAATGCATTCGATACAGTTCCCCACAGTCGTTTAATGAACAAAGTAAGAGCATATGGACTATCAGACCAATTGTGTGATTGGATTGAGGAGTTCCTAGATAACAGAACGCAGCATGTCATTCTCAATGGAGAGCAGTCTTCCGAAGTAAGAGTGATTTCAGGTGTGCCGCAGGGGAGTGTCATAGGACCGTTGCTATTCACAATATACATAAATGACCTGGTGGATGACATCGGAAGTTCACTGAGGCTTTTTGCAGATGATACTGTGGTGTATCGAGAGGTTGTAACAATGGAAAATTGTACTGAAATGCAGGAGGATCTGCAGCGAATTGACGCATGGTGCAGGGAATGGCAATTGAATCTCAATGTAGACAAGTGTAATGTGCTGTGAATACATAGAAAGATAGATCCCTTATCATTTAGCTACAAAGTAGCAGGTCAGCAAATGGAAGCAGTTAATTCCATAAATTATCTGGAAGTACGCATTAGGAGTGATTTAAAATGGAATGATCATATAAAGTTGATCGTCGGTAAAGCAGGTGCCAGACTGAGATTCATTGGAAGAATCCTAAGGAAATGCAATCCGAAAACAAAGGAAGTAGGTTACAGTACACTTGTTCGCCCACTGCTTGAATACTGCCCAGCAGTGTGGGATCCGTACCAGATAGGGTTGATAGAAGAGGTAGAGAAGATCCAACGGAGAGCAGTGCGCTTCGTTACAGGATCATTTAGTAATCGCGGAAGCATTACGGAGATGATAGATAAACTCCAGTGGAAGACTCTGCAGGAGAGACGCTCAGTAGCTCGGTACGGGCTTTTGTTAAAGTTTCGAGAACATACTTTCTCCGAAGAGTCAAGCAGTATATTGCTCCCTCCTACGTATATCTTGCGAAGAGACCATGAGGATAAAATCAGAGAGATTAGAGCCCACACAGAAGCATACCAACAATCCTTCTTTCCGCGAACAATACGGGACTGGAATAGAAGGGAGAACCGATAGAGGTACTCAGGGTACCCTCCGCCACACTCTGTCGGGTGGCTTGCGGAGTATGGATGTAGATGTAGATGTAAGCAATAAACTTTTCTTATCATCATTTGTGAGAAGTGTCAGGAAAAAAGCTTCATTAACATTTGAAATTATGTGTAAAGTTTGTTGCAAGTTGCTAAGTGCTCACATTCCCAAATACTAGATGAATATAGTCTGGGTCTTTTCTTATGGTGTGTTACACTTCTTTGTCAACCTCACCCCCACCCCTTTGAAAGGTAGGTGGTTCTTACCCCGCAGTGCTTTTTTCCAAATAACAGGTGATATGTATGCCAAGTTTGGTTGAAATTGATACAGCATTTAAGGATGAGATGTTGAACATACATACATGCATACGTACATATTTTCAGATATCTGGTACGTGGGGGTAAAGCCCCACATGATATAAAAATCCACACCGAGCTTTTTAATTGCACGGCATTGACTCAGGAATTAATTTTTTGTCAGAAGAAACCCAAAACCATGTTCTGAAATAGTGTCTTGTTTCTCCACTAGACAGTGCCACAAGTTCCTCCAAAAAATCGTAACACAACACACACAAATGTCAGACTAACTAATGTTAATCCACCTGATGATGGAGGTTTAAACCTTTGAAACGCGTCATGGAAATAAACAAAATGGTGACTGGTAACTGTAAACTTGTTGTTTCATTTAATGCCATAACTAATATAAACTCTTCACATGTTTGAAATGAAAGCTATGATGTACTTCCTTTTTCTGTGTAAGGTTCTATATTTTAGCTAGAAAAGGGCCATTTTCTACTATTAGCTGTAGTGCCATCTCAAAATTTCAGCAGTATGTTGACCCAAACCCCATAGTTGTGACTTCTGAATGCCATGCCTTGTATGACAAAGTTTTTGACCACAGCAACGACTCATTTTAACATGTACCTCATGTACTTTACTTCCATCTCAAGCTGAGATGTTAGTTTCTTACCTTTTCTCCCCATGATTTTTTTGTCTAGCTTTTAAAGGTAACACATATTTTCTATGATCATCTGAATTTAAATGGACAGTTAATCAGAACTGACCATTTTTCCAGTCATTAAATCCCTCATTAGGTGTTGGAAAGTAAGATGTTCCATTAAACAACAAACATGATACATAAAATACACTATCCTTGCTTTGAGAGTAAAATAAAAATAATCTTTGTTGTTTCTTAACACATGGTACTCAAAAACAAACCTTTATTTAAGTAGCTTGGAAATGCTGTATAATGCCTGTATGAATTACTGAAATCACAATCCATATTGCATGCCAGATGTCCTGATTTAGCAAAATGATCACAAAGTAATTCATTTGTAATCCATTTTGCAGGATCATCAGAAACTGATTCATTATCATGGCTCACTTTATATACATCATTTGGGTCAACTGAAATGATTGTTTCCATATTGTCATTATTGTTTCAAATATGGGAAATGACTGGCTCTGGTAAACCACACACTGCCCATTTTTGATACTGTTCACAACTTCCACATTTTGTACACTCTGGCATCCCTAGACTTGAGATTAGCCTGAAACTAACTGGCTTTGTTTTATTTTTAAATAGCAGATTGATTTTTGCACTCTTTATCACAATTTCCTCCTTCTTTAAAGCCTTATCTTTCGCAAGTTCCCAGTATTGGGAAACACATACTCTATTCTGATTGACACTCATGTTAATTAATAATGAATTATAAATCACAAACTAAACAGTAAATCATTGCACTGTTCACAGTTTCAAATTAAAGAGAACTGCCAGCCAATTGGCTGGCTGCTAGAATGACTGGCACTATTTTATTGGAATTTGAATGGGCATTGTTGAGTGTTGACACTGGTTACTGCTCTGATAGTTTTAGTGCATCTCCCATCAAAAAGCTTAACTGCAGGCAAAGAGATTTGCCTTTCTAATACATACCACTTGATAAGACATGACACTGAATAAAGCGAATACTGGACACATTGCCATACTGTTATGTCATTATTAAAACAAAACCTGTCCTTTTTCCACTGCCTTACCAAAACATTCATGAAATTTGAGCTGATTGTCGCCCATGTTATTTATATACATTTCACTGTTAGATTTGCATTCCCACCACCATAGGCAGTTGCCTGGGCCTAAATATGCCTCTTTGTGCCTACTTTTGCGTGTATATGGGGTAGGGGGGGGGGGGGGGGGGTTACACTTAAGAAATTTTTTCCACCTTGGAATACTTTGAAAGTATAAAGTGCAATTTGTCTTTATTTGTGCTGTTCACTGTGTCAGTCAGGTTGTGAGAATAAGCTCTGTAGAAAGCCAATAACTTTGACAACATGTTTCAGAATGTAAGACTGTGCCACATGGCTGAACACTGTAGATAAATTTAACACCCTTCCTGCAGTTATATGGTGTAAAACAGCACAGAATCGGACATAATATGTGTACAACATATGTGACATAAGCATATGCCATACTCCCAAAAAGACAAGTTTCAGGTCATGAAATATGCAGGGATTTAAATACCTATTAAAATTGTGGATCAGATATAGCATTAAATCCTAGTGTGGCAATTACATTTCAGTTGCCATGTGAAGTTATTGCTAGACACTCCTTCATTTACACAGTACAACAAATACAGTCACTGCACAATTTCACAATCAGATCCGTGGATTGGCCAAGTTGTCATGAGGCATACAATGAGAGTCTATGGTCTGATAGAGATTTGTGCAGTTACAATATTTAGAAGAGTCCAAGGGATTTCTGGTAGAGACTTCAAATTCCAGTTGGTGATTTCATGTCAAATCATACTGATCAGGAGTTAATGTGTCACATCACTATTTCAAAGTATTCTGATATGTGTTGAAGTTCCACATGACACATCTATAAAGCTACAATATTTTGATTTTCTGATTATTTGTTAAAACGCTACAGACCTCTCTAAATGAGAGTGTTTGTGAAAAATGGAAAACTGTAGTAAAGGAACCAAAAGTAAGTGATGGTGATCTGAATTTCTTTTCAGTAAATGTTTTGTTCCCAATACTATGAAACATGATTTAATGCATATACACTTCTGAGCTTTCTCTCTTTCTTTTTCTTTTTTAAATAAACTATGAAAATGTGTAACTTTACAAATTTCAAAATTATGTTTTGAAAATATGAATAGTCACAGGATATCAACTGTCTTGATAAGTGATAAAGTGGAAGGACTGCTAACTGTCAGCTATGACATTAATGCATGAAATTCTTAAACTGTCACAATATTTGTACATAAAGATGAAAGAATCTGAAATTTCTTGGTTATTTATAAATTATTTTCTCTAAAACCCCCATCCTAAACGTTCTAAAAATTTCATGGTATGTTAGTTGGTCACTGTACTTAGGGAATGTACAATCAGAGTGGGCAATAATTGTCTGTACAAAATGTGAGAAATTTTTTATGTAGACCTAGCTCCACTCTCAACATTAAAAAAGTGTGGGCTCTTAAATATTTAAATTGATCACTGATTTTAAGTAAATGTCATGCAAAACTGGTATTTCTGAATCAAAATAATTACTTTACAACATTATAAGTGAGTGGGAAAACAATTCATAATTTTGTTCAAAAGCATATTATAACAAAAATAGAATATTTATACCCATTTTTCTTTTTATGGTATTATTCACTAATTATTATTGTGTACTGTCAAGATTTTACTTCTTCATGACTTCCCATGAATTAAAATTGCCTACAATGTAACACTCAATACTGGACTGTTGAAAAGAGTTCATTTTGTTTTTTCATCTGTTTCTCATTGAACTTGTATAGCTGAGCTGAATTTGCACACAGACAAGGATGATCCAACAAGAGCAGTACTTGGGAAATCAGAACTGCACACTGATCTTCTGATGATGGCCATTTGAAAGCATTAGCAGGACCATGAGGTGTCAAGAGAAGACAGTTATATCTTGTAGCTCATGAGAGACACTTTTTATCTGTCTCACCCACCACTGATTGTCATACTCATAAGAAATGAAATGGTTCACTACAAAGTCTTTTAATGTGTTCTGTGGTCTCTGCATTTCATACACAGTAACAGGCTGCATTTCATGGTGAACCATTCTTGCAATTTGTGTGCCACTTTGGGATGCAACTGAGTAGTGACTTGATTAAATTTCTACCACAGGCTTCATAGCAGATGACTCTTCTCTCTTTTTTAAATGGAATTCCCTTCATTTAGAATTAAAAGTTTCATGATTCTGCTTGTGTCTGTGTATGTGCGGATGGATATGTGTGTGTGTGTGTGTGCGCGAGTGTATACCTGTCCTTTTTTCCCCCTAAGGTAAGTCTTTCCGCTCCCGGGATTGGAATGACTCCTTACCCTCTCCCTTAAAACCCACATCTTTTCGTCTTTCCCTCTCCTTCCCTCTTTTCTGATGAAGCAACTGTTTGTTGCGAAAGCTTGAATTTTGTGTGTATGTTTGTGTTTGTTTGTGTGTCTGTCAACCTGCCAGCACTTTTGTTTGGTAAGTCTCATCATCTTTGTTTTTAGATATATGATTGTTACTAATGTTGATATGGTATGTACAAACCCAGTAGCATAGTGTCAACAGCTTCATGCTGGAGATTAAATCTTGTTGCGAAGTGTTTACAGAGACCGCCTACCCAATAAAAGGCACTTTTTCCACGACCAGTTGGGCAATTTCCAAGAATGATTGCCT